>NC_045768.1:107003970-107312677 GCF_008692025.1 Phocoena sinus
TGCTTTAAAATTGATTGTGGTGATGGGTGCCCAACTCTGTGAATATATTAAAACATATTGAATTGTACACTTTAAATGGTTGAATTGTACATTATGTGGATTTTTTTTTTTTTTTCCGGTACGCAGGCCTCTCGCTTCTGTGGCCTCTCCTGTTGCGGAGCACAGGCTCCGGACGCACAGGCTCAGCGGCCATGGCTCACGGGTCCAGCCGCTCCGCGGCACGTGGGATCTTCCCAGCCCGGGGCACGAACCCATGTCCCCTGCATCAGCAGGCAGACTCTCAACCACTGTGCCACCGGGGAAGCCCCATTATGTGGATTTTTATCTCAATAAAACTGTTACCAAAGAAGGAAGCATTTTCTACTGAAATCACCAATAAATTATAATAGCTCTTAACTAGCGTTTAAATTTGTATGTGCCAATTCTCATTATCTCTCCCCCCTCTCCGTCTCTCCCCTTCCTCCTCCTCCTCCTATCCTTGGAAATGTTAAATAACAAAGTGTAACTTATTTATCAAAAAGGATAAACTTAATGAAAATTAATGAGGAACATTGACATGAACAGTTTTCCAATTTCCACCCCCGTGGACGATCAAATACTAAGAGACTGCGATGGTGCAACCTTGAGAATCTGGTGGTGCTGACTGACTAGCACAAAGGCTTAGACTATGATTTTGAGAAAGCAGAATCTTGAAACAATACAATTGCAGAGAACATAGGAGCAAGTAGGCAATATGTAACACACCTTAGAAAATGCTGTAGATTAGAAACAGTCTTTAAGAGACGATTTCTGGCATGTGCCACAGGGGAAAATGGTATCAAATCTACACAATGACTGGATTGTATGGAGTGGCTCCTCTGTGGAGGATTTTACTTTATTCTCTGTGCCAGAAACCCTGACCCGCCCCCCCCTCCACCGCCCGCCCATCTGTGAAGTAGGAGCCTGCTTTATAAAGGGGCACTGATCAAGAAGATGGCCATTATCGAGCTGGGAGCCAAACATCTGAAGCTTATAACCAAGCACAATGGCCAAGGCTTCTTATCCACGTTTCTAATTATATTTTTTCCTGCTTTTAGATAAAGGGACAAAGAAATCTGGGACTGACTTTTCAGGTTTTTCAGGCTGCTCTGAAGCGTTCCTTTTTAAGGTAGAGGGATGCAGTTTTGTTTAATAGCAGTGCTGTGAATGGGGTGTGTTCTCCAAGACTGTCCTCTTGTGTACAATAGCATGTGGATGTCAGAGATGCATTAGGAGATAAAATAATTCATTTGTTCTTTCTAATGAATAGTAATAATTTATAATTTGTACTAATCAAAAACCTTTCATCCACAACAACCAATAGGCTTTACAAACATTATCCTCTCACCAACCTCTGAAGTAAGTGTCTGGCAAGTACAATTATCCCTAATTTGCAGAAAGCCCAGGGTACAGAACATAGTGCAGAAATAGTTATTGATGTATCTTCAGCTTGAAATGTATATTTTGAAAGTCACTTCGAACTTATTTTCATTAGTTATTTTGGTGGTCAAGGAATATAATTTATACTAACCTACATAATGGATATCTACCCGGATGAAAACTATAAAATCCATGTATCCAGATGTTTTTTGATATTAACAAACTTAGAGAAGCTCATACTTTCCAGCCGCTTGGGGGATAGGTGTTCATTCTGTATCCCATTGGTGTCTAGCCCAGTCGTCTCCGCAGCCCAGTTGTGTCTTCATGATGTGGGGCAGCCATGGTGGCAGTACCTGAGGCAAAGCCTTCAGCTCATTCTAGTGTGTTCTCTGATCAGTGAGTGATGGGGAAGGTGGATGAGGGTAAACCCAGAAGAGTCCCCTCAATCACTACCTCTGTAGTGACCATATCACCACCAAAACAGCCCACACAGGGCTGCTAAGTGAATCTTGAAACAATGCAGCTTCAGCAACTCTGTCTTGTCACAAAATTTGTACTCTTGATCCTGGAATTCAGAGTTCTCCATCAGAAATACAGAAAAGCAGATTGCTGCCATATCTCTCACCACCTCCTCTCTGTAGTTTGTTGAGGAAAAAACTTGGATTTAGTTTGACTAACTTCCCACCATTCCCCCCCCCCCCCACAATACACACAGACACAAAATTGAGGTCAGAGCTGACACTTAGAAAATGCATAGAACTTGCACACTGCTTTTGTATACAAAATGAGGGAAAATCCCATTCTTAGTTCCAGGAACTTCCTTAAACCTAGACCAGAAGACTTCCTTGAAAGCCCAGCCAGTTCAAATGATAGATGCAGACACATTGTATGTAATATATTCATATTATATATTGCACAAGTGCTTGTACTCACATGTGCACACACACAAACACCCACATACACACACACACACGCTCATACACACACTGCTTTCTCTTTGCTTAGTAAAGGTTTTTTACAGGAGTTTCTATTCCAATAAACCATGTGAGATGCATCCAGACATTCTCTTAGGTTCCAGTGACACACAACGAATCTTACATCTTGTCGTATAAAGACGCACATGAGTATCTGCTGACTTCACAGCCGTCTCCGTGTTTGTCAGGAGGATATCTGGGCTCCTGTGGCGCTGGGACAGCTGAAGCCGCCCCTTTATGTGGATTACCAATGTGGGCCGACTGCGGGTGTCCCAGGTTGCAATAGGACCCTAGGCTCCAGTTAGAATGAATATAGGGGAAATGTCTTATCCACTGCTTTTCTTGGATGATAATTAGTTAATTAGGAAAATTGGTTAAAGGGAGGGTGAATCATTTTTTTAAAAAAGGTTTACAGAAACCTAAAATTCTTTCTTAGCTAAACGTACCTTGTGCCAACCTTTAGATTCGGGGTCCCTGTCTTCCTTTGGTGGTGGGTCCTCTCCCAGGAGTGCCTGCTTGTCTCTTTTCCCTAGTACAGTAGGTGTGGGGAAGAGTTCACACTCCGGGGCTAGACTCTTTAGTCTGTATTGCGAGTCTGCCCACTGCTGGTGTTGTGATCTTGGTGGTGCCATTTAACCACTGTGCCTAATTGTCTTCATCTTTAAAATGGGTATATTAATAGTACCTCCTTACTGGCTTGTCAGGAGGATTAAATAACTTAATATATGTAAACCACTTAGAACCATGCCTCATACAGAGCAAGCTATAAGTGTCCGCCATTGTTATTATTATCAATGATTTCTGACTTTGCCTTCTTTAAAATCAAGTGAGAACTTAAAGACAAGTGTGAAGCAATCTGAGCACAGCATTTATCCGGATTTTAATGCCTTCCTTCCCAATCTTCTTTTGCTTTTTCTCTTTAATTATGGTAAAATAAATATAACATAAAATTCACCAACTTAATTATTTTTAAGTGCACAGTTCAGCAGTATTCATTCACATTGCTGTGCAGCCATCACCACCATCCATCTTCAGGACTCTTTTCATCTTGCAAACCTGAAACTCTGTACCCATTGAACAACAACTCTCCATTCCTCACTTCCCCCTGCCCCCCAAAACCACCCTTCACAATCTTATGTAGTAGTTGTGCCCACACCCAATTTGTCGTATTTTTTTTGGCCATGCCACACAGCCTGTGGGATCTTAGTTCCCCGACCAGGGATTGAACTTGGCCCCTTGGCAGTGAGAGCACGGAGCCCTAACCACTGGACTGCCAGGGAATTCCCATAATTCATTGTATTTTTGAACAACTTCCTTTTATTGAGTTTCCTAACGCATTCAACTTAATTCTTAACAGAAATGACTCTATTTTCTTCTATATGTGATATTTAATGAAATTTTGTAATTACAGTGTAAGGTACAATTGGTCTAAACAGGGTTGGGAACAAAGGCAGCTAACTTGGTAAGTGTATCCCTAAACTGGTGGGAGCAGAAGGGTGCATGTGTGCCAGAGAGGGCGGTGGGTGTTCTGGTGCTCTGGGCGTCGGCACCATGTTTGTCAGAAGAAATGGTGTGGATGAGTCAACCTGGGCCATTTGATTGGTTTCCCTTCTCTGCACTATGGTGCTTGTGCATTTTCATCATCTGAAAAACCCTCCTACTCAGCTCTGTATATCTAAGTTGCACCCAGTTTTCAATGTCCAGTTCAGCTGTACCTTCTCTGAGACCTCCCCTGTTCTCTTCCCTTCCAGACTCGGGAAGCTTACCTGTACTTCTCCAGTGGCACCTCGTACCTTCTATCTTGCGTTAGCGTTTGTGGGAGTCCTCCAGGAACAGGCCCTGTATCACATGTCCGTGGATTTCTCACACCATCATTTTGTGCTGTGCATGTAGCCATGACTCAGGCTTATGGTTATTGAGTTACTGCCTTACTGGGATGGGATGGAGAGAATGAGAAGAGGGAACTAAGTCCTGGAGCATTTTATGGTTAACAAAGCCCGAGCACTGTGTGTGTGTGTGTGTGTGTGTGTAAAACCCTTCCAGTGTGCCTTTTTGGCTTGACTGTAACTACTTTGCAGGCAAAGAAGCTGAGACTCAGAGAAGTTATATAATTCATTCAATTCAAATAGTCTGACTGCATTGCAATTGTCGTTGGCACAGTGTCTCAGTGCTTCATTGTTGAAACCATTTGGTTTGTTCCATAAGGCACATTTCTGGGCACCTAAAGTAATTACTGGCTGTCGCCAAAGACCTGCTAATCAAGGCTAAAAGATTTCCAATATCAATCAAATTCCAGCCAAATTTGGATGTATAGGCAGCCATAGGCAGCCATCATTTAGTTGTTACCCTTAGCCCCATGTTTATGTGAAAGAACTTGAGGTTATGGAGCCTTGGCTTAAACCTACTGCGCTTTGCCACCTACTGAGTGACCTTAAATCAGCACATAATTTGACCTCATTGAGTCTCAGTTTTCTCATTTGTAAAATGGACATATGATACATGGAGTTACTCTGAAGACTTAATAGATACCTAATGCATATGAAAGTGTTTCCTGATCTATAAAAGTATTGCCATCATCATCCACACTTACTGAGTAACCATTTATCTGAAGGTATAAAAAGCCCAGTGCAGAGTTTGGGTTAATGTGGAACAAGCTCCCTTAAGTCCCAAATTAGGACTCTAGTATTAGTTATTATAGGATCCCCTTTGGGACATATGCCCTTTTAATGTGATGTGCTTGGTATTAGTGTCCTGGACTGATCAATTTTTTGCTCAAGGCCTTGTTTCCCTTCATAGGTTAAAATAACTACAGGCAAAGGCATGTAGTCTAGGTACATGCTCCCACTTTTTGTTTTGGATTGCCTGGATGTCTGACGAGTGTGAAGTTGCCTTTCAATGAGAGAGGCCTAGGGGTCAAGGGATGCTATTGTAGAGCTTAGTATTAAGAGCACTGTAGTCACGCTCTCCTCTGGGAAGTCTTCGCTGACTCTTCAAGGCTGGCCTTGGTGCTCCTCCCATGTGCTCCTGTGTACCTGAGCGTAGCCCACTCCTAGCAGTAACTGCTTTATCCTGTACATTCCAATTTACATGTTCCCCTGCTCTGCTGGCCTGTGTGCTCCTCTGGCCAGGAACGGTCTTATTCATTATCATTATTATTAGCTGCACCCAAGAGAGCACCCAGAGCCCATGCTAGCTTCTCCACAAATACTTGTTGAGGGAATCCCATCTCTGGTGGTTCTATTTCAAGCCCCATCCAGAAGTGGAAGTGAGGCAGGAGATATGGTAAGTTGTGTTGCCATTTTGGTTATACTGATGTATGAACTGAATTATTTAGACCAGTGTTTCTCAACCTTTCAAAAATTATAGCCACCCTAGGGAGGCTTTTTAGCCATTTCTTTCTTTTTTTGAACATCTTTATTGGCGTATAATGGCTTTACAATGGTGCGTTAGTTTCTGCTTTATAACAAAGTGAATCACCTATACATATACATATATCCCCATATCGCCTCCCTCTTGCATCTCCCTCCCACCCTCCCTATCCCACCTCTCTAGGTGATCACAAAGCACCGAGCTGATCTCCCTGTGCTATGTGGCTGCTTCCCACTTGCTATCTATTTTACATTTGGTAGTGTATATATGTCCATGCCACTCTCTCACTTTGTCCCAGCTTACCCTTCCCCCTCCCCGTGTCCTCAAGTCCATTCTCTACATCTGCGTCTTTATTCCTGTCCTGCCCCTAGGTTCTTCAAAACCATTTTCTTTTTCTTTTCAGATTCCATATGTATGTGTTAGCATACGGTATTTGTTTTTCTCTTTCTGACTTACTTCACTCTGTATGACAGACTGTAGGTCCATCCACCTCACTACAAATAGTTCAATTTCATTTCTTTTTATGGCTGAATAATATTCCATTGTATATATGTGCCACGTCTTCTTTATCCATTCATCTGTTGATGGACACTTAGATTGCTTCCATGTCCTGGCTATTGTAAATAGTGCTGCAATAAAGTTATTAAAATAAAAAATGTAAAAAATTATTAAAAATAAAAAAGTAATAAAAAAAAAGAAAGAGAGAGCAACCAAACCAAAAAACAAATCCACCAATGATAGCAAGCGCTAAAAACTATACTAAAAAAACAAAAATGTACAGACAGAACCCTAGGACAAATGGTAAAAGCAAAGCTATACAGACAAAATCACACAAAGAAGAATACACATACACACTCACCAAAGGAGAAAAAGAAAAAATATATATTATATATATATATATAAATGAAGAGAGCAACCAAATCAATTATCAAATCTACCAGTGATAATAAGCTCTAAATACTAAACTAAGATAAACATAAAACCAGAAACAAATTAGATGCAGGAAGCAAACCCCAAGTCTACAGTCGATCCCAAAGTCCACCGCGTCAATTTTGCAATGATTCGTTGTCTCTTCACGTATTCCACAGGTGCAGGGTACATCAAGCTGATTGTGGAGATTTTATCCACTGCTCCTGAGGCTGCTGGGAGAGATTTCCCTTCTTCTTTGTTTGCACAGCTCCCGGGGTTCAGCTTTGGATTTGGCCCTGCTTCTGCTTGTAGGTTGCCTGAGGGCATCTGTTCCCCGCCCAGATGGGACGGGGTTCAAGTTGCAGCTGATTGGGGGCTCTGGCTCACTCAGGCCAGGGGGAGGGAGGGGTACGGAATGCGGGGTTCGCCTGTGGTGGCAGAGGGCGGTGTGACGTTGCACCAGCCTGAGGCGCGCCATGTGTTCTCCCGGGGAAGTTGTCCCTGGATCACGGGACACTGGTAGTGGTGGGCTGCACAGGCTCCCGGGAGGAGAGGTGTGGGTAGTGACCTGTGCTTGCACACAGGTGAAGGCCTTTCTTCTAAGGTGAAGAACAAGATAAGGAGGCCCACTCTTGCCACTTTTATTCAATATTGTATTGGAAGTCTGAACCAGAACAATCAGACAAGAAAAACTAATAAAAGGAATCCAAGTTAGAAAGGAAGAAGTAAACTGTCACTATTTGTAAATGACATGCTCTTATATATAGAAAATCCTAAAGACTCCCTCAAAAAACTGTTAGAACTGATAAATGAATTCAGTCAAGTTGCAAGATAAAAAAATCAATACAGAAAAAGTGTTGCATTTCTATACACTAATAACAAACTATCAGAAACAGAAATTAAGAAAACAATCCCATTTACCATTGCATCAAAAAGAATAAAATACCTAGAAACAAATTTAACCAAGGAAGCGAAAGACTTGTATATTGAAAACTATAAGATATTAATGAAAGAAATTAAAGAAGACACATAAAATAGATAAATGGGAAGATATTTCATGCCTGTGGATTGGAAGAAACAAAATTGTTTAACTGTCCATACTGCCCAAAGCAATCTGCAGATTCAGTGCAATCCCTATAAAAATTCCAATGGCATTTTTCAAAGAAATAGAACAAATCATCCTAAAATTTGTATGGAAGCACCAAAAAAAACCCAAACTTGAATACCCAACACAATCTTGAGAAAGAAGGGAAAAGCTGGAGGCATTATGATTTCTGATTTCAAACTATATTACAAAGCTATAGCAATTAAAACAGTATGGTATTGACATAAAAACATACACATAGATCAATTGACCAGAACAGAGAGCCCAGAAATAAACCCACACACATATGGTCAATTAATTTATTTAAAAGGAGCCAAGAATGTACAGTGTGGAAAGGATAGTCTCTTCAATAAATGGTGTTGGGGAAACTGTACAGCCACAAGCAAAAGAATGAACCTGGACCACTGTCTTATACCATACCGATAAATAAACTCAAAATGGATTAAAGACTTGAACATAACGTTTGAAATCATAAAAGTCCTGGAAGTAAACATAAGGGAAAAGCTTCTTGACATCAATTTTGGAAAAGATTTTTTGAATCTGATACCAAAATCAAAAGCAACAAAAGAAAAAATAAATAAGTGGGAATCCACCATACTCAAAACCTTCTGCACAACAAAGGAAACCATCAACAAAATAAAAAGTCAACCTACTGAATGGGATAAAATATTTACAAACCATATATCTGATAAGTGGCTAATATCCAAAACATATTAAAAAACTCATACAACTCAATAGCGTGAAAACAAACAATGTGATTAAAAAATGCACAGAAGATTTGAATAGACATTTTTCGAAAGAAGACATACAGATGGCCAACAGGTACATGAAAAGATGCTTAATATCCTTAATCACCAGGAAAATACAAATCAAAACCACAGTGAGATACTACCTCACACCTGTTAGAATGACTGTTATCAAAAAGATAAGAAATACAAGTGTTGGTGAGGATGTGGGAAGAGGGAATCCTTGTGCACTGTTCGTGTGAATGTAAATTGAGAAGCCACTATGAAAAACAGTATGAAGTTTCCTCAAAAAATTAAAAATAGACCTACCATATGATCCAGCAATTCCACTCCTGGCTATTTATCTGAAGAAAATGAAAACACGAGTTGAAAAAGGTACACGCACCCTCCTGTTTGTTGAAACATTATTTACAATAGATATAGGAACAACCTGAGTGTCCATTGATGGATGAGTGGATAAAGAAAATGTGGTAGACATATACAATAGAATATTATTCAGCCATTAAAAAGAGGGCTTCCCTGGTGGCGCAGTGGTTGAGAGTCCACCTGCCGATGCAGGGGATACGGGTTGGTGCCCCGGTCCGGGAAGATCCCACATGCTGCGGAGCGGCTGGGCACATGAGCCACGGCCACTGAGCCTGCGCGTCCGGAGCCTGTGCTCCGCAACGGGAGAGGCCACAACAGTGAGTGGCCCGCGTGCCACAACAGTGAGTGGCCCGCGTACCACAAAAGAAAAAAATAAATAATAATAATAAAAAGAATATAATCTTGCCATTTGCGACAACACAGTGATTGTCATACTCAGTGAAGTAAGTCAAAGAAAGACAAATACCATATGATATCCCTTATGTGTGGACTCTAAAACAAAAACAAAACAAAACAACAACAAAAAAAACACCAACAAACAAAATAACTTCATAGATACAGAGAACAGAATGGTAGTGGCTGCCAGAGACGGAGGTGGGGTGTGAGAGAAGTGGGTGAAGGGGGTCAACGGTAAACAGAAAAGAAAGAATATTAAAATTTATATACATTTCTAAAACCTTCTAGGGACCAATTATGAATCAACAGTCAGTTTTAACTGATATTTTATAATAGTGATACTAAATGCAGACAGACATGAGGTAATATTTAAAGCAATTGCAGGAAAAATCATGTGTTTGAACATATTTGACAATGTATTGAAAGGATTTTTATGTTTATTCATTCTTAAAGAGAAAGTTATACAGATCTAGTGTTTGGTGAGAAAGAGAGGGAGAGCAGGAGAGTGATGGCCAAGGGAAAGCAGTACATTCAAGCAGGTAGGGTTATCAGTTTCAATATAAATATCAAAGTGTATGTCTCATGCACTTTTCTCTGAGAAAAGAAAAGCAACTGTAATGTGGTTTGTGTGCAAAATGAATAGGCAATTATTATCTTTGGGTGACTTAAAGTAGCTCTTCTGGAAATTCTGCATCAGCAGCGGGAGTTAGCAACGTTGACCTTCGTATAGGGGTGCCTTCGCTCATCCATGTTATTATGAGTTGAGTGTAGTTTTAGAATATGGAAAAATTACCTGAGTTGCTTTTAAAGATGCCGTCTGTTGTCATGATTTCAGGGGTTCTCTAGCTGTCTTTTCACTCTGATTTGGAACACTTTTAGAAAACCTTGGCAGCTTACCCAAAGAAACCTATCTTTTCTTGGAGAGCAGTCGATATTGTTCTATTTGTATTAACTCAGATCCTGATTGTTTGAAAGCTTCTGGCTTTGCATAGTGAAGTTCTGTTATGACACGGCTTATCCTTAATAGTGTTACCCGATGCACGTTTGTATGCATGACACACAGTTGAGGCCAAAAAAACTGGAATGTTGAAGTTTGGAGCAGAGGTAGATTTATTGCAGGACCGTGCAAGGAGAATGGGGGCTTGTGCCCCCAAAGCCCTGAGTTCCCTGAAGGGTTTCAGCAAATTATTTTTAAAAGCAAGGTGTGTGTTGGGGGGGCGGGTGTGGCTGGTTGCTGCAGGCTTCTTGGTGTCGGAATCCTTTGTTCTTGCAGCTGACCACATGGGTCAGGTCATGATGTTCCTGTAAATCTCCAACAAGACACATGTTATTCTCCGTTCTGCCACTTTCAATCTCTATATGAATGGAAAAGTGTTACACCTTTAAAGGTCGGACCCTTGAGAATGGGCTATCCTGTATATTTTAGGCTATAGACAACATTCTTAACTTGTAGCAAAAGCAATAGAATACAAAGGTTAAAGCAAAAGAAGCAGTTCTAACATGGAGTCAGATTTGTTCTTCCCTATTACAATAGTATATGGATATGGTAAGACTAGTTGTGCTATCATAGATTTGATTACTACCACTCAGTTCCTTTATGTTCCCTATATACTCCGAGATTGATGGGACAGGTGTTACTTCCCTCATTTTACAGGTGAGGAACTTGTGACTAGGAAAGGTTAACTGTCTGTCTGGCAGATTAGGCCCTCAAGTTCAGGTCTTCTGACTTCGGAGTCAGTGCCCAGTTAACTACCCCACAATATCCTACACCTTCAGCCTTCTCAAGAGTCATTGTGGAGAAGTGAGTAGACCCCAAAAGGTACAGCCTGGACCTGTGAGTAGGAAGAGGTAGATTTGACTCAATAAAGATAGGACATTCCAACAACAGCATGGACTACTTCATGAAATCCTGTACAAACCTATCACTTGAAATGGTCATTTGGATGTTGCAGTGGGGTAAAACACAATATAGCATTTGGCTAGGTGACCTTTTGTGTTCCTTAAAATTCTGAGACTTTGTTAAAACAAAATCTACCGTCTGGTTTCCTCTCCCTTGTTACAGCCACATATATATATATGAAATGTCCAATTTCACGGTTCCCTTTCCTAGCTTTCCATCAGGAGTACCTGTCAAGATTTGTGAGGATACATATGCCCAGGCCTGACCCCAGACCTCCTGTATCAGAATTCCGGCGTGGGGCGGAGTGGTAGGTGTGAGAGTATTTTTCCAAAAGTTGCACGAGTGATTCTAAGGTGTAGGGTTGTGAACCACTCTTCTTGTGTAGCCCACTAATGACAAGGTACAAGCAGGCCTCAGTTTGGATTTTTTGGTATAATTTGTCAGCATCAAGGAGTCATAGCTTCTCAGTGTGCAATACCGTTTTTAATAGTAATCAGGCCATTTAATAACAGTGTGTTTGTTCTTTCGGCTGCAAGGACACCATGATCTCCACTTGGCAGGTTAGTTTTGCTGACATCTCATTATGCCTGCCTGTCTCATGGTGGGGTGGGAGTTGGTGCTGGTCTAGGAAGTAGACATTGATCAACCCAACCACATAGGTCCTTTCATGTTCTGGAAAAAAACAGTTCAAAGGGTGTGAGGGCCAGCCTAAATGATCAGCAGGTTGGATAGAGAAACTAGTGAGCTGCTCTCTCCTAGACTAGTTACCTACTAGTTGGCTTTGTAGCAGTAAGAAACGTCCAGTAGCATGAAGAATTAATGGTTGTAGGGTATTGTTTTCCTGAGGAATTTTCTTGATAAAGTACTCCACCATGTTTATAGCACTTCTCTGAGAGAATAATCACTGAAGGATAAGACATCCCCCCCGCTGTGTCTCCCCATGGTGGACCAGAAAAAATATTACAGTTGCTCTAACAGTATTTTTTTCTACTTTTCAATCAATAGGATGCTTTTTAAAGCTTACGTTTCTCTTTGGACACTTTAAGTGACGATGAGACAAAAGAAAAAAACAGCCAAGATAAAATGACAGTATAGACACTCCTCAAATCCTGTAATGAACTCCACAGGGCTTCCAGTTTTGATGTATTAGGATTTTTTTTTATAATGAGTACATTGTTGGAAATCACATTTTCTATCTGCAGGAGCTGGAGATGAAACTGAGCTGACATCTTACCTCTTTGTAGTTAATTAGCAAGAGGAAAGTAGTGGTTTGAATCTTGTATGGGAAAGGGTGGTATTAGTCATCCACCTTTTCCCTTCAGACACCTGGATCTTCTGTGCTTTTTGATTTGGTTTAATGGTTTGGTCTTGTTGGCTGGAAAAGATGAGGGAAATTGAAGAACAGTTATTATTTAAAAAAAAATAACTATAGCTCACTTCTCCCCTCCATCTTGCCTGTAGGAGAAATAAAATAGAGCACGTCTTTTTCCTCCAAAGAGCAGTTCTTTACCTGGACTCACATTGTAAGCAGTGCTGGCGCCGCAAGAGTCTTTTGTTGTCACTGTATTAACATTTGCCACCTTTGAATCTCTAGCACTTAGCACAAGTACTGGGACTTAGTAAGCATTCAGGAAATGTTTATTAATTAATGAGTAAATAAAACATCATGTTGACCCATATAGTAAGGTGTTCAAGTTGCATTAATTGTGTCTAATCCCTTTCTCCAGGTAGTAGCTCCGTCCGTTTGAAGATGTATGCTGAGGTTTACATAGAACTCAACGGTTAGGGACAGAGGCAGAGCAGGGCATGGAGGTATGTCTCCATTTAGGGGACTGGTCCTCTGTCAGGTGAGCACGTCTGGGGCTGGCACAGATGCTCATCCAGATGAAGGCTAAGTAAGTGGCAGAAACATTTAGCACAAGACTCCTCTGATCTGAATGTGTTAATTAATGTCACATCATGTGCCTGGTCCTGGGGGATGACAGAGAAGAGCCACTTTCCTGGTTCTTCCTCTCAAGGAGCCCACTTTGTACGTGGGAAGACTAAGCAAGCACTTGAAAACAGCCAGCACCCAAGTGTTACACTGTGTGTGACTGATCCCAAGTGCAGTAAGCGTCCGGGGGGCTGGATCAGTGGTGCTCGGTGGAGAAAGATCAGTTTTTTGAGTCCCCTCTGTGTGCTAATTGCTGGACCTTATCGGCTACATCCATCATCTCTCTTTATCACAACAACCCAGTGAGGGACCTCAGGGGACCTGACTCAGTCAAAGAGCCTGAATCTGAGCACAGTAGATCGGACGGCATCCCGCCTGTGGTGCTTTCTCCCGTGCATCATGCCTCTTCTCAAGGTCCCATCCTCAGGCAGGGCTTCCTGGAGGAAGCAGCACCTCCAGGGACCTTGAGAGTAGGAGAGGGCTTGGGTTGCAGGTGGCTGGAGCGAGGGCACTGCAGGCTGTATGTGGGCGGGGCAAGAGGAGCTGGGGGTTGATGTGGGGCTGTGGAGTGTCTCGGTCAGGGAGATGGCATGGGGAGATGAGGTTGGCACACCCCAGCTGTGGAGAGAGAGGCCCGGTGGCCAGGAACTCCGGAGGGCAGAGGACAGCTGTGAGCGGCAGGGACGGGGGTGAGTTGTGCTCTGGCCAAGCCCAGTGCGGAAGCCAGGCCCCGAGCGCGCGGCCCCGAGCGCGCGGCCCCGTGCCCCTCAGCCTGGGTGGAGCCCGGCCGTGTGGCTCTCAATGGGCAACCTGTTGACTGTGAGGTGTGGCCCAGGGCTGGGCCTTGACCTAGAGAGGGGCGAGCAGGCCTCGAGGTCTCTCACTGCCCTGTGGAGACAGCAGAAGCCCGGCTCACGGCGGAGGGGCACCCACTTTGTGCAGCTTCTGCCCGGGGACCGGGTGCTGTCTCCACGGCCTCCTGCCCTCCGCCCCCACCCCCACCCCATTGCAGCAGCAAGGGCCCGGGCCCCGGCAGGTGTGCACGGTCTCCATCTCTCTCTGCTTTTGTCTTCTGCGTCCCGACCAAGCCCCCTCCCAGAAGGCAGGCTTCCGCTTCCCTGGCTTCCGCTCTTCCTCACACGCTGGGACCACGCAGGTCTCGGCTGCTCGGCTGGGTGGCCCTTGGGTCCCCCCCTAGACGAGCCCACCCCCAGGAGCCCCTCGTGGGCTCAAGCTGCCCTTGGTGCAGGTGGCCCTGCTCCTTCTCCTTCTGGAAATCTCCTGGCATCGGATCTGCCCACCCCGTTGGGGAGGAGCCACCACTTCTAGAGAGAGTTTGGAGTGTAGCTGTCACCTCCAGTCTCGCTCGCTCCGCTCAGCGTGCTAGCTGTGGGATGCTGGCCACCCATCACTGCTGCCCACCAACCTGCAGTCACTTGGCTCTGACCAGAGGGAGGTGGCCTCCCAGGGTCCCAGCCCAGGGGGCAGTGGACGCTTCTGCTCGTCTCAGTTCGGCAGCTCTGTGCTGTCTCCTGGCTACACCGACTCTGAGAGACAGAGGTTCTCGTAGGAAGGAAATTGTCGACAGCCACAGTGTGGTAGGACACAGCTTCTCCAGGGAGGCAAGATCCCAGCCTCAGCTTCTGCTCCTGGAGCCCTGTTTCTGGAAGTTTCTTTTTATCCAAATTAAGCACCCTCTCATTAAACCCCTGTCCTTTTATTTCTGATTCTAAAGTGGGGACTCACACTTGAAAAACACAGTGTTTCTCTACCACGCTACACTTCATCAAAAGAGTGAGAATCTGGGTCCTTTATGGTGTGGACGAAGGCCAGACCACAGTCCCCACTGGGGTCAGAAGGCGCCGGCTGGGCCTACACCTCAGCACCCGGTCAGTGGTTGTAGACACTCGACTGATATTTCTATCAGTCGAATGGATAAATAAGATCAGAAGTATCCACTTACAGATACATGTGTTTTCTCCTGCAGTTTAGTCCTTATGGGGAGGGGTCCATGCTAAGGAAACATAAAAGGGTAACAACAATAGAAGCGTCACATTTGTGTATAGAGAGCTGGCATTTTCCCCAGAACTTTACCACATATGACCTCGTTTAATCTTTATGACTCTTCTGTCACAGAGGTTATTTTTTATTCCTATCTGAAATAGTAGGAGACCCTGGGTCACAGTCGAAAAAAGTGTTAAACTACTTGTTAGAACTATGGCTTAAGTTACTTCTAGTTAAGTTAATTCTCATCTTTTCCCACTCCATCACAGCTGAGTAGAGTATAATTCTAATAATTCAGCTTATGATAAGACATAGAGACTTAGACTTCTGTGTGCCAGGCACGGTTCTGGCTCCCCATTTTGCAGATGAGGAAACCGTGGCATCAAGTGGTAAAGTAGATAAAGGGCCTTTGATAGTGGGCGTGGGCCCCCTAGGTAAGGCATGGCTCATAGCCAAGGAGCTGGGATTTGAACCAGCGTCTTCCTCCCTCCCTGGCCCTGCCCAGGTCACACAGCTGCCGAGTAGCAGAGCCAGAGCACTGCCCAGGCAGCCTGGCTCGAGTGTGTGCTTCTCACCAGAGTACAACACTGCCCCCTGCTATCGTCCCCCTGCCTTCCTGTCTCACCAGTTCCTGGCCTCTTTTCCGGTCTCATCTGCTGGGTAGGCCACCTCCCTGGTTTCTCTTCTTCTCCCCAGCCCACCGGTAGTAAAAATTAATCATGGTGACCTGGAAGAGTTGAAGATTGCATTTTCCCCGTGGGATGGAACGCTGTCACACAGGTCTTTAAGAAATGGCTGATTTGTCTTGGGGTTCTCTTTAAAAACACCTGGTTCTGTGGATGACTTGGCTTCCACAAAGCTCTAGCTGACTCTAGATGTGTGATTTTTCTGCCCCCAGAACACTGCCATGTGTGGGTCTTCTGGGATGTTTTGTCTTGTAAGGAATGACTGACCGTAGCCTACCCCTCCGTGTTCCTTCACCTCCCTTTGGAGTCATGAGATAAAGTGACACGGGGGAAATGCTCAGAGAAGACATTCTTCCTTTGCGTTTTTCCTTTCAAGGTATTTTTGAATGACAGTGTTAAAGCACCTATAACACTGCTGTGAACTGTTAACAAGCACATTTGCACATCACATCTATCATGCTGTTTGCACGATGTTATGTGAAGAAACAGCTCAAAGTATTTTTAAGATATAGCCTTTTATCTTCGGAAGCACCAGAAACTATTTGCAGATTGGTCTTGGGAATCAAATTAGCCTAACACATTGGTGAGTTCCTGGAGGTGTGGGCATTTCTGTAAGTGGTTCCTGGCCCCTTAAGCCTTCTGATCATTTGCACTGTGTATTTTTATACAGGCTCTTGTACTTTGGAGAGATAAAATAAAGAAACTTAAAGGTGAGTTTGACAAGGGCTTCTCCACACTGTTTGTCAATGCAGATGGATCCTGAATTTTAATGGTAGTAGTTTCTTTTAAACAACCAAACCTCTCCACAAATAATGTCAGTGCGCAGATTATGTCTAAAAGTGTGTGCTGGTGAGTGGAAATCTTTCCTGACCCCATACTGCAACCATGAAGGAAGAGCCTAATCCTGGAAAACAGTCTTGACAGCCTGGATGTCAGTTACCTCCATCTCATCTGGGCCACTGCCTGCGTGACATTTTGCTGTCACTCGATGACTTCGGGTGTCTACATTCAGGAGCCCAGCTTGGGGTCATAGAACGAGCCAGACCTTGCACCTCCAGTTGAAACCTGGTCGGCTGCCGCTTACCGGCTGTGGGATGTTATGTGAAAAAACTTGTGGAGAGGCCTTGGTTTCCTCACCTGTAAAATGGGGATGGCATCCCTGTTGTAGAATTGTTGTGAGCAACATCTGTGTGCCCATGTTCATAGCAGCTTTATTCACAATAGCCAAAAGGTGGAAGCAGCCCAAGTGTCCGTTGACAGATAAATGGATAAACCAAATGGGGCACATACAAACAATGGAATGTGATTCAGCCTTAAAAAAGAAGGAAATTCTGACACGTGCTTCAACATGGGTGAATCTTGAGGACATTCTGCTGATGAAATGAGCCAGTCACAACAGGACAAATACAATATGATTCCACTGACATGAGGTGCCTAGAGGAGTCAAATTCACAGAGACAGAAGGAGAATGGCAGTCACCTGGGGCTGGGGGAAGGTAAAATTGGGGAGTTAGTGTTTAGCGGATATGAAGTTTCGATTTTGCAAGATTAAAAAAAGTTCTGGAGGTGGATGATGGTGATGGTAGCACAGTGATGTGACTGTACTTAACGCCACTGAGTTGTACACTTAAAAATAGTTAAGCTGTTAAGTTTTATGTTGTGTGTATTTTACCTCAGTAGAGAAAAATTGGAAAAGAGAATTATGAGCATTGAAGAACACCCAGTAGGTAAAGTGCCTGCCATATTATCAGTGTTCAGTAACTCGTAGCAGCTTTTACTAGGGTTTGGGATTATAACTAATAGTTGCGTGATATCTCATCACGTGGCTGTACCATGATTTGTTTCTTCTTTGTTTGACTTTTGGATTTCTTATAGTACTCCACCATTGTAGCAATGATGGAATGAATTTTCGTATTTGTGTATGTCTTTTCTATTATTTGGGGTTTATATCTTTGAGGTTGATTTCCTGGGTCACTTAATCAAGGTGAATTAATCTTAGTCTTTGGGGCTCTTGCTTCTTATGCCCATGGGGTTTCAGAAGGGTGCTGTCATTTTCAGTGTCACCACCAAAGTAAGGGCGCCAGCCTCACAGTGTCCTCATCAGCACTAGGCACA
This sequence comes from Phocoena sinus, assembly GCF_008692025.1. Classification (NCBI taxonomy): domain Eukaryota; kingdom Metazoa; phylum Chordata; class Mammalia; order Artiodactyla; family Phocoenidae; genus Phocoena; species Phocoena sinus. The sequence continues at coordinate 107,021,871 of NC_045768.1, forward strand.
ATTTTAAGCAGTTTTGCAAAATGAAATGAGTAAGAGATGGTGTTTTAATGTTTAATATACATTTGTTTGCTTTTCTTTGATCACTGGAAATGTTGAGAACTTTTCATGCCTGGATCTACATTTATTTTTTCCAATGTGTATTGCCTGTTTACATCTTTTGCCTATATTTCCAGTGTGGTTCCAATGCTTTTCTTATCAAATTTTCTTTGTCATGTTTGTAACACATTGTTGCCATTTTTAATATTCAGACAATCTTACTAGTTATGTAGTTAAATCATTCATTTAAACATTTCAAAACATAATTATAAGATTTTAAAGTAGATCAAAAATGGTTTCGCAATAACATGGTTATTATACTTAATGAATCTTCTTCCCATAATTCCCTTATCATTCTTTTAACACCTATTAGCATAAAATCTGTTTAGATGTTAACTTACATGACTATAGTATTTGAATTAAAATTATGTAGGCTGACCAATTAAGAATAAAATATTAATAACCCAATATAAAGAAGACATAACAAAAATTAGAGAAAATAAAAAATTAAAATTATTAATAAGCATGACATTTTTTACCTCACTAATAATTAAATTCATTAAAAATAAAATGATAGGATATTATCTTCCATCTATACATTTGGTAGGGATTAACAACATTGTGATGGTGACTGAGGCTGACCCTCAGATATGCTGCCAATGGGGAGAGAAAATTGGGTCAACTTTAATGAATAGCAGTTTAGCACAAGGTATCAAGTATCTTTAAAATGTTCATAAACATTGATTTAGAAAATTCCCATATATAACTAAGGCTAGAGGCAGCCTCAGAAATGTAGAAAAAATATTTATATTCATAGATAAAAATAGGATTCAATACAAATGTCCAATGACAGGGAATGATTGAATAAGTAATAGTATGGCCATCTTTGGAGTGTTATATAGTCATTATAAATGGTATTTCATAAAAATTTCAGTGATATGGGAAAACACTCACGATATGCTGGTAAGTGGAAAAAGCATGATGCAGTGATTACAGTAAAACAAACTGTGTCACGGTGCGAGTTTGTGTGTGTTTTGTGTATGCATGTATCGCGTACATATCTAGAAAGAAGTGCGTAAAAAGTATTGATAGTACTTATGTGGTAAGAGTATGGGTGATTTTTCTTTTCTTTTCTATATTTCTGCACATTTTTTAAGCTTCATATTGTTTGCAAATCATCGTTTCTACAATCAGAAATTTTAACTGCTGAGGAAGACTAAAGATAATAAGTAGATCTCTCTCCTTTTCTGGATTCATGTTCCCTTTGCTCTCTTCGCTTTGATATATTGGACAGAACCCTGGACGAGAAGTCAGAAGGTGTTTTTTCAGGTTATGGTCCAGAAATTTGCTAGCTATATGACCTTGGGAAAATCTATCTCATATGTACCTGTTTGCCAGTTTGTAAAATGGGGATTTCTACCTTCCCTGCGTGTACAATTGGAGGGTTTAAGAATTAAGGTGAGATTACCAACATAGGGGAAAACACTTCTGCAAACTAAGATGCAAGTTCAAAGGATTCCCCAAACCACTGGGAGGTCTGATAATTTGTTAGAAGGACTCACGCAAGTCCAGAGCTGTTATCCTCACAGTTATAGCTGATTACATGAAAAGGATACAGATCAAGATCAGCTAAAGGAAGAGTCACATAGGCGGAGTCTGGAAGGGTTCCAGTGCAAAGCCTCTGTGTCATCCCCCATGCAGTCAGGATATGTTACCCTCCTGGCCTCCATGTGTGACAATATGCAGAGTATTGCCAACCAGGAAGCTCTCCCAAGCTTTGGTGTCCAGAATTTTTAATTGGGGCTTCGTTACGTAGGTATGATTGATTGATTGCCCACATGGTTGAACTCAGGCTCTCGGTCAACCGATACTGTGTTACCCAAAGCCGCCACCCTCAGTCACATGGTTGGTCTTTCCGACATGGCAGCCTCTACCCTAGGACTGTTGGCAGCCCTACCCTGAGATTCAGTGTGGCTAGCCCCACCCTAAGAGTATAGGTGTGGCCTCTCTAAATGAGGACACTCCTATCGGGTATGACCTAGATTACCTACCAGAGCCAAGGCAGAGGCCAGCTGCCTGTTTGGGCAAGGCTAAATTCTTTACTACACACAAGGTGACGGAAAGAGATGGAGAACAAATTTAAACACAGAGATGATGTTAGTATGGAGGGGTCTATTATTTACCATATGTTCTAACATTGTAAAATAAGAGAGGGCATGAGTTCCACAGGTGCAAGTGGTACTGCAAGTACCCGCCTCCCTGATCCTTAGAACCTTGGGGACCACCTTTGAGAAGGGAGTGTGCTAACAATGGGGGCTGCAGAGAGGCTTTTGCTACAGTAGTTGTTCACCACTGAGACGAATTAGGCTGAGAAAACACTTACTGTCCTGCTGGGTATATGAATCTGACCCTCGCCTCAGTGTTAACAGCACAGCAAATATGTCTCTCTGTTAACGAATATATCTAATGTGAACGAGTTATAAGCCTGTTTTTTTCTTGGGTTTCTGTACCTGGCACCATCTCCCTCTGTAGTGCAGCTGAGCTTACTATGTACAGAGAAGGGGGGGATGATAAAAATAAATTGGCTCGTTCCCCTTGCAGTTTCAAATCTCTAGCACCATGTCAGGTTGGATCCATAAGGTTTCATAAGAGTGAGATTAGAAAAATGAAAACCTGAGTTTATTTTCTCATGGAATTAAAACAAAATTAGAACACAATGAAGAGGAATCATCACCCTCAGGAAACTTGCTCGAGGGCAACCGTGTGCTTTTATGGAGAAAGAACCAGCGACAGAGACTTAGGATGAAAGCATTAAAGTACGATTGTGCTCCCACCCTGCCTTCAGAGGGAAGAATTTCAGCCTTAGTCTAGTGATTTTTTTGGAAACAAATAACTTGTCATAAATTCATGTTGTCAGTAAATTTGGGTTGTACGTTCTGTTTCTTTCAAGGAAGAACTGGCCACGCAGAAGTAGTCCGAGTGGTATACCAGCCAGAACGCATCAGCTTTGAGGAGCTGCTCAAGGTCTTCTGGGAGAATCACGACCCGACCCAAGGTAGATGAGTGAGCCAGTATTTAATTATCTTACTAATTACAGCTGGGATAATTAGTGTTTGAACTGCATGGAAGAGATGAACCTTGAAATCACACAGGAGCTCAAGAATATGATTGCAGACATTTATTGACGGAGACGGGGAGGGGCTGGGGAGAAAGAGGGCGAGAGAATAAAGGCACAGCCACTGTCTGCGCCCCTCCCCCCTTTACAGCTGTCAGGGGTGGGAAAATTCCCACAGAGAAAGACACCAGACAATAGAGATTCGTTCACCTTTGATTATTGCATTATTCCTCCTTAATGCAGTCTTTTGTCTACAAAATTAAAGTGTCTTTCTAGCAGCTCCAAAGTTTTCCTGATTTATGGTTCCTTTATTTCCCTGAATTTATTTAGCCTTTCTCATCTTTTGACATTATCAGCCATTTTTTTTTCCTTTTAAATGTCTGTGGGTGATTTAAAAAAAAAAAGAACATAAAGGTAAAATGCAGTATTCAGTGGTTCTACAATGCTTGGGTTATTTAAATATTTCATTTGTCTTCTTCGGAATTTATTATATGAGATATTAATATATTTGGGCTGTAAACAGTGGTGGTCAGGAGTTTTATTTGAATGCACACACAAGCAAAAATCTCATGTTGGCAAATATCATTGTAATATTCAGTAATGGAGTAATCTCCGGATTTCATCTTAACAGCCTTACAAGCACTGCTTTGCCAGTGTGATGATCTGATATTGTGAGGCTTATGGACTGAAAAGTCCTGTATATCCGATGTGATTTTCATTTAGCAATCGGTCTATTTAATGGAAATATTTTCCCTTTGGTGTCAGATCTGGGGGGAGTGGGTACGCCATGTTGGCTATTTCCTGATGAATGGATGTGTTTTTCCAAATGTGCATTGTGCTTTGGGGTGGGACCTTACCAAGACCCCAGCAGCATAGGTTGGTGAGTCCTGAGTTCTGGTTCCACTTAATGCCAGGGTGGTTTGCCAGAGGGCAAAGGTCAGAGCTAAGGCAAGAACAGCAAAATGATCAACGAGCCAGGGTCAGGCAGGTCCAGGATCCAGGTACATCCAGCAGGGTGGGTAAAGGCCGGGAAGGAGGCCAGGAGCAGGCTCTCCATGACAGTGAAGTCTGGTTGACATGGGGAGATGAGTCCCTGGTGGGAGAGCAGTGAGGTATGGGGCAGGGGAGGTACAGAACTGGTAGGGCAAGAGTACTGTCATCGGAAGGTTCTGATGCCACCCCCGTTTGGACTGCTGGACTGTCACATCATATGAGAACGGCAAGCCTAATGGCTTAGACACGCATGGCTCAAAGGGAAACTGACTGGTGAGCATCAGAAGTAAGGGTCGTGACAGCCAGGAACTCATGCTGGGAAGCCTCTGGTCCAGATGGAGCAGCCATTCAGCCTCTTGGCTCTCAAAGCTGAGGGTCAGGCAGGATGCTGAGGGCTCCAAAGTTCTAAGTGGAGACACCTATCAGGAGCCCAGGCAAGCCTGAAGTCATGGAGGAGACAGGCTCCCCGCAGGCCCACAAGGCCGGGTATGTGGCCTTGGCCTGGCCACCTGTAATGCCGCGTCCTGATACAACCACCTTATGCTTGACCCCCGCAAAATTTCAAAGAGGGTGAAGTCTGTCATCCACTTCTCTCTCCTTACTTCTCTGAATATCTTACCCATTTTATCACATCTTTACTAGCACACCTCAGTTATTAGGTCACTAGTTCTGGCCCCTGAATCTCAGGGGAATTCCACCTTCAAAAGAACTTTAGGAGAACCTCTTGTTCTCCCCATCCCATGGATCAGATTTGTCTCAACTTTGCCTCAGTCCTCTTTGAAATTCTTGGTTTACTATCTGTGTTAATTTGCTAAGGCTGCCATCATAAAGTATCACAGACTGGGTGGCTTAAACAAGAGAAATTAATTTTCTCACAGTCCTAGAGGCTGGGAGTCTGAGTTGAAGGCATTGGCAGGGTTGGTTTCATCTTGGCTTGTCGATGGCTGTCTTTTCCTCATACAGTCTTCCCTCTGTGTGTGTCTGTGTCCTGCTCTCCTCTTTGTATAAGAACACCAGTCAAATTGGATTAGGGCCCACCCAAATTACTTCATTTAATCTTAATCTTTAAAGTCTCTATCTCCAAATGAAGTTACACTCTGAAGTACTGGAGGTTAGGGCTTCAACATGTGAAGTGTGGGGAGGGGTGGGGCACACGTTAGCCCATAACACTGTCCAATAATGTAACCGGTTGATGTGCTGTTCTTCCAGAGGTATTTTTTTTTTTCCTAACAAGGTGTTCACAGGCTCATAGACTGGAAGAGACTTTAGAGGTCATCTGGTTCAATTCTATGAGTCAGAAGATGAAGTTGGTAATGATGGAATGATGGGGGTCACAGACAATGGGACTGGAATGTCGAGTGACCTATTTTTTACACGGATATCTTGGACAGATTATACATGTAGGAGGAGAGTTTTTCTGCCCTTGTGTATATTTGTTTCTGCTTAGAGCAGTGCTTCATGTAATGTATACAATCACACATATTAAATCACAAGATATCTGATCTTCCTGCATTATTATTAGAATTACCTTTTTAGATAGTTCAGTGTAATGGGCCATGGTAACAATCTTTTTCTGCCTTGTAGGTAGGGTTTCCTAGGACCCTTCTGGAAATAGCGCCAATGGAGTGATCATATGATCCAGTCCTGATCAATCAGTATCTTTTCCTGTTGTCAACAATGTTTGATCCAAAGAACAGGCATGTGACCCAAGCAGAACCAGCTAGAGTCCTTCCCTGGGACTGTCGTATGTTCTCAGTTTGTTGCAGCTGCCGGGGTGGGTGCTCTGTATGGGGAATGACGTGCCCACCAGAGAAGCGAGGGAGGAAGATGAGCAGAGATGCTGAGAGATGAGAGATGGGAGGAGAGAACCCTCAGGAGGCGCTGAGGCCCTGAGGCTCCTCATTCCTGCAGCTCTTCCTTCAATTCTGAGAGCTCTCCCGTGAGCTCTTCAAGCTAGGAGAGCTGCTAGGTATTCCCTTCCTTTTTTTAACTTGAGCTAGTTTGTTGGCTTTCTATTACTTCCAACAACAACAAAAACCCTAACTAATCCACTTACCTCAATTTAAACAATGAGCATTATGCTCGATCATTATATTCAGTAACTGTTAGTTAACCGTGTTCATCTAGAGGTCTGAAGCCATCTGAATGGTTTTAACATTGACTCAGACACCGAGGGGCGGACACTAGAAATTGTTTCTTCAAGACCTGTTGGAGGTTCCTTGCTAATTCAGAATTAGGATTTAGGATTTGGGACATATGGCCTGAGAACATATCAGATGCCTTTTCAATATTTCTGAAGTATTGTGAAAGACAAGCATTCATTAATGACATTTATTTTTGCCAGGTAGTCTGCTAAGTGGTGCTAGATCACTAAGTGGTCTGGAATAAGCAGCAGTAACATTTTGGTTAACACACAGGGAAGGTACATTTCTATAGGAAGAAAATAGTTAAATCCCAATAAACTGAGATCAAATGAGCATTCACATAAATGTGTATAAGATCACAGATGAAAATGTTAACCTGAAATAATTAAAACAAGTATTGTAACCCTGGGAGATTAAAAGCAAAAATGTAAGTTCATAAGAAGTCTGGTATCAATGGATTTAATATTTCCAGGGAACTCTGAAGGTCTAAAACGTGTAATCCTGTAATTTTTCTGAGGTAAGAATTTGAAGTCCACTTGCTAAAGGATGGGCATGCAGCAGGAGATAGCTGAGCTGCAGGTGAACTTGGCCATCTGAACACAACTTCTTCATTCTCTACCTGAAGTCCCATGATGACTCTTACCACATTTCACAGTGAAAAGTGGCCCAGAAAAGAAAAGCACCCAGTAGGGCAGGTGGGGGAAGTAGAGGCGTGTAGGACTGATTACTCTTACTCAGAAGATGGACGTTTGTAAGGACAGAAGCATGTTGGCTTTGGTGGAGACTCTGGTCTGTGAAGCAGTAGTCCATTGTAGGTTCTTTTCAGAAACAGAGTGAGTGATTCCTCCACCTGCTTGAAGAATGCTCTTACCCGTACCAGAATTACTTATCAACAAAAAGACAAAACTTAAGGAAAAGTTGAGATGGCATTGATCTTTGATGTGGTGATAGGCCCGCCCCGGACACACAAGATTCTCAACAGCAATAGGCCTCGAGAGAAATGTATTTTAATTAGCATGTTGAAAGGCTTTACTGCCTTGTTTATAAAGTTATGAAGGATTTGCAGGGGCCACTAAAAATCTTTAGTTATAATTTACCTCACTTTGTGGGAGAAGCAATATCCTTGAGTGGTATTAGCAAATGTGGGGTTCTTGCTAATGACAAGGGTCTAATATAGTAGAAACAGCAAGAATTTAAGCTTAAGTTCCCTTTCAATTAAATCAGATCTTCACGGTATAGACCAGACAGAGAAAATCCTGCACGTTCTTCCCTGCTTCAGGCTACTAAAGCAGCTCTCACAGTATCTGTCCCAGTGGAAAGGAGGAAATCCCCATGGTCCACCAGTTTGAAGGGAGCAGAGCTGGTAAGAGCTATCAGAAAGTGTGGGCTTTTAAAGTGACAGGGGGCCCAAGACCCGTTATTCCACAGCCAACAGGCAGTGAGTCCTGAGAGAGTACTGCTCCGTGGATTCGCTTCAGGTGAAGTTTACAGACGACTGGCCAGTAAACGGAATAGTCTTTTCTCTGAATTTACCATGAAACCTCTGCTTTTGCCGAAGCATTCAGATACCACTGTTTAAGCTAATGCGTCCTCTTCTGGCATTTCTTACTCACGGGACAAATACAGTTCCTCCAGCCGCCTAAGGATAGCGTGCCCCTTCCTGGCCGTGTGGTCCCCAAACTCCCCCGGTCTCCAGACAGCATGGCAGAGCCCGACATTTAGATTTGGGTTCTGGCTCCAGAAGGACCTCTTCCCAACCTCACGACCTTGACCAAGATACTTACTCAGTCTGGAACTCTGTTTTCTCATCTACAAAAAGGGGGTAGTAATATCTATCCTGCGTACTCCTTGGGTTGTCGTAAGAATGAAATGAAATTGTGTGAAAATCACTTGAAAACGTCAAGAACCATGCAGGTGGCCGCTTTGTCGTTGTGTTCTTCTCAACACAACAATACAGCTTTACCCGTTTTATTTAGTTATTTTTATATCCGTGATTTCTGTGGGAAAATATTTACCCTCTGCTTACTAAAGGGTGGGTTTTCTACCCACAAAGGTTCTTTTGTACTTCCTGCTAGTTGGAAAGATTTCAACTGTTTGTGTTCTCGTTCTATGATGAAACTGCTGGCGGTGATGGTGATGAGGTTGGTGGGCAGAAACCTCCTCGCGTTTGCTGCTGACACAGTGCTCAGAAGAACCAGATAAGATCCCAGCGTCTCATGCTTGCTCTGTAGCCCTGTACCTAGCATGCTCTGTGCATGAACTCTGTCGTTTCGGTCCTCCTATTCCTGCCGGAGGAGGCAGGGCCCAGACCCTGTACCTTGAGCCAAGCCACAGCACACAAGTGCACAGTGTGGAGACTCAGCTTTGCCTGACTTGATCCCATAAACCTGACTTCTCGATTCCAACCTGTTTCACTCTCCTCGATCCTGGGGAAAGGACAGCAGCACCATTTAGGAAGCACCCCTTACGGGCCAGTCTTAGTGGTAGATGCTTTATACCTATCATTTCATTTAACCCTTACCATAATCTTATGAATTGGGGTTCACTGTCTTCGCTTAACAGAAGAGAAGAAATGAGGTTCCAGAAGACTGACAGTCTTGCTTGATGTTGTTGGCAGTATTTGGACACAGCTCTGACTCAAGCCCAAATCTGTTTTCTTTCCCCTACACCAGAGGGGTCCATGCTTCTTGACTAGGAGGACCTCTTCTAAAGATAAACATTTTTCAGGATCCCCCATGTGATATAGTTGTGCCCTTAGTAACCTTTTTAAAGCAAATATATGAAAATGCTACTGCAAATTTAATCACTTTAAACTGAATGCCTGTTCTATTAACTAGCACAATGTCACGTACCTCTGGAAAATGGAAATGCCTACATGCATAACGCATTCCACAGCCTCTAGGCCATGCCTGCTGCACAGTTGGGTTTGTGGACCTCTAGTAGTAGCTCCCGGCCTTCCCAGGGGCTGGGGCCGCAGGTGGGGAACTGCTCTGGTTAGTGGTGGCCTTTCTGCAGAGGCCTTCTGGCTGAGACTGCAAGCTGACCCCAATATCAGTTTCCCTACTTCTGAAGGATTGGAATTTTAGCTGGATGTGCAACCACCAATAAAGACTAAATTTCCTAGACTCCTTATGACTAAGTATAGCCACATGTCTGAATTCTGACTACCAGAACATGAGTACCAGTGATGGTGTCAAATTCCGGGTTCGGTACACTTAGAGGAAAGGCCATTCTCCTCTTCTTTCGTCCTTCCCGCAAGTTACTTGTGGATGCAGTGATGAACGGTCTTAGACCACAGGAGTGGAGGCCTCACCCTTGTAACTGAGGAGCTACAAGATCGAAGGCTCCAGAGTCAGTATCCCAGGCTGGACTCATTATGAAAGAACTTCTTTAAGCTGTTGTTATTTTGGTTCATTCTAGGCCTTCTTTTCTTTTTCTTTTTCTTTTTTCTTACAACAGCTGAACTAATCCTTACTAAAATTGCCTTCAACTGTAAGCTGGTGATGAACTCCCAGTCACTCCTCTGAAGATCTTAATTAAAATGCTTCCTTAATTAAAACAGCTTTAATCAAATCTGATAAGAGTATGGACTCTGGGGTTAGAGGATATGGCTTTAACCAGGCCTGCCACGTACTAGCCATGTGGCCTGGGGACGTTACGTCACTCACCGCCTCCTTTCTGTCTGTCTCTGCCTGACCGCTGGGTCGTGGCTCTCATTACTCTCATCTGGCTGCCACAGTCGCCTCCTAACTGGCCTTGCCCCTTTCCCAATCCAGTACCCAGAGTGATCCGTCAAAAACACGAGACACAAGTATGTCCCTCTGCTGCCTTTTCTTTGGGCTGATACACACCCAGCTGTACCATGGCAGCCCGGCCTGGGATCAGCTGACTGGCGCCTCCTGTTCCAGCCTCAGGTCCTGCCCTCACGCACCGCATGTCTGCGTCGTGGCCTGCGTTTGCCCCAATTCCTGGAAGACACAGGTGCTCCCTTGCTGGGCCCATACCCACTGCTCCATCTGCCCACAGCTGTTGGCGTGATTGGCTCCTTCCTTTCCTTCAGTTTAAAGAGTCACGTCCTCAGAGAGGTCTTCGCTGACCCGCCCTAACTAAAGGAGGCTCTCCAGCCCTCCTCCCGGCTTTTGCCATCACTGCTCTCTCTTTTCTCCCTAACACTTATCACAGGGTGGACTGATTTGTCTGTTTATTATTTATTAACTCTCTCCTCTTCTAGAAAGTAAGCTTCATATGAAATATTTTTTCACTGAACAAATGAATGAACGAACCTCAGTTTTCCCATCTGTAAAACGGTTCCTCTCCCATCAGTGTCCGTCAAGATGTATGAAGGAATGTAGTCTGTTGTGCAGAGCCCCGTGCCGGGCACAGAATAAGCATGTCATCTATAATAGCCACCATCCTCATCCTGCCCGTGTAAGAGCCATTTCACCAGCTCCCATTTGTGGGCCTTGCTCTCTCTTGAACCCCAGTATTTCTCCATTTCTTTCCCTCTCATTTTCCCCATCTTACGTTTTGAATACGCTTGATCATTTCCTATGCTTGGTTCATACCCTTCATCCTCAATCCAGTGCTCAGCATCCCTTTCCCTCCCACATCCCCCCTCCACCCTCCCACAGGGAGCTCCCAGGTGTCCTCAGAAGCTTCATCTGGCTGTCCCCATGGGCCACACTGTCTCTGGTGTTGGTTTCATGGAGCCCTAGGACCACACACCCTGGCTTGCTGCCTCACCCTCAGAGCCAAGAGTAGGGGATTAATGTGGTTCCTCAGCCCGTGGTTGAGACTAGAGACCCCAAGGACTCTTCTGCCTTCAGTGTCCATGGACCACACATCCCCCTCCCAGCACAGCCCCACACTCACTGTGCAGCATCGCTCGAGGTGTGTGGTTCCCTGAGAATCTGCGGTGGGGCTGGTCCGCTCCAACTTTAGCAGGTTTGCTTCATAGCCTCTTTCCAGGTGCACCATAGAGAAGCCAGTGCCTGGTGCTGTCTATCGGGGAATATTAATTGAAGAGAGAAAAATCCTCTTTTCCTTCTGTTTCTCATCAAGTTGGCAATTAAGTGCTGGTGTTCATATATTTGAACTGCCAAATTAATATCTGAACTTCGTTGTGCTGACCCTTTTAAGTTGGTCTTTTAAAGTAAGTCACCAGTTTTGAAGGGCTATCCTTTTTTTAGCCCACGTACAAGGAACCTATCATCTGCAGATAATTAGACAGTGGGAATTATATTGGACTGCTAATGAGCAGATGTGCATACTTATAGTGGAGGAACAGCTGCACACATACAAAATGCAAAAAAGTCCCAAACCCAGCATTATGAATTCTGAAAGAGATTTCATTCTTTTAAGAATTTCAGAAACAGGAAAAAAAGAAACAAAGAATTTAACTGATATTTTTCTTTATTAATTGTTCTTTCAGTCATACTTTTCCTTGCATAACATTATCATATATGTACAGAGTATCTTTGCTATTTGCAAATGTGCTATTTGCACTTTCAAATCCCTCTCTCATATAATACTATGGAGCTTATATTTAACATTTTTCCTCTGCCTTTCTAGTGCTTTAAGGGTTTGGTGCCTCCAGACTCAATGACAGACTCCTGCTGGGTATTTACTCTGGGCTGGGCATGACGCTACGTTCTTACGTGTATGTGATCCCATTTGATCCTTAAAGTAACCCATGAGTAGGTGGTCTTAAACCCATTTTACAGATGAACAGACAGGCCCAGAGAGGTGAAGTGATTTTCCATGAGCCAGTTAGTGCTTTATTGTCAGAGCTGGGATTTGGACCTAAAAGTTCAATTTCAAACCTTGTGTTATTTCCATTGTATGGTACGTCATCCTACATTGTTATAGGATGCTATCAGCCAACAGAAAACACAACCACACCGTAACTGGAAACAGCAGCACATTATCCAATGAAGAGTATCTGTCCTAACAAGCTCCTTGTAATACATATTACAGTTTTATAACCTGTTAAGGATTTTCAAGATTAAGAAGTTCAAATAGGCTTTTTTTAGGCTACAAATCAAAATTTATTTGTAATGGATAGTGTCGTAGCAGAGGTTAGGAATGCTAATATCTTTTGGCAGCCTATACCAAGGGCAGGTATCCAAGAATTTCTTTTGAAAGATGTGATTAGGGTCAGTAAGTTCAAACAGGCTTTTGAGAACTTTTAGCCAGGAAGAATTCCACATATTTGAGATAGGAGAGTTTAGATCATTTAAACTTCGCTGATCAATTCCTGAAATAATATAAAATCAATAAGAAGAAATGAAGTCAGAAGAATTACATTACTTCACATAAAAGAGTATTAAATTAGATAAGAGAAAAAAATCAGAGCTGATAACATTGGCAGGAACTAGAATTTCCAGGTTCTTAAATGGCAGGCTAGGCTATTCAGATCACCTTCTCATCAAAAGCAACTCAAAATGTTGGATAAGATATAAAAACATATAAAAAGCATCACATCAAAATGCCGACAAAATAATTAGGAATTACCATGTAAAATTGAAGGGAACAGGGCTTCCCTGGTGGCACAGTGGTTGAGAGTCCGCCTGCCGATGCAGGGGACACGGGTTCGTGCCCCGGTCTGGGAAGATCCCACATGCGGCGGAGCGGCTGGGCCCGTGAGCCATGGCCGCCGAGCCTGCGCGTCCGGAGCCTGTGCTCCGCAATGGAAGAGGCCACAACAGTGAGAGGCCCGCGTACCGCAAAAACAAAAACAAACAAACAAAAAAAACTGAAGGGAACACAGGAATCCAGACTGGTAAGCAGGGGACTAAAACACCTTTGCTCTAGGGAATTTGCCAGTTCCAGAAGAGTTGAGTCTTAAGGACCTTATTAAGGGTATAGAGACTGTGACCAATGCAAGTAAAGCACTTGATCTAATGGACATATATAAAACACTGTACCCTACACCTTCTTAATCACACATGGAAATGTACTAAGCCATAGAGTCTCAATATGTTGTAGAGGGACTAAAATCATAGAGATTATGTTTCTCTTATCATAATGTGATTATGCTGGAAATCAATAGTAAAAAGATATGTAGAAAATCCTTTTATGTTAGAATAGAAGAAACTTTATGATTATCTTATGGATCAAAGATAAGCCATAATGGAAATCAGAAAATATTATGAACTGACTGGTAATTAAAATACTACACTTCAAAACTTATAGGGCATGGCTAAAGCCGTTCTTAGAAGGAAATACAGAGCCTTAACTTCTTACATTAGAGGTGGTGAAAGACAGAGCTCAGCATCCATCTCAAGAACTTAGAAAGTCGGCAACAGCATAAAGCAAACAATGAAGAAGAAAGAAATCATGAAGAACAGAAGTAAATGGAATAGGAAATAGAAAAGTAGTAGAGAGGTTAAAGGAAACCAGAAATTGATATTTCAAAATGGCTAATAAAATTGATAAAACATTGGTTAGTTGATCAAGGCAAAAATGAGGTCACAAATACCCATTATTGGGAAGAAAAAATGGGATATCACTGCAGATAGGCAACTTTACGTCAATACATTTGAAAAGTTAGATAATTAGATAAGACAGAGTCCTTAAAAATATAACAAAACTGGGAATTCCCTGGCAGTCCAAAGCACTGGGTAGGACTCGGTGTTTTCACTGCCGTGGCCTGTGTTCAATTCCTGGTTGGGGAACTAAGATCCTGCAAGCTGTGTGGCATGGCCAAAAACGAAACAAAACTGAATAGACCTATAATCACTAAGAAATTGAATCAGTATTTTAAAAGCATCTCATAAAAATAACTCAGCTGCAGTTTTTTTGTTGTGTTATTTTTGTGGATCTTTAAAGCTGATTCTCATGTTTATTTGGAAAGGCAAAAGTTTAAGAAAAGCAGAGACACTCTTGGATAAGAACAAGAGGATGGGAGGATTTGTTCTTTCGGATATCAAGATTTATTATAAAGCACATACTACCCAAAGCAATCTACAGATTAAATGCAATCCCTATCAAAATACCTATGATATTTTTCACAGATCTAGAACAAATAATCTTAAAATTTATGTGGAAGCACAAAAGGCCCCAAATTGCCAGAGCAAACAATCTGGAGAAAAAAGAACAAACCTGGAGGTATCGTGGTCCCTGACTTGAGACTGTAACACAAAACTACAGGAATCAAAGCAGCATGGTGCTGGCACAAAAATAGACACATGGATAAATGGAACAGGATAGAGAGCCCAGAATAAACCCACGCACCTATGGTCAATTAAGCTGTGACAAAGGAGGCCAGAATGTAGAGTGGAGCAAAGACAGTCTTCAGTAAGTGGTGCTGGGAACACTGAACAGCTACATGTAGAACAATGAGATTAGAACACTCCCTAACACCACATACAAAAATAAACTCAAAATGGATTAGAGACCTAAATGTAAGACCTGAAACCATATAACTCCTAGAAGAGAGCATAGGCAGAACCCTCTTTGACATAAATTGTAGCAATTTTTTTTTGATCTGTCTCCTAAGGCAAAAGAAATAAAAGCAAAAATAAACAAATGGAACCTAATTAAACTTAAAAGCTTTTACACAGTAGAGGAAACCATTGACAGAATGAAAAGACAACCTACTGAATGGGAGAAAATATTTGCAAATGATGTGACTGAAAAGGGGTTAATATCTAAAATATATAAACAGCTCATACAACTCAATATTGATAAACAAACAATCCAATTAAAAAATAAGCAGAAGGGGCTTCCCTGGTGGCGCGGTGGTTGAGAGTCCGCCTGCCGATGCAGGGGACACGGGTTCGTGCCCCGGTCTGGGAGGATCCCACGTGCCACGGAGCGGCTGGGCCCGTGGGCCATGGCCGCTGGGCCTGCGCGTCCGGAGCCTGTGCTCTGCAGCGGGAGAGGCCACGGCGGTGAGAGGCCCGCGTACCGCAAAAAAAAAAAAAAAAAATAAGCAGAAGACCTGAATAGACATTTTTCCAAAGAAGGTATACAGGTAGCTAACAGGCACGTGAAAGATACACAACATTGCTAATGGTTAGAGAAATGCAAATCAAAACTGCAGTGAGGTGCCACCTCACACCTGTCAGAATGACTGACATGAGAAAGAGAAAAGAGAAGAGAAAAAAAAAAAAAGAAAAAAAAAAAAAGTCTACACATAAATGTTGACTAGGATGTGGAGAAAAGGGAGCCCTTGTACACTGTTGGTGGGAATGTAAATTGGTGCAGCCACTATGAAAAACAGTGTGGAAGTTCCTCAAAAAACTAAAAATAGAACTACCATATGATCCAGCAGTTCCACTCTTGTATGTGTATCTGACAAAAATGAAAACACTAACTCAAAAAGATACATGCACCCCAGTGTTCATAGCAGCATTATTTACAATAGCTAAGATACAGAAGCAACCCAAGTGTCCATCAACAGATGAATGGATAGAGAAGTTGTGATGTATATATATATAGATAGATATATAGATATATACACAATGGAATATTACTCAGCCATAAAAATGATATTCTTCCATTTGCAACAATATGGGTGGACCTAGAAGGTATTTTATGCTTAGTGAAATAAGTCAGACAGAGAAAGACAAATACTTCATGTTTTCATCTATGTGTGGAATCTAAAAAATAACACAAACAAATGTATATAACAAAACAAAAACAGACTCTCAGATATAGAGAACAAACTAGTGCTTACCAGTGGGGAGAGGGGAGGAGGGGGGCAAGATAGGGGTATGGGATTGAGAGTATAAACTATTATGTATAAAATAAATAAGCAACAAGGATATATTGTACAACACAGGGCAATATAGTAATTATTTTGTAATTTTATTTTTTTTAACTTTGGAAAGTTGATATTTCATTTAAAAATTTTTTTATTAAAGTATAGTTGATTTACAAAGTTGTGTTAGTTTCAGGTGTACAGCAAAGTGATTCAGTTATATATATACATATATCCACTCTTTTTAAGATTCTTTTCCCTATAGGTCACTACAGAGAATTGAGTAGAGTTCCCTGAGCTATACAGTAGGTCCTTATTAGTTACATATTTTATATATAGTAGTTTAAATGAAGTATAGTCTATAAAAAATATTGAATCACTATGCTGTACACCTGAAATTAATATAATATTATAAATCAACTATTATTCAATAAAAATAAGTTTAAAAAGAAAATCTAAAATATTGTAAGAAGAGTGAAAAAAAAAGTAAATTCCAAGTAGATTACAGACCTAAATGTGAAAACAAAACTACAAAACTTCAAGTAGATAATATCATTATGATCTTGGGTTTGAGAAGCATTTCTTAAACAAGATACATAAAGCACTAACCATAAGGGAAACTATTTGATAAACTTAGCTATATTAAAATCACAACTTTGGTTCATCAAAAAAATCATAAAGAAAATGTAAGGATAGGAAGATTATATTTGCCAAAGTATTAATATCCAAGATATATAAAAAGTAGATTTTAAAATTATCTCCTGTAGATTTAAAAAAATGCAGACCACTGAATAGAAAAATGGACAAAGGACTTATAATGGTGAGGAAACATGAAATGATAATCTGTGCCATTATTCATCAAGGAAATGCAAATTAAGATCAAGTGAGATTTCATTACACACCAAGCATACCGACAAAAAGTGAAAAGTCTGACATTAACAGACTTTAATGAATTGGCAAACATTTAGAGCTCTGACAACTCTCATGAATTGATATGGGTTTATAAATTAATATACCTACTCTGGGAAATGGTTCAACATCTAGTTAAGTTGAGGACATGCAAAGCCAACAAGCCAACAATTTTATTTCTAGGTATGTACTCAAGAGAAATGTATACATATATAACAGAATGCAGGTCAAGAATGTACTTAGCAGCCCCAAGCTGGTAATGTTCATCAGCAGTAGAATGGATAAATCAGTTATGATCTATTCATACAAAGGGATATTACAAAGCAATGAAAATGAAGAAAATAGAAGAACCTCATGAACATAACAGCAAGTGAAAGATTAAAACCACAGAATAGGGCTTCCCTGGTGGCGCAGTGGTTGAGAGT
This sequence comes from Phocoena sinus, assembly GCF_008692025.1. NCBI lineage: Eukaryota > Metazoa > Chordata > Mammalia > Artiodactyla > Phocoenidae > Phocoena > Phocoena sinus. The sequence goes on from NC_045768.1 coordinate 107,039,199, forward strand.
CCGCCTGCAGATGCAGGGGACACGGGTTCGTGCCCCGGTCCGGGAAGATCCCACGTGCCGCGGAGCGGCCGGGCCCGTGAGCCATGGCCGCTGAGCCTGCGCGTCTGGAGCCTGTGCTCCACAGCGATAGAGGCCACAACAGTGAGAGGCCCGCGTACTGCAAAAACCAAACAAACAAAAAAAACACAACAGAATAACTTCATTGATGGAAATTTCAAAAATAGGTGATTACTGTTACAAAAATCAGGTGTGGGTACTACTAGAGAGAGGGAAGGTATTGTCATCAGTAGGGACACATGGAGGGCCTCCAAGGGTGCTGACAATTCTCTGTTTCTTGACATGAGTGGTGGTTATATGAGCATTCACTTTATAATAAGTATAATAATATTACATATCGTAACATATTATATATAGTATGATAGCATTAATGTAAATACTTTAATAAACTGCATTTATGTTTTATGAACTTTTGTACATTTATGTATCTTTCTGTAATCAGATCTAGAAATTACAAAGGTTAATATATTGATTGCTGTTCCTGTTAACAATATGAGCAATGCCCATGATGAAAGAATAACTTTGTGAATGTGTGTGCATATGCGTGCTTGGTACTGATTCAAATGTAAACATCTTATAAATCTCATTTACATGCATAATGTTCTGTAGGGGAGTACTTTGGCTGACTCATTGCTACAAAACTTTAAGATATGGATAGGAAATAGTGACATAGAAATTTTAATATTTTGAAAGTTTTCATACATTTTGATGATAATTTGAACATTTCAAGACTCATTATTTGGTCAAACTTGGGAGTTTGTAGCATAAGTGGATATGGAGTCCCAGATATTCTAAGAAAGATATAATAATTTAAAATATTTCCTTTGGCTGGCCAGAAATAGAATTTCTCTTTCATAAAAGCAAAAACTATACTAAGATAAATGTATTTTGCCTTTTAGGAAGACATCACCATATCTTTTCAAAATAATTTATCTATGATTATAGAAGTAATGTTTTTTCATTACTGAAACTCAAACCCTTCCTTATAGGTACAGCGTGAATATTTGACACCTCTGTTATATAGCAGTTTTCTTTTATCTCTTTTGAGATGCATTGCATTAAAAAATAGAAACAGTATTGTGGAAATGGTAGGGAACACAGAATACTTTCTTTCAGAAGAGAGCCATGTAATATCTTTCATAGTTCACTATTTTCTACTTCAGTTTTTTTGCTTAAGTGATATATAATTTACAAATTGAGATAGTAGTGGATAAGAGCATGGCTTTGCAGTTAGCACTGCAGTTAGCGCTTTGCAGATCCAGCACTGGGCCTGGGCAGGTGCTCAGCCTTTCTGTGAGTGTTATTCAGTGTTTTAACTTTAAAATGAGATGTCATTTAAAATGGACAGAATTAATTTTCAGTCAGGTAATGTGAGATTATTCCATATTAATAAGACTTGTCTCAAACACCTGAGCTAAAGTCCGGGTGTGCCAGGAGGAAGGGTCACATGGGTGATGATAAGAGGTGCCAGCTGTTGCTGTGAGGGATGCAGGTTCATCTGCCTGTTGGAGGACTTCAGAACCCTGTGATGTTTTGCCCCCGTGGAGGCCCTATTCTCCAGCAGGAGGCAGGAGGTCATCCTTGAAGCAACACTCCACCAGTGCCGCTCATCTGTGGTGGTCTTCCTGTGCCATCTCTGGGAAGGTGGGGTCAGTTTAAGAAGCAAGGAGTAGAGGTGCTGACTCTGTTCATGTATTTGGAATGTTTGAAGTTCTTTTTTTCTTGCTTTTAAAAACATTTTATTTTATTGATGTATAGTTGATTTACAATGCTGTGTTAGTTCCTGGTGTACAGCAAAGTGATTGTTATACATATATATAATAGATTGCATCTGCTAATCCTAAACTCCCAATTCATCCTTCCCCCATGGCCCCTTGGCAACCACCAGTCTGTTCTCTATGTCTGTGAGTCTGTTTCTGTTTCGTAAATAAGTTCATTTGTGTCATATTTTAGATTCCACATATAAGTGATATCATATGATATTTGTCTTTCTCTTTCTGACTTACTTCACTTAGTATGATAATCTCTAGGTGCATCCGTGTTGCTGCAAATGGCATTATTTCATTCTTTCTCTTTGGCTGAGTAGTATTCCGTTGTACATATGTACTACACCTTCTTTATCCATGGAATGTTTGAAGTTCTGAGTCATTCATTGGTTGTTTCATTATTCATTGAGAGAAATTTTGAAGAAGCAATTAGGAATGTTCAAAATCTAGTAAACAGAGTTATAGCAGCTAAGCCTCTGCTTATGCTAATCTCACAAAGTGAATTAAATACAGTGGAGATGTACCATCCTGAGTGCGACATTTTAGCATGTATGCCAGTGGTCTTTCTCTGAGAATGGTGGACCTTGGGCATGTGTAAGCCAGATGCTGACCACAAGAACTTTGATCTCATTAAGAGGTCATTATAGCAATTTAATAAGCTTGTCTAATAATACTTTAATAAACATATCTAATAAGAGTTCATCTAGGAACCTAAACAACTAAAGTGATGGAATGTAAGAAACAACATAGCCCTGGAGGTGGGCAGTAAGGTGGCTTGAATGAGAGCAAAACTAGATGAATAGCTTGAAGTCTTAGGTTAGTTTCTCTAGACACAGAGCGTGAGACAGGGATTTAGTACATGTGATTTATTGAGGAAAAAGAAAAGAACCTGTAAGAGAGTGAGGAAAGCAGATTAGGGAAGGGGAAGAAGCTGAGCAAGGGTGTGGCCTAAGGTAGCCTGACCTTGGCCTGCTCCACAGCAGAGCCAGGAGAGAGGAATTATGGAGGTGTGGTCATATGACTTGTTTCACTCAATGAGACATGACTGAAAGTATGGCTTGGAACTTCTGGGAAGTCTCTTTAAAGATAGAGGAAGTGGGAAGAAGTGTCCTTCTATTTTTCCTTTTTCTGATCTACAACTTGGACATGACAGTTGTAGCACCAGAAGGCATCTTATGTCCTTGAGAATGAGAGCCATCTGCTAAGGATAGTTGTGTAGAAAGAAGAAATCTGAGTCCCTGGTGACCATGTGCCACCCAACCACCACTAGATCACCTAACTCAGTACCTTTCACTTAAAGTGAAAAAGAAATATAATTCTGTCTTGTTTAAGCCACTGTTACTTTTGTTCTCTGTTAAACTGATTGCAGTGCCTAAGTGGTATGGTGAGATGGGGCTGTACCAATTTTTGAGGGATACGAGACTTTCTGAGAGATATGGTAAGATATTCTAGTCACCAGGAAACATGTGATAACAACTTCAATGCTTCTTTTTTTCCTACCAAGCTATTAAATAAGAAGGAAAAAATGTGCTTTTCTTGCCTTCTCCATAAAATTGAGAACTTTCTCTCTTTCAGACTATATGCATGTTGATTTTAATTTGTGCTTATGTTCTTCTCTTCTTTGTGGACTTGCAATGTGTAGCTTAAAATGCTATTTTACCAAAAAAGGAAAAAGAAGGTATTGTGTTCTCTAATGCAAATCTCTTAAATTTGGGAGTAAAAAGTGGAACCAAACTGGTAACCACTGAAATGAGCAGATGCAAATGAAAATATGAATACCAAAGACCTCTGATACTCTTTTATAACTGTTGGTTTCCACATATCCTAGCGCTTTTGCTTTTCACATGTTGCTTCATTTAGGTGCTTTGAATATGTAGGCTTCTATAAGCAATGATATCAAAAGATGTAGTTCATTAATATATAGCAGTGGGTCTCAATTTTGCCCCTAGGGGACATTTGGCAGAGTATGGAGATATTTTTGGTTGTCACAATAGGGTGGACTCTGCTGGCATCAGTGGATAAAATCAAGGGATACTGCTACACATCGAACAATGCGTAGGACTGCCCCTCACAACAAAGAATTACCCAGGCCAAGATGTCAATAGTGCCAAAGTTAAGAAACCCTGATAGGGAATCCTTGGTAGTCATCCTTTTATTTTAACAGTTCAGATGCCCAACGATGGCTTTAAAATCACTTAAATTTCATTTCTAGTATATTAATTAATTTCTTAGCTTCTTCTTCCCCCTTTAAAATAGCCCAAGTACTCTTGTCTCCCTCAAATGACCTAGGTAACACTTTCCCTTGCTGATGCTTTATCATCTCCTGGTATGCAAAAGAGTGACTGAGGCTTATGCTTAACCAAATTACATGGAAGCCCAAATTTCAATGTAACTTCCTGGGGTGCTGGAGCTCATGTCCTTCTACTCCACCATCTTGTCTCCATCCTCTTCCTGGGGTGCCTGGATTAAAAAATCAGGAATTGAACATATTTTATTCTAAATCCAATGGATACTTTGAAGGAAATTTTACTTTACTTGCCTTCACTTTACTTTTCAAAGGCATCTTACTTTAGTGAATATTAATATGCAGAAGAACTGATTAATGTGCTGGCTTTTATAACATTGAAAGGAATAATAAACAAGTCGAAACTCTAAGTCTAGTGTGAAAAATATGAAAATGAGTATGTTTCACAGCAGGGAGTTGCAGCATTATGTCACCTTTCTGCATCTGTCACCTTTCTGCATGATGTTCACTCTGGTCTGAGATGGAAAATCTGAAAAATGATGTCCTTAGGCTTTGTTCACGGGAAGAAGGGTGAAACATTAGGCTTGCAGTACTGGGAACAATGATAGGATTATGGAGTGAAATGACCCACTATTGCAAGGAACTGCCAGTTCATTTATTCAACCTACACAACCAGAGACAGCCAGGAAACATTTGTTAAGCAGCCCTGAATTAGGGCTCTGCAGAAGATCCAGGTGTTCATACTAGCTTTATCATCACACACCACGGAGTATCGACTCTAGATCAGGGAGGAGGCTGTGGAAAGGGAAAGAAAAACGTTACTGAAGGATTTTACAGAAAAAAAAGGTAAAGCTAGGTGACTGCCTGGCTTAAGGCATAAAGGAGACTCAAATGAAGCATGGATTACTACAAAATTGAAAACTTGGGTTGCTGGAAGAATGGTGCAGTCAATGGATAGAGATGAGAATGGTGGGGGACAATGAAAGATAGTGAGGTCAAGTTGAGAATCCAGGGACGATGGAGCCTAGATACGTAAATGTCTAACGGGAATGTGGCCCTACACGGCTGATGCCTGGAAGAGAACATGAATCACAAATTCAGACTTGTAAGTTCACAGCATAGAAAAGGAAGTTTCCGTTGGAGGGCACGTGGAAGGGAGGGGGACGGACAAAGACCGAGCCCAGGAACATCTGTAGTAAGGAGGATGGTGGGGGGGAAATGGAAAAGCAAATAGACGTAAAGTGGTCAAGAAATAGTGAGATTCTGAGGTGAGCACAGTGCTACAAGGCCAAGGGAAAAAGCATTTAAGGAAGGAAGGCACTGTGAACACTGTTGGATCAGAATGATCGAGAAGAATGAAGATAAAAGGGTAAAAAAAAAATAGATGAAATTATTTTTTTGATTAATCATGGTGATTTAAAAAATTTCTGTCACCATCCAGATGCTGTTCATATAAATTTTTAATCTGAATTATCTTACGGAAATAAATTTACAGAGTCCATTTGTTAACAGAATAGAACAAACGAAAAATACACCCCAAACCTCCACAAACACCTTAAGGGAATTTTTTCAGTCTGTCTGTCTGTGTCCCCATACCCATTATTTTAACTATAAATGGTTTTTTTAAATTAGGGTGAGAAGATATTTGGAAAATATTTAGCTCAAAGACTTCTGTTTATGATCAAGAAGGAGTAATAGGGACTGGATTTACTCTCCCACTTGAAATAACTAAAAAAATCAGACAAAACAATGAAACAATGGTTCTCACACAGTAGACATAAAAACAAATAAAGAAGTCCTACAAATGCCCTACCTTATTTCCTGGAGAAAGTTTCTAGGCTGCAAAGCAAGGAGGAGGAACCCAGGCCAAGTCTCACAGTCTCCATGGGTTCAGGAGATGGCACTGAGAGTCCAGGGATGCTGAGGAAGGTGGAATTCACAGAACAGAAGAAGGGAGGAGAGAAACACTCAGAGAGTGGAAATTCCTGGGATCTGCAAAGGGTTCTCTTAAGTAATTGTCTGAGTACTGACCAGCATATATGTGATTAAACAACCTGAGGCCAGAAAAAGAATCACCTTGAAGAATTACAGGGAACAATTCCCAGAGCTCACACAGGGTTGGGAATACTGCCTATTCTCATTACCTAGAATGGAAAATATAAAAACTCATTGAACATCAGGTAGAGTACTTCTGAAGGCTTTACCTCATTAGTGGGGCAATTAATGTAGATTAAAAGTTTTTCTGGTCCAAAGTAACAATGCTTGAAAGCAAGAATCAAAAGGATATGTTATTTTTGCAAAGTAACTTAATCTCTCAGAACAAAGTATATGAATACATAGGTAGGAATAACAAGATATCCAGCACCCAACAAGATAAAATTCACAATTTCTGGCATCCAACAACATGCAAATAAGGAAGAAAATGCTATCTTTAATGAGAAAAATCAATTGATTGAAAATGATATAAACTTGATGCAGATAATGACACTAGCACAGGTTTTAAAGCCATTAAAACTGTATTCAGTATGTTTAAGAAGCTAGAGGGAAGGTTGAACATGTGAAGTAGAAAGACAAAAAATATAAAAAAGACCCAATCCATCTTCAAGAGATGAGTACTACAATGCCTGAGATTAAAAAATTGAATAATGTCAGAAAAAATCCAAATTTGATAAAGACTATAAAACCACTGCTCCACGAAGCTACATGAACACCAAACACAAGAAACGTGAAAAAAACATCACAACACATCATAATCAAATCAGTAAGATAAGTGATAAACAGAAAATTTTAAAAGCAGCCACAGGAAAGAAAAGATAATTTCATACAGGAGAACAGAGATACAAAGATGGCAGATTTCTCAGCGGCAGCAATGCCAGCTAGGAGACAGTGGAGCAACATCTGTACTGAAAGAAAAAGAATTGTCGTACTAGAAATACTAGAATTCTTGGCCTGGTGAATACACCTTTCAAAAAGAAAGCAAAACTATTTTTTCAGATGTACAAAAGCTGGATGGATTCATCACCAGCAGACCCAAGCTAGAAGGAAATGTTAAAGGAAGTCCTTCAAACAGAAAGAAAGAAAATGATGCCATCAGGAAATCTGGACCTCCACAAGGAATAAAGAGTACTAGAAATGTTAACTACATGTTAACTAAATATAAAGATTTTTAAAGATTTAAACATCTTTAAAAGATAAACCACTGCTTAAAGCAAAAATAATAAGTGTATTTTGAGGGTTATAAGATATGTAGAAGTAAAATGTTAGGCAAAAATAGCACAAAGTCAAAATATGGATCAATGGAACAGGTAGAAAGCCCAGAGATAAACCCTTGCAGCTATGGTCACCTAATCTATGACAAAGGAGGCCAGAATATACCTGGCCAGAATGGAGCAAAGACAGCCTCTTCAATAAATGGTGCAGGGAAAACTGGACAGCTACATGTAAAAGAAGGAAATTAGAACACTCCCTAACACCATATACAAAAATAAACTCAAAATGGATTCAAGACCTAAATGTAAGGTGAGACAGTATAAAACTCTTAGAGAAAAAAATAGGCAGAACACTCATTGACATAAATCGCTGCAAGTTCTTTTTTGACCCACCTCCTAAAGTAATGAGAATAAAAACAAAAGTAAACATGTGGGACCTAATGAAGCTTAAAAGCTTTTGCACAGCAAAGGAAACCATAAACAAGATAAAAAGACGACCCTCAGAATGGGAGAAAATATTTGCAAATGAAGCAACTGACAAAGAATTAATCTCCAAAATATACAAACAGCTCATGCAGCTCAATATCAAAAAACAAACAACCCAATCCAAAAATGGGCGGAAGACCTAAATAGACATTTCTCCAAAGAAGATATACAGATGGCCAACAAACACGTGAAAAGATGCTCAACATCACTAATTATTAGAGAAATGCAAATCAAAACGACACTGAGATATCACCTCGCAGCTGTCAGAATGGCCATCATCACAAAATCTACAAAAAATAAATGCTGGAGAGGGAGTGGAGGAAAGCGAACCCTCTCGCACTGTTGGTGGGAATGTAAATTGATACGGCCACTATGGAGAACAGTATGGAGGTTCCTTAAAAAACTAAAAGTAGAACTACCATGTGACCCAGCAATCCCACTACTGGGTATACACCCAGAGAAAACCATAATTCAAAAAGACACATGCACCCCAGTGTTCACTGCAGCACTATTTACCATAGCCAGGACATGGAAACAACCTAAATGTCCATCAGCAGAGGAATGGATAAAAAAGATGTGGTACATATATACAATGGAATATTACTCAGCCATAAAAAGTAACAAAATTGGGTCATTTGTAGAGATGTGGATGGACCTAGAGACTGTCATACAGAATGAAGTAAGTCAGAAAGAGAAAAACAGATATCATATATTAATGTATATATGTGGAATCTGAAAAAACTGGTATTATAGATAATCTCATTTACAAAGCAGAAATAGAGACACTGAGGTAGAGAACTAACATATGGATACTGAGGGGGAAAGGAGATGGGATGAATTGGGAGATTGGGATTGACATATATACACTATTGATACCATGTGTAAAATAGATAACTAATGAAAACCTACTATATAGCCCAGGGAACTCTACTCAGTGCTCTGTGGTGACCTAAATGGGAAGGGAATCCAAAAGACAGGGGATCTATGTGTACGTATAGCTGATTCACTTTGCTGTACAGTAGAAACTAACACAACATTGTAAAGCAGCTATACTCTACAAAAAATGTAAAAAAAAAAAAAAAAAGTAACAGAGGCAGTACAGAGATGTGGTTAAGAGCAGAGTCCTGGAACCAGACTATGGAGAAATAAAAAACAAAAGCACACAGTATATACTATTAAAAAAAAATAGCGCAGAGTCTGGGAGGAGGGACTACAAAGTGGAAGAAGGATAGTGTTTTCCAAACATGGCACTGGAACAATCGTATTTGCAGCAAACAGCTACAAACCACCGCCGCCACAGCAAAACAACTTTGATCCGTATCTCGCACCACATACAAAACAGAAGATGAATCATAGCCCTACATTTAAAACCTAAACCTACAAAACATCTAGAGGGAAACACAGGAGAAAATCTTTGTGACTTGGGTTAGGTGAAGATTTTTTTGATACAACACCAAAAACATGATCCACAAAAGAAAACACTGATAGTTCGGACTTCATCAAAATTAATTTGTGCTCTTTGAGAGTCATTGTTAAGAGAATGAAAGACAAGCCACAGATCGGGAGAAAATATTTTCAAGTATATATCTGATAAGATATTTGTATCCAGAATATATGAAGAACTCCAAATTCAATAATAAGGGACAATACAATTTAAAAATGGGAAAAAATCGAACACTTTACCAGAGAAGGCGTACAAATGGCAAATTATCACATGAAAAGATACTCAACATTATTAGACATTAAGAAATTCAAATTAAAACCACGGTAAGATACTCTTACACATATTTTGACAATGGCTAAAATTAAAAGTACTGACCATGACAAGGGTTTGTGTGGATATGACAACTGAGCTCTCATATATTGCTTGTAGGTAACGTAAAATGTTACAACCACTTTGGAAAAAGTCTTGCAGTTTCTTCAAAAGGTAAACATAAATGTACCAGCCATTCCACTCCCAGGTATTGATCCAGGAGAAATGAAAGCATATGTACATACAAAGACCTGTACATGAATGATCACAGTAGCTTTATTTTAATAGCAAGAGGCTGCAAAGAACCCACATATCCATGAGCAGGTCAGTGAGTAAACAAATTTGGCATATCCAATCAGTGGAACACTGCTCAGCAATAAAAGGAGGGAACTGTTGATACATACAGCAACATGGCTGAGTTACCAAAAGAGAGTACACACGACATGATTCCAATTGTATAAAATTCTAGAAAAATACACATGACGGAATGTAGATCAGTGTTTGCCTGGGGCTTTAGGATGGGGGCTGGGAGTGGTGAGAAGGGGAGTTTTAAAAGGCGTATGAGGAAACTTTTGTAAGTGTTCATTATCTTGATTGTGGTGATGATTTCATGGCATATACACGTGTCAAAACTGATCAAATTGTACAGTTTAAATATATACCATTTATGGTATGTCAATTATACCTTAATAAAACTGGTTTTAAAAAGATCTAACCCAAATCCTTACTGATGCTGAATTGAGGCCAGAGAGGTTAAGAGGCATGGATTCTAGATGGATCCATGTTCATCCTAGTGATCACAACTTGCTTCTCTGCATTCATATGTTTGTTGATACATTCTAGACATTTCCTGAGACTGAGATCAGGCTCAGTGGTCTGTGTTTTAGCTGGATCTCTAGCAAGGTTCCTGAACTCAGCTAGACGCTTAGTAGCTCATTTCTTGACAGGAATTTTTAAATTCTTAAGTAGTATGTTGAAAACTTCTCCTCCTTGAATTTCTGCATTAGAAGTCACAAGGGGATGGTGGAGATATGTTTATTGAGCTCCTATGTAAGATACCTAGCAAACCTGTGAGGTATGTATCACCATCCCCACTTTTCCGAATGAGGACACTGAAGCTTAGATGGGTCTAGTACCTCGGCTGAAGTTACACAGTAAACGCAGAGATGGAATTAGAATCCAGAACCATCTCATGGCAAAACTCATGCCAGTTTCTCTGCTTCATGCAGCAGACCACGATCGGGATCCATTTTTTCGCAGCAACTGGCTGTAGAAGAGAAGAATATAGATTCATCCTGGTGGGAGTCACCCGGTCTCTGTAGCCAGCATGGATGGTCCTCTAATGAGATTGCTCCTTGGAAGTTCCCTAACACAGAGTCAGTAATTTCAGACCATTAGGAATATGTCCTTCCTTGCCCTGACGTTCACTATCAGCTGATGACTCCTGAAATTTCTTAATCACCTCACAACAGCTCACAGTGTGAACTTCCCTTTAAAATTTCCATGTTCGGGCATATTTCTCATCTCTCTAGTCTGAAGGTATAAAACAGAGCTAGTACCCAAAGATGAGCCAAAGTTTAGAGGGCTACTGAGCAGATGAGAACTCATCCATCTTTTTGCCTCATTATAGGTTAAGCATTTCTCTGTTTTCCAGCATTTTCTCCGGCTCCACTGAGAGAGAGGGAAATCTTAGAGCAGTCTCATGGTGGTTTGTCCCTTTCAAATCTTATTTGGAGAAGGTGGATGGAGAAATCTCAAACAGTTGGTAGGTTCCAAGAGGGCAGTTCTTTTCAAGAATGCCCCAAAGCCCAGTCCTCAGTAATCAGCTTAGAGAGCGTTATGGAAGAATTGTAAGCACAAGATGTTGCATCTGAGCCGGTAATTCTCTTTTCACCCCCTACAGCAAGTCTATTGCTTACTTTCCTGGGTTGTGAAGACAGCCAAAATAATGTTAATAATTTATCCTCCTAGTTTTTCCAAAGCCAAGTGGAAGGCACAGTGAACTTTGCAACACATATTGAATCAATGTGCAAAAGAGCTCTGGATTTTTGATGATTTGGAACCCTGTGCTCACCCGGGGTTCCACGGAATTCTGTGGCTCCCTTGAAACTGAGCTTTCCGTATGTCTCTGGTCCCCCGTGTGTCCTGTCAAGACACCCATGCGGCCTCGTGCTCAACCGACCGGCTTCATTTCCTTCCAGGACAATTGGCAGGACTCCGGCTCATCTCCTCACAGCCCTCAGCGTAGACCAAGCTTCTTCTTATTTCTGGGTCTTGGGCTGGCATGCTCCACTGCCCACCAGATGCACCGCACACACACACTGTGTTCCGTAGTCTTTGATTGTTTCGCTGTAACTTCTTGTGCATCAATCTTGAAAAGAGAAAGTGCTTCCGTGTCAGGTAGATCTAGGTTTAACTCATAAGATGGCATTCACTGTACTAGGATGGGGACCTAGTTGAAAAATGAGACCGTCTTATTTCTGAATCCCAGTATCTAGTACCTTGCCTGATTCAGGGAAAGACGGATGAATGAGTGGAAGGAAGAAAAGAAGGCAGGAAGTCAGAAAGAAGGACTTTAAGAACTTCGTTTTTCAATAATTTTTAATTGTTTTTGTTTCTCTCTATCACCCGCTCTGCAAGTCTTTCTTTCCCCCTTTTTAATAACCCAGTGGGTGTGAGCTTGAGAGATACAAGATAATGTTAACAGGCTTGATTTTTCTCAAACTTCAGATCAGAGACCAAGCGTGAAGACATTGCATTTGAAAGCGCTTCATGGGTAGGAGCAGGGGAAGGAGAATTCACTCAAACAAACCCTTTCTTGGGTTTGTTTTCCATTGAAATGAAGAACTGGGGTGGACATGAGCAGAGTTAAAATTTAACTAGGAAGGTAATTCTGTTAAAGAAAAACGTAATAAACTGTTTAGTTAAAAACTGAACAGTACGTTTCTACACACATAAAATGAATCTTACCCCCTCTTTGGATTATTTATCTGTGAGACCCCTGCTGTGTGAGTATCTGAGATATTAATATAAATAATGCTTTTCTGGGGGAAAAGGGTCACTCCTAAAGTGTCTTGTGTGATGTCATTTTTATTTCAAAGTAGTTGTTCTGAACTGTTCTAAGATTATGAAAAGTTGTAAAAATAAAAGTATTTAACCCCTACATAATTTTTTATAGTCAACAAAGTACTTTACAGGTTCCATCTTATTTGCTCCTCAAACAAGCCTATAGGTTAGGCCCTTATAATCCTTGTTCTACAGAAGAGGTTTGAAGCTCAGAAAGATTAGGAAATTTGCATAAAACATGTCAGTGGCAGAGTCAGACCTAAAAACAAGCTCTTGCAGCTCTGAGTCCTAGGCTTCTGACAAGAGATTTAGTAAACAGGTTTTCCTCACATGTGAATTACTGTTTTGTGTTCATTATATAAACCAATAGAGGTTGAAAGAAATGGTGAAAAGTTTAATGATGCTAAACATCTATAAATGCAATGTATTAAAAATAATGAGAACAGAAAAGCCCTAGTTCTGTAGGTTTCTCAATCTGCTGAGCATCAAATTGTATTTCCCAGTGAACCATCTGCTTTCAAATTTGAAGCTTCTATCCACTTAATAAGCCCCTTCATTAGTGAACTGAAAGGTACATGCATTGGAATTAACCAAATACACATACGTGTATGTGCATATAGATGTATGGTTTTGGTTTAAGGTACACACACATGTATGTGGATATAGATATATGGTTTTGGTTTAAGGTATTATACCTTCTTCTCAGGATGAACAGTGATGGAAGAATGCAATCAAAATAACGTTGTCCTTGAGTAGACCGGAGAGTTGATGCCTAGTCCAGTATCACTCAAGACTCAAAGAAATCCGAACACAGGCTTTCATGTTTTCTCTCCATCCCCTAGTATATCTCTTTAACACTTTCTTGTCTTCCTTCCTGGCCAGTCAGGGGTTTAGCCAGAGTGACCAGGAAGAGAGGGTATTGTTTCTGACATGAAGAACTTTTAGTTTTATTAGAACATCCAAGAAGGGATGTGATTAGAAGGTTGAAGCTGTAAATTCAAAATTGAGAGACTTCTGCCCACAAATGTGACTATAACTGTGTGAATAGCTCCCATCTTTCCAATGCACGGTTAGTTTGGGTTCGTACAATGGGAGAGGTGCAGTGAGTCTGGGGTAGGGCTGTGGGTAATGCCCACAAAGTTACTCCTCTTTAAAGCTGTCCACAGTGTGTTGGCGACAGCCCAGACCTGCACAAGAAGACAGGGACAACAGTGGGAGGAGCCATATCAGTATTACAGTGTTACGGTGAACAAGCGATCAAGTTAGAATATAGAATCGAGGGATCATGGCTTCAGGGAAGGGCCCATAAATCCCCATCCCCGATTACAGTAGTAATATGAACTCTAATTGTATAAATAATGCATGGATTATTTTTTATAGAAATTCATTGCCTTATATACTTGTCCAGAATGACAGCCATGTGCATCTTTTCTGCCCAACCACACAATTTTGTGAAGTCTTCCAGATGTTTCTACCCCTTAGGTTGTCATGTCACTACAAGAGCAGCTCTAAAAAATCGATGTAAACTTAAGGGTTTCATTGTATAATCCTTATACCAGATGATTTGTGAAAATATGATCCGTGAAAGAGCCCACTGTTAAACCATATCCTTGGAGTGATTCTTAATTATTCCCACTCTGTTTTCTAAAAAGCCAATTTTTATCTGTAAGCAACAATTTTCCATGATCCTGTGATAATTCAGAGACCTCCAAGTAAACACACAGATATTAGTCTTCAGTGTACAAGGCGTATGTAATCTTAGTAAAACTTATTGAAAAATATAAATAAATCATACCTGCAGGTTCTCTTTTACTCACATACTAATTTCTCTTTTAAAAAAAAGAAAACTTAAATAGATTTAAACAACTACACACGGAGACAGTGTTTTTCGGCATCTTGTTCTGAATGTAGAGGGGTCTGACTTGACCGAAAATCAGCCATCCGGCAATATTTTTTCTTCGTGGAGAATGTTTCGGAAGGAACAGTGATGCAACCATCTTGCCATTATGCAAATGGATGTTAGGACAAAAGGATGGGAAGTAGTCACATGGGAAAAGCCCTACTTGTAAGGGAAGGAGGGAAAATTGAAAACAGAGAACATTCTGGAATGTATATTTATCCAGTCTCTTACCCTCCACTAGAATGTGAGCTCTGTGAAGGCAGGATTTTCTTTCATTCATTGCTATATCTTCAGCATCTGAAAAAGTACTCAGCATGTATTAGGTGCTTAATAAATAATATTTATAATACCTACTGTATACTGTAACTAATACTTATATATTATACACCATAAGACTACTACTAAAATACTTAAATGAATATATAACTTAGAAAGAAATGAAATAGATATACTAATTTGGTATTAATCAATACTTATTGGAGACATGGGCTGGTTTATTTTTATTATATAATATTAAATTAATATTTTGATGTCATTATTGGTATTGGCTCTTTAAGCCGCTTAGTTCCTGGTCCCCACGTGGCCTTTGTGCATTGAGGAAAGGAGGGGACTCTGAAAGCGGGAGAATGGAGTTTCTAGGAAGTCAACTAAGCTGGGGGCTCGAAAATATGGAACCGTTTGTTTTGGAGAGTTGCATCTTTTACTGGAGGAGTTTGGGGGCACTTGTTAAAACTGAAACTGATGCTTGAATGATGCAGTAAACATGTGTGAAGTTCATTTTACAACAACATGGGGGTCTATAGGGGATCTGTGGCAGGCCTGTGGCTGTTTAACTTGGGGACGCTATCATTCAGTTAGAAATTGACCGGCATCGACACTTTAGCTGCTGTGACAGGGTGGAAAGTACGCTGGGCTGATTTTAAGCGCTAGGTTTTTCTCTGATTAGGTGCATGACCTTAGGCAAACTCTTTAAACTCTCTGAGCATCAGTCACTTTGTCATTTATTAGGCAACTCCTGTGTGCAAAGCACTAGGCCAGGCACTTCCACTTATATTATTCCATTTCCTTATCTGCCAGTCGAGGGACGGTAACACCTGCCACACAGAATGTCTCATTAGGATCCAAGGAAACAGTGTGTATCACAGTGCTTTGCAAGCGATACATGGTTATGACTTAAATATCTGCATAGAAAACTGCGTATTTGCAGAGCATCTACTGCGATGCAAAGCCTGTGATAAATTTACCTTAAGTTCAAAGATATTTGTTACAATTAAAGTAGGCAAAGCAAAACAGATACGTTGCATGCTTGTTTAAGGAGAGTGGTGTCAGGATGCAGTTAAAACAGGCACTTAGCAGGACATGAGTCATGGAGAATGTGTGGCACTGGCCTCGTTGCCCAGGCCACCCCAGTAATCCTCTGCTTTCTGCTTTCCCAGGCTTGCGCCAAGGCAACGACCACGGCTCTCAGTACCGCTCTGCCATCTACCCGACCTCTGCTGAGCACATGGAGGCATCCCTGAGGTCCAAAGAGGCCTACCAGAAGGTAGGGTCCCCTCTCCCTCCCGGACCCCACCTGTGGAGGCAGAGTCTGGTTCTTGGCACTTGGCACTGTGTTCTGTTTTCACATGTTTCGGAAATTTCTGTCAGCCTGTTGGAATTGAGCCTTTCTGCTCCATAGAAGAATAGGCCCTTATGCCATTTCTCTTTAAAGTCAAGTCCTCCAGATGAATATACAGCTTAACATATAATCTCTCTCTCTCTCTCTGAGTCTCTCTTTTTTTTTCTCTGCCTGTCTTAATCTATTCGGGCTGCCACAACAAAGTACTACAGACCGGGGCGGCGGGGCGTGGAGGCTTAAACAACAGAAATCTATTGTCTCACAGTTCAGGAGGCTGGGAGTTTAAAATCACGGTGTTGGCAGGGCTGGATCCTTTGGAGGCTGTGAGGGCAGGATCTGCTCCAGGCCTCTCTCCTGGGCTTGTAGACGGCCGTCTTCTCCCTGTGTCTTCACATCATCTGCCCTCTATGTGTGCCTGTTTCTGTGTCCAAATGAACACCTTTATGATAACTCTGGTCATATTAGATTAGGGCCTTACCTAATGCCCATGTTTAACTTGATTATCTCTGTTAAAGACCCTATCTCTGGGAGGGAGGGAGACGCAAGAGGGAGGAGATATGGGGATATATGTATATGTATAGCTGATTCACTTTGTTATACAGCAGAAACTAACACACCATTGTAGAGCAATTATACTCCAATAAAGATGTTAAAAAAAAAAAAAAGACCCTATCTCCAGATAAGTTCACATTCTGAGTTCCTGGTAGTTGGAATTCCAACATCTTCTTGGGGGCACAGAATTCAACCCATAGTGCTCTCTCTCTTGCTTGTAACAGTAGATTGAATTATAATAAAAATACTTCTCAGAAATATAGATGTTACATCATGAAATAATTATTTTTCACCATTAACTTGTATTATATTTTTAAAATCTCCTCTGATAGAGATTTAGTTCTTTTCAAAATAACTTGAGTTGCTTTAAATTTTAGAACTTTGTGATAGTGTTTAAATTTTAATTATCTTTATATTTTCTAGAGAGTTGGATCCACATTTAAGAGTAGAGCCAGGAGCTACAGTAATGCTGATCTATTTTAGAATTATGTAAAAAGTCTGCTACGCAGCCATTCTCAGGAATGTGTGGGTTCTCCACCTGTCCCTGTGGTGGCAGAGGTGGCAGTGAGGAGGGGGCAGGGACAAGAGTACACCTATTGAGAAAAAGGAGCAGGACATGCCACTCACAGTCAGTTCAACTCCGAAAAGCAGACGGGGCTAACGGAGATGCTGATAGGACCCCATTTATTCCTTAGCACGTCCCCTCCCTCCCTCCAAGGCTGTGAAGTCTGCTTGGATGATAATAGTAGGCAGCCTCGAGGATGGCCCTCAGTGGTTGCTGCCCACGTGGAATCTCCTATCCCTGAGTGTGGGCTGGATTTAATGACTCCCTCCGAATGAATGACAGAAGCAATGGGATGTTACCTTTGAGATGAGTTCATTACAAGATTGTGGCCTCCATCCTGGGGGCCCTTTCTGTCTCACTGCCTCTTGGATCACTTGCCCTGGGGGAAGCCAGCTGCCATGTTGTGGGGCATCCCTTTATAAAGGCACACATGGCAAAGGGACCAAGGCCTCCAAGAGCCACATGCATGAGCTTGGAAGCCCCTCAACCCCAGTCAAGCCTTCAGTTGAGACTGCAGCCCCAGTTTGATAATTTGTCTGCAGCCTCACATTGGACCTCAAGCCAGAGGCACCCAGCTGCACTGTGCTGCAGAAGCTACAAGAAAATAAACGTTTTGAACTCATTTGAGCCTGTTTATATTTCCATTCTAAAAAGCTTTTAAGTATAAATTATCCTTTCTCAGATCTCTTTTTATAATGACTTTTCTTTTTTTAATTAAAAAAATGTTTCCATTATAGTTTATCACAGGATATTGAATACAGTTCCCTGTGCTGTGTAATAGGACCTTGTTGTTTATCCAGTCTATATATAATAGTTTGCATCTGCTAGTCCCAAACTCCCAATCCGTCCTTCCCCCACCCCCCATCTCCCTTGGCAACCACAAGCCTGTTCTCTATGACTGTGAGTCTGTATCTATTTCATAGATAAATTCATTTGTGTTATATTTGAGATTCCACATATAACTGATATCATATGGTATTTGTCTTTCTCTTTCTGACTTACTTTGCTTAGTATGGTAATCTCTAAGTCCATCCATGCAGCTGCAAGTGGCATTATTTCGTTCTTTTTTTATGGCTGAGGAGTATTCCATTGTATATATGCACCACACCTTCTTTATCCACTCCTGTGTCAATGGACATTTAGGTTGTTTCCAGGTCTTGGCTATTGTAGATAGTGCTGCTGTGAACATGGGGGTGCATGTATGTGATGACTTTTCTTTCTCTTTTTTTTTGTATTTTATTTATTTTTTATGCAGCAGGTTCTTATTAGTTATCACTTTTATACATATTAGTGTATATATGTCAATCCCAATCTCCCAATTCATCCCACCACCACCCCTCCCCCATGATGACTTTTCTGATAATGGTAGGCTCACCTGGGCACGTATGCTTCACTTCAGCTTGTGACCTCCGGCCTTGAATTACCTCAACTGGTATGTCAGCTGCATAAGTTTTTATCAGATGCCTGACACTCAGAAAGCCATGTATCATATTTACCTCAGGTGGACACATAAGGATGAGAGACCTCTGTCACAGGACTGTAGGCCAGAAGTGATGGGAGCTTTGTCTAGGATGGTGGAAGTATGAATGGAATGAAGGGATATTTAGGAAGGAGAACTAATAGAACCTGGGCCTGGATTGGAAGTGGAGACTAGATGAGGGGGAGGAATCCAGGGTGACTTAGGTTTCTGGCTAGTGATATTTTGTGTGAAGGTATGGAGGAGCAGAGGCAGATTTGTGGGGAGGGTGAGTTAAGTTTGGAAGGGTGGTGTTTAAGGTACCCCTGTTGCGTGCATCCACGTGGCTATCAGGAGGAGACATGGGCTGTTCCCACCTTGCAGGGAGGGTTATTGTGACTATTAACTGGGTTAATGCTTGTAAAGCACAGGGCGTAGCACATAGTAAGTGCTCAACAAATGGTAGCCCTTATTACTGTTGGGATTATCAATTTATATTTGGTAAATGAAGCCTTAGTTGCTGATACAATCGCTTAGAAAAGTGATAAGTGATGAGAAGAGGAGGCTTAGGACCTGAGGAACACCAGCATTGGAGAGATTGGTAGGGAAGTGCCTACACCAGACAAGGTGCTGTGGCAGGCTCCTCTGAGAATTGGCCCCATGCAAAACCTGAAAAGTTAGTTCTATTTTATTTAATCTCTTTATATTTAATTATAAAGGCTGTGTTAGTAAGTAATACTAAAAGTTACATATGATTAATGCTATATATTGATTTCCTAATATAATGATTTACAATCTCTTAAGGTACAAACAGTAATACTTAGAGACTCTGGAAGGATATTAATCTCCCTGCAGAATATCTCAAAATGAGTTGATATTCTGGTGTTCACAATGAAAATTTTAAGTTCTCAAGGTCAGTGCCTTCCATGTGATGATGAAGAGGCTAACTTACACCTAATTTTCTGGTTTCTACCCCAATATAGTTTCTTATCCTCAGCTTTGAATGGAACCCACATTGGTCTTAGATAACAGATACACATATGAAGTAAAATTTAGATATTAAATATTATTTGTTTTAATAATTTCTCCATTATTTTTGTAGATTTGGGGAATGTTAATCTTATATTCTAGACAGTTGTTCTAACCTAGTGCTTTTTGGGTGTTCTGTACTTAAGCATATGGGAATTAAATACATTCCTACATATACATATTTTTTGCTTGACTTTTAAAAGTAGGATCTATTTTTAAAATAAAGATTGGGGCCTTCTTGTGCCCCCAGCATCCAGATATCCATTGCTGTTAACATAATCACACAGAACTGCTTTATCACCAACTCAGAGAACAAATACTGTCACGACTCTTTTATACATAAATAAAAACTGGCCCTGGATTCCACTGATAGGCGAGTAGAAAGTCCAGTATTTCTCTCCTGGCAAACTGACTAAAACCCATGGAGTCTTGACTCTAGACCAGAGCCTCCGTACAGCTCTCTACCCAATGCCGGTGGTCTCTCCTGCAGCATCCGGCAGGAGCCACTAGCCACATAGAGGTGTTGAGCACTTGAAATGTGGCTCATGCAACTGAAGTACCGAACGTTTTATTTTCTTTTAACTAATTTAATTGTGTATTTACATAGCCACATGAGGCCAGCGGCAGCCTGATTCGACAGCACAGCAGTGTAAGGGGTGGGGCGGTGTGTGTGTTGCAGGGGACGGGGCGTCAGTCTGACTCCCTGGCTGGCAGACCCACAGTTACAAGCCCTCTGCTCCCGGGCTGGCGCATTGCGAGAGCTCAGGAACTGCTCTCTCCTCTCTTCTCCTCTCTGGAGAGGCACAGCATGAGGGTCAAATGCTCTTCCTCCACCAGTGAGAGCTACTGTCCTTTTCCCTCTTTTCCTATCTATGCCATGAGGGGTCAAGCTATTTTCCTATTCAGGAACCAAAGAACAAGGTGTCTCATGGTGTCACCTACCTTGTTGAGCACTGGCACACAGGTGACCACTGTGATTTTTGTCTTAGTCTGGGTCCTGTAGAAAGGAGAGCCCGTGAAAAAGGCTTATGTGTGAGGACTTTACTGGGTGCCACAGAGCAGGAGTGAGGGGCAGGGGAGTGGAAGAGAAGAGGAAGGAGAACCAGTGTAAGTTGGCCCCTGCTCTCGGTGAAGGGGTGTCTGGTCCTTATGAAATGACGGGTCCTTCCGGGGGAAGAAGGGAAGCATCTGTCCGTTGGATGCCACCCCCCATGGGTTCACTCCGCACTTCTGGGCTGCACACCTGTGGGCTCAGGGTACTGTGTCCCCAGGGCAGGAAGCAAGAGGCACATGGCATGGGTGTGAGGTGAGACACTGCATGAGGCTACGCAGAGTCCATGCAGAGCTGGCCACTGCAGCAGGAACTGCAGGAGAGAAAGGTGAGGCCGAGGGGATCTGAGCTGATGCACGAGAGGTGCAACAATGTACAAAGGGTCCTTCACCCACCCCTGCCCGGTCCACGCCAGCAAGTGACTACAGTGTCTCCAGGATAATTTACTATGATTTAGTGACTTTCTGGCTCCTCTGTTAGAGCAGAGAATGAAAAACACGAGTCTAATTTTAGCAGGCATCCTGCTACAATCGTAGAATTACATAATATACAGTTATGTATGTATATAGTTGATATATCTATATGTACATGTAATAATGACATTGAGGTTAATAGAACAGCAACAGTACTGAGTACTTACTACATGCTAATTACTGTTTTAAGTACTTTATACAAATGGAGCCATTTCTATATCTCTGACTATATGTATCAGTATACATACATAGATATAATGGATATGTTTAGATATAGGTATGAATATGTCTCTCTGTATCTTTATGTAAAATTGTATGCATTCATGTATTTCTTGTTTCTAGTTTTGAAGCTTGTATCAATTTCTAACTGTCCATGCAATTGATATAATTGATAAATACACACCAAAAGAAGAAAAAGAAATCAGCAATTCTCAGTGCTGGTGAGAGGCAGTGTGATTAGCTTTTACACCATAAAGAAGTTGATCTGTGTTTTTACATTTACCTTAAAGAGTAACGTGGTTTTTACTAGGTCACTGACTAAGTAGGGAAAGAGTCTCAGATATCACACGTTGCCTTCACAGGTGAGTGAAGGAGAGGAAGAAGTTGGGAGGTGACACCTGGAGTTGGCTTCCTGGGTTTTCTCTCCAGGATAACCTTGAACAGATTCCTGAAGCAACAGGGGTCTTTAATCTGGGAGAGTCATTCTTAACAGTACTGGATGAGGGCCTAGGACTCTGTAATCTACCTTATTACAAACATTCGGGTTAAACCTCGGGGAGGTTCTGCAGATGGCTTTCCATCATTTGATATGTATTGTTTTCTCTGGTAAGAGTTGGCATTTCCGGCCCTGTCACCACATCCTGGGAATTCATCTTATCTGAGCCCTGGCGGGACCCCTCTGTACTAACTATAACATTGACTGAAGTTGCTAATTTAATAGTCTTCACTGGTTTGCCCCCAGTGACCCCCTAGTAAGCAGCTTCTTCAGCAACTTCTTTATGCCACGTGAAGTTGAGAGTGACAGTATTACTTACCACGGAACAGCCATTTGAACATAAAATTAGCTGATTTTTATCACAGGGACCAATCGTTGAGCTAATTAGATGTGCAGTACTGCTGATGAGCCAGAAACCCAAAGTGATTTTCCATCTAAACTGTGGTTTTCTGCAGAGTTGGCGGGGTTGTAGATACCAGGCTCACCAACCACCCTAGGAAAGGAAGAAAGGCTGAAGAAGTTTGCTAATTTCCATTCAGATTAGAGGAGGCTGGAGAATCTTATAGAGGAGGATCAGAGCGAAACTTCAACTTCACGCTGGCTTCCTTGACCTTGAAAGGGTGGGATTCTGTTTGCAGAATCTGACAGCTGCTTCACATGTCTGGTGAGCTGCAGCCTTTGCACAAAATGTGGGGTCTTCTTGCCTTTGGACAAAGACTTCGTAGTCTTTTGTTAACAGCATTTTCATATTTTTTCCTCAGAGTTTCATGGTGGAATTCTTTGCTTATGGTATTAATTGGAGGAGACAATTGGCTGTATTATTAATTGTTGTTGGATCGTGAGATGTAGACAGTTTACCTCTCAAGTGAACCTGTGATGACATTTTCTAATACTCTAAGTTGAATAGTGACCTGTGGCAGGGAGGGGGGTTGTTCACTTGTGATTTTTATGTCCTGAAAATTTGACTGTTCCTCAGTTAGGAATTAAATCTTTTGATCACCAATAGATTACGTTACCTGAAACTTGATAGAGAATTAATAAATCTGAAGGCTGTTCTGGCCACATGGCCCACTTCCTTCCCCGCTCCTCAAAGCTTCGTGAACAGTAAGCACAAGCTTTCCTCTGGATAACCTCTTTGGGTGAATGTTGAATTACCCACCATGTGTCAAATATAAAACAGTGCCCTAACATCTGGCTCTGTCTCTCAGCATCCCACCTATCCATCCATCCATCCATCCATCCATCCATATCTTCAGCATAGCTGTAGTCTCTATTTGCCATATTTTATCTTAAATTTCAATTATCTAGCAATCTGTCACTGTACTCTATAGTGTCATTTTTTTAAAAAAGTACCCAAGTGAAAGATTAAAAAATATATGCAATGATTGGATTACAACAAGTATTTTTTAGAATTGCTTCAGCTTTGATTATTTACTTTGATTAGTGGCTGCCGACATTCCATGGCATTCGCCACATCCTTTCAGTCTCTGTCTAGGTGGCCACGTTGCCTCCTTCCCTTCTATGTGTCTAATCTCCCTCTGCCTCTCTCTTACAAGGACCCATGTGATTACATTTAGGGCCCACTGGATAATCCAAGATAATCTCCCCATCTCAAGACCCTTAATTTAATCGCAGCCATATAAAGTAACGTTCACATGTTCCAGGGATTAGGGCACCAGGGGGCACCATTATTCAGCCTACTACAGTCTGCGGATCTGCTTTCCATCCTACCACTGTCACATGTCCAGCCTCAAATGGGGGCTGAAACTGGGAGCTCTTCTTTCCTGGGCTGCTCACCCAGTGGGTGCCCATCTGGCTTCTTCTGGACTCCAGGGCCATCCACAGAACACGCTCAGTATCCCAGAGAGGACAGGGCTCGCTCTCCTCTTTCTTGGGGTTTGTATCTAGTTTTGAAGGGAGGTACAAATTTTCATAAGCTTATCCCCCTTTCAAACATCTCTACCTTCAAAAAAGATCCACCTTCATCCCCATCCTGCTTACCAAAACAAAGTAGCATACTAAAAATAGCAACAGGAAAAAAGCCCTAAGAGCTAGATTTGGGGGAGAAAATTATGCGTGTGAGTGAGTAATCAAAATAATGTTGGAATGGCTGGGGAGGGTGTTCTGGTATTCTCCTAGTGACTTACTACCCGTGGATCCCTGACTTCCAGTCTTCATTTTAAAATTACCTGAGTGTGGATAGCAAAATTTCCTCATAGGCTTGTTATAAGAATTAAATAATATTTTCTATATATGTAAAATACCTCTTGTTATGGACTGAAAAAAATATATATATACCTACTATAGCTAGCCTGTAGTAGCCACCCAATATACATTAATCGAAGCTGAGCCCCTTCAGTCTTCCAATCATGAAAGTAGTTCTAATTATGCCAACTCAATTGAGAGGAATTAAATATAATTAATAAATATCCAGTTATGCTATAATCATCATAATATAACTGGACCTGATAATTCCCTACCAGGAGGTACAGATCATTTGTGTTTCCTTGTAAGCGTCTGTGGGCTGAAAATTTGAAAATTGGTCCTTCCTTCCTTACCTTCCCCCCATCTTCCTCAGTAAATTAATACATTAATTACCTTATCAAATATTAATTGTGTACTGATTAGTTGCCAGACTCTCATTATAGTTGTTTCAAACACAGCTATCTGAAGAAGGATCTCATGAAGTTTATTGTAATAAACTGTGCTTGCTACACATGGTCACAAAAGCCCATGTGTCACAAATGCTCTTTCCTGTAGACCATTTTCTGGGAACTATCCTGACATTAAGTGGGCTGTTTGGGGGCTCCTGGTCATCCTTGTTTCCCCCAAGACCTGGTTCTGTGCTTGGCACCTAGCAGATTGTCAGCAAATATTTGTTGACCCGAACGAAAAAGATGTAGCAGAATAAAGAAACCCACTGTTACCCCTTGTTACAGACTGAATATCTGTGTCCTCCCAAAATTCATATGTTGAAGCCC
Source organism: Phocoena sinus (assembly GCF_008692025.1). Taxonomy (NCBI): domain Eukaryota; kingdom Metazoa; phylum Chordata; class Mammalia; order Artiodactyla; family Phocoenidae; genus Phocoena; species Phocoena sinus. The sequence goes on from NC_045768.1 coordinate 107,064,121, forward strand.
TAACTCTCAGTGTGATGGCATTAGGAGCGGGGGCCTTTGGGAGGTGTTTAGGGTTAGATGAGGTTATGAGGGTGGAGCCCCCATGGTGGGATTAGTGTCCTTGTAAGAAGAGACACCAGAACCCACTCCCTCCCTCCCTCCCTCTCTCTCTGTCCCTCTCTCCCTCTCTCCCCCCCTCCCCGCACGAGCACACAGAGAAGAGATCACGTGAGCACACAGTGAGATGGTGGCCACCTTTAAGTCATGAAAAGAGTCCTCACAATGAAACCTACCCTGCTGGCACCTCCCTGCCTCCAGAACTGTGAGAAATAATTGTCTTTTGTTTATAAAGCAACCCAATCTGTGGTACTTTGTTATGGCAGCCCGGGCTGACTAAGATACCAGGGAGGGGTGGGGAGAACCATAGCCGTGGTTGAGAGTACCTGGGGCCCTGCTCTGCCCTTACTGACCCTGACCTTGCACAAGTCTTTACAGCTCTACTTTCCTGTGTATAAAGTGGGGAACATAAGAACAACAAAAATTTTTATAAATGTTAACAGTTTCCAGTGCTTTGTCCCGTATCATATGAGTGGTAAGCCTCACCCCACACAGGGAAGTAGTTCAGGGTCTGTCCTCCTACCTGCCTTAGGAAGAAACCGAAGCTCAGATGGACTTCATTCATGTTTCCAAGATGACCCAGGTAATACATTTAGACAGAGTCATCTGACTCTGAATTCCATATGCTTTCCTCACACACTGTCCTCGGTAATCTGTCAAGCATTTTATGAATATCACGGTTTAATGAGGTGACTCCAGAGACGAGGCTGTTGGCAATGACTTCATCCTGCTTTTCCAGGGGCCCTCAAATCTCAAACCATTGTGGAAATATAGGATCTGAGAACCTTCCTTTCGGTCATGAATAGAGAAAATGGCAGGATTATTCCTGTTTCTTTGTTTACAGGGAAATGGGTAGGTTGCATTCTAGAAATATCCCTTCTCAATCTATTGTGTTCTCTGTGCTCTGATGTGAAAACCAACGACAGCACTAAAAGACTCTTTTACCAACACCAAAAATCATTTATTTGCATCAAAGCACCCTGAGTAGATGTGGCTAAATGTCAGTTGATATTTGATGGTTTGGGGATTAACCAGCTCTTCTTCCTCTTCTTCTTTTTTTAAAAATTTGTGCTATTGTTTAAAGCATGGAATTATGATTTTTAAATGTCCGTGGAAACGTCCTGAATAATTCATTCACCTACTTTAGTCAAAGAGAAAAATCCCCCTTTGTGTGCCCAGCAGTAAGGATGAAATTCCTCTTACACCCCTCTTGTAGCTTTGTGGTTGTCATTACAGGTATTATTATGAACTCTAAATAAGAACTTGTGAAATAAAGGTTTTTATAATGCCCCTTTCTGGGAGGCAGGCATCTATATTTCTATGTATGCAGCCATACAGACAGATAGATCTTTTAGTTGCATCTGGGTGATTATTTTCATTACCACTTATTACTGTGTGCTAGACTCCCCTTGTATGAGTACAGATTGCCCTTTCTTGCACTGTATTTAGAAATATCTGCATTACCCCTGGGCATTTGTTCATTAATGGGGGTGGGGAGAGAAAAAGCTTGTAATAATGGTCTTTACATATTATTAAACTGTGTGCATTAACATTTGGGTCCGAATGAAAAATCTGGTTTGTGTTACTGCCCTCTGGTGGTTGTAGTCTGTTGCTGCAGTGGCAGGGAAGTGCGTCCCTGGGGTGGAGTTCTGCCTTTGGTGGCAGCGTCCAGGAGCGATGCAGACTAGGGCATTGCTGAGCCATCAGTCTTTGATTCACAGTCACTGCTTTTCATGCAAGTGCACTGCAAGCACCCTAGGATTCCACTTACTGGCCAGAATAATGATACAAGAAGGCATTCTTGTGAGGGCCAAGGAGACATTTTCATTTTAGGGGAGGTATACACACAAAATAACCCTGACCCACGTAGGGTGACATTTGAGTGAGTTCAAATTCTCCATGGGCCGCACTCCTCCTCATCTTTCAAGGCCAGCGTGGGAAAATGCAGTGGCTCCCTATGTGTGACATATGTACCACTTGTGGTACCTGAGGTGACTTCGGGTGTATCCAGATGAGCATTTTCAATGTTAATAGTTATGTGTGAATACCTTAATATGTTTTAGGAACAATGCAGTGAGTGTTTGAAGCCCACGATTTCCTGGGCGTTACTGCTTAGGTGATGCCCAGGAGATGGGGCCCACACACAGCTGCCTTCTTTGCAGTGATTACGGCACTGGGTTGATGAGCCATTGGCTGGTGGGGCAGAACCCCCGTGGAGGTGGAGGGATGACTGGGGGCAGCAGCAGCTCAGCCACCTCTCTAAGCCTGGGGTTCCTGATTTGTTAAATAGGATCATAATGGCTCCTTCTTAGCGTGCTATGGCATTATAAGGTATGGTGTACATGTCAGGCATCTGTCACAGAGCAGGCGCCCTCATCTCCTCACACTAGGGACACTTCTCTGAGCCTTCCTCCGTGTTCGCATCCTGCTTTGCTTGACACACTTATTCCACCCTTCATTGGCCCCTTGTAAGAGTTCCGTGTTCTTCTCCCTCTAGATTGTAGGTGGGGCCTGCCCTGTGGAGTGAGCCCATGTGGCTCTGTGCACAAAGCAGGCTCTCTACACGTGCTTGTGGCAGGAATTAAGTGCAAAATCATTCTGAGTGACGTTTCCCGTCCTCTGACACATTCGGTACATTTCATCTATCGGATGACGGCAGGGCCTATACGTGGTCCCTCCTGTCTCCCTGATTCATGTGGTCTGATAACCGGGACCAGATTAGGTCCCTGCCCATTGGCTGCAAACGGGGAGAAAAGGTCTGCAGTGTCTAGCGCCTGCCAGCGCCAATATCGCTCTTATCTTACCAACTGATATATATAGGTTTATGGTCTGCGCCTGCGTGCACATGCTCTACTTGTTAATTTCAGAGGCAGGTAAACGGAAGGCAGTGGAAACATTTTAAATACAGTATTTCAGCTAGGGTAGGATCTATCCTGGAGACAACGCAAGAGCCTTTGTTGCTCAAGCAGGTAGACTTATAAGGCTTGCCCTGGTTTAGTCTATATAAAATGGCTTTAGGAGTGGTCCAATCAGAGAAATAACCAGGGCGGGGTGGGGGGGAGGGGAGTAGGAGCCCTTACAGTTCAAGGGCAACCGGAGTGAAACAGGGTTTGTTGTCTTCCTGTGAAATTCCCGTGGATTTTGTCTCAGCTCCGTGTGGTTCTAAGTTTCTCCGATTGCCCTCCACAGAGCTTCCCATCCTGTTCCTAAATGACTGCAGAACGCCCGCTTGCATGTCTGCAATGGAGGCGATGTTCATTTAAGGCTTCGAGAAATCAGAGCTTTCACGATTGCCGTGAAAGCCAGAGAGCCGCAAGCACCTCAGTAGCGGAGATGAAAGGACATGTGTGTGCATGTGTGTTTGGAACTTAAAGGACAGGGAGAAAAAGAAAAGAGATGTTACCGCTTTGCAATTCCTTCAAAATATGCCTGACTCCCTCTGGTGGGACCATTTAACTCCAAATGCGCCCCCCACATCCCCCTCGGCCCCTGCCACACGCTCCCCGCTCCCACGACATTCATCTTGGCTTCTGTGACATCTGTTCTGGGCACTGCGGAGCCGTCTTCTCGTTGCCATGGCAGCCGGTGGAGAGAGCCCGCCCATTGGCTGCTAGCGGAGAGGAGAAAAAAGGCCCGCAGTGTCAGGGGTCGTGTGCCTGGTGCCAGACTGCCACTGTTTTCAGTCAGCTGCTGGCTTGGCCACATTAACAGAGCACGGGGCGGCGGGCAGAGGCCCGCGGGGACCGCCCGCCACAGCTGTGGACATTGCCGGGGGAATGGGGGGCCCCCCGAGGTCAATGTCATTAGTTTCTCCCTCAAGTGTGAAGTGTGTGAAGGACGAAAGCAGCGCCCGTCAAGAAGAGTGGGCTGCCTTTTCCTTCACCTTGAACTGCTCTGAGCTCTCTTTTCTTTTGTAGTGTTTGGATTGAAATTCGGAGGATGACCCTTTCTACTCCCAGCCATCCCCATAGTGAGAGGGCCTGGGCCCAAGTTAAGCTGTCAAAATAAAAGCCTCTATCAGATTCCATTTACCTTGACCATTACCCTGTCACTCTAAAACGAAAAGAGGACAGCATTTCATTTCAAAATCGGCACCCGAACCTGATTGTTTTAAAAATCATTTTCCTCTTGGAGCCACCTCTGAATTTCACGATGTGATTGGAATCATAGCTACGGGTTATAGTTCTGGCCTCAGAGCTGTAGGTCACTCGCATCCTGACCTCATGGCCGAGTGAATCTATGCCTCCAGTGCCCGATCGCACACCTGGCCAATCGGACAGGTAGAGAGAGGTACAGCCATGAAAGCCTCGCTGGCGGAACCCCAGCTGCCTATCTTGGGCTCCCTCCTCCGGGTGGGTTTTAGGTCCCCACCGATTAGTGATGGGGTGTCCTGTGCATCAGCTACACCCGGGGCCTTCAGTCTCCAGGGTCCGGTACCAGTTGGGATTTGGCTGTGGATGGTGACCTTGCCCCCTGGGCCAAAACTGACAGCTCCAGTCAGCATAGTTGAGTCTGGAGAAGGAACTTTCACGAATATTCTCTCATCTGCTCCGCCCATGTGTGGTCCCTGCTTTACAGGAGACTGGAGCTGGTGGTTTCCAAGGTCACACCACTTGTGAATGGGTGAGCCCAGAATGCATACTTCAGTTCTTTGCTTCCAAACTCTGTGCTTGCTTTCTCCATCTGTCACACGGCCACAGTGGGTCCCTGGATGTTTAATGCCCCTACAGATTTATATATGGGGAAGGTAGCCTATGATGAAGGCCATTCCTCCCATCTCTACTCATGCTTTGTCATGCCTGTTTTACACTTGATAAGAATGTCTCATCGGTGTTTAATTTGTCGAGATCAGGGGCTAATGGCTTGAGGAATTTTTTTTGTTCCCTGTGGCGGCTGCTTGTGGTTATAATCTGACTGAAAGCACTGTATATGTGTACTTTAACTGAGCAAAATGCTCCCGGCTGATGACAAGGAGAGGATTTGTGCCAGAACCAGTGGGACAAAGTTAAAAATTATTGTCCCCTCTGCTTCCCTCTCTCAGACTTATTTTGGTCCCTTATTTATTTTGGGATGGTTTGGGCTTTATCAGAATAGAAATTGTAGGGGAATTCCCTGGCAGTCCAGTGGTTAGGACTCCGTGCTTCCACTGCAGGAGGCATGGGTTCAATCCCTGGTTGGGGAACTAAGATCCCGCAAGCTGTGCAGCACGGCCAAAAAAAAAAAAATAGAAATGTACCACAAAATCATGATGGAGAAGGTGTGTGTTATTAACGTCTGCCTCTCTGCCATCTTTGCTCATCCCTTTTGTCCTGAATCTAGAAGTTTGAGGATTTACTCATAAATCTTTGAAAGAACTATGGAACAGAAAAAAAAAAAAGGTATGTCACTTCCCTGTCTTTTCGTATGATTATAAGAGAGCTATTGCTTCTGCAGCTTGGTGTAACCAGGACTGACACAGTTGCCAGTGGTTCACGTACTAGTCTTTCTATCCATGTGCTGATCAGAGCCAGGAAAGTGAACAAACACTGGATCAGGCTGGAAACAAGGCTGAGAGTCCCCCCGAGCTTACTCTCAAATCCAATGTCCTAAGTCACCTAGAGGCTATTAAACCTACCAGCAAACTGAGTTCTTTCCTTTCCTCTCTCTTAGACTGGGTACAGTACCCACTTAGGGAAAATTAAGCAAAATTGAGAGCCTTTGCATTTCTAGAAATAGGACCGTAACAAGCATTCAAAAGAATGTGCTTTAGTGGCAAGAATGCTAGAATATTTCACATTGCAACTCAAATGATGCTTTTAGCAAAACTTGAGTGAAGTTACTTTGAGTAATATTTTGCCCCAAAAGATAGGATCAAGCGTATGGAGTAAAAATAGAAGGGGGTAGATTTTGACTTACAAAACCTACAAGCAACTGTTCTTCCAATTGCACTTTCCACTTACCCCTAGGTTTCACTACTAATCCTCCAATTACCACCCTTTTTTTTTTTTTTTTTTTTTTTTGTGGTACGCGGGCCTCTTAACTGTTGTGGCCTCTCCCGTTGTGGAGCACAGGCTCTGGACGCACAGGCTCAGTGGCCATGGCCCACGGGCCCAGCTGCTCGGCGGCACATGGGATCCTCCTGGACCGGGGAACGAACCCACGTCCCCTGCATTGGCAGGCAGACTCCCAACCACTGCGCCACCAGGGAAGCCCCAGTTACCATCCTTGATCAGTATGTATGAGGCCATAAGAAAAAATGTAGTGAGAAACAGGTTTAACAGTGAGTTTTCCAGAGAGAAAGTTAAGTAAAAGCCAGAGAGGTTCCTGGTGTCCCATTTAAATACCTGGAAAAGAAATCAGTCTAAACTCCCTGAATTGGTAAGAAATCTCCATAGCCTGTGATCACAATTTACTAGAGACACACAGGAATAAGACCACTAGACATCATTACTCCTGCTGCCTACTCTACATCAGAAAAATGGCCAGGCTTCCTTTTTTCCCCATTTTCTTATCTGTAATTTTAGACTCATCTATCTGGAGAAATTTCTCTAAGATATTTGGTTCAACATTATTTAGCCACAGGATGTGGATTAATGGTTGTATAAAATGACCCTTAATTTCCTCACTGATTCTCAGAATGTATAACATAATGATGGTGAGAAACTATAGACAAGGGTTAGAGCTTGATGTTTTCTCAATAGAGATTTATCGGGCACCCACTGTATACCAGGAGACTAAAATGACAGCATTTGTTTTTAATCTAAACACTAAACTCTTGACACCTTATGTTCTTTGCATGTTGTATAGAACATCAGTTTCTTACTGGGCAATAAACTCCATGTACAGAATCCTCCAAATGTAGATCTAATGTTTTATTTAGGCATTCTCATTTCCTTAAGGAAAGCACCAGACCCCTTGTGCCACAAGGATTCATTAACAAGTTTAGAAACATATTTACCAATACAAACACTTTATTACGAGTTAGCAAAGGTTCAGTAGGAAAGAAAAATAATTGTGGGAGGAAAAAGAACCTGGTTTCAGGGATATTACTGTGCCAAAAACAGTTGAGTGAAACTCTAATTTATTATTTTTGTACATACTCGCCCAAAGGGTGTTGTTTGGTGTCAAGAATCCACAAAGATTACACTCAAGCGCTTGTGATAGGAAAATGGTATTCAGCAAAGTGCCCTTCTTTTTGCTAAATCAGTTTGTAAAGTGGTCCTAAAAAATGCACACATTCTTTGTTATGACAGCATGGCTTTGTGTTTCTTTTGTTTTTTGTTTTTTTTTCCTTTGGGGGGCACTCTTTATATTAACCCATTTATTTAATCTTCTTCATAATTCTATAAGGAGAGTACTATTATTATCTCCATTTTGAAGGTATGGAAAATGAGGCACAGAGAGGTTAAGCAACCTTCCCATGGTCAGACAACTAACAGGTAGCAGTGCCACCCAACCTGGCTTAAAAGTCTATATGGCTTTGTGTTTCTGATGCAAGACTAATAGGACGTAAAAGTAGAGGTAAATTAGGAGCCTAGGAAATCAGGGGTTGGGCGTTGATAAAAGGTAACTGAACAGTAAGGATATTCAAAGAGCAGCGGAAGAAAAAGTATCCTTAGGTAGGAGGTAAAGGCAGATGGGATGTGTTGAGGGATCAGCTGGGACTAAGAAAGAAAATCCAGGCCATTGTGTGTACACTGTGTGAAAAAGGAACCTAGGAACATAGACCTGGATAGAGAAGAAGAGCAGAAAGTGAAAGGTGGGCCAGAATCAGTGTTTTCCAGTAGAAAGAAAAACGACATATTTTAGGATTGAGAGAACACTGGAAAGATCACACAGACCAAAAAATGTCTATCTGAGCAGACTCCTCAGTGCCCAGCCCTGTCCATGTCAATGCCACGAGGCTGTTGAACTAGACTTGGGTGATGGAAAAGAATTTGTGTCCCAATCCTATTTACTGTGGAAAAACTGTGAGCCATCACATTGTGAATTATTAAACCTACTTTACAGAGTTGTGAGGATTATATACGATCACATTTCAATTCAATTCCCAAGTATTTACCAAGTACCTGCGTGTTGCAGGGGAAGGACGTGATAGAAATCCATATAAATCAAACTCTAAAAGCATGTATGTAAGAAGAATGCATGTGTACGTATAACTGAATCACTTTGCTGTACAGCTGAAACACTGTGACTCAACTATACTTCAATTAAAAAATAAATAAATAAAATCTAAAAGCACATCTGCCTGACAGCTCAGAGCTTGGAAGAGCATTCTGCATCAGCGTGGCTGCATTTATTGGGTGAGTCTCCAGTTAGCTTCAGGTAGAGAGCAAGGCTCATGATGTAATAAAAATACTCTTTTTTCCAGGAAAAAAAAAGGCAGAGAAGAAAGCCAGCTAGTAGTGCTGGTGTGGAAAAGGCTTTCAAATGTGAAATTACTTATCCAACTAATGATATAGCCATTTAAAAGCCAAACTAGAAGTTGACTGTTTGTAGGGCTCTGTGAATTCCAGAGTCCCACCCAGACCTACTGAATTAGAATCTTCAGGGGTGGGGCCAAGATTTGTGAAGTTTTTAAAAACCCCCAAGTGATCTTGTTGTGCAGCTAGGTTTGGGAAGCTCAGTGTAGTGGATGAGTCCTTAGTCTTGGGCGTCCTTTGTCCTTAGTTCTCTGACTTAGGACTTAGTCTTGGGTGTTTGAGCCTGGATGACTCACTGAACTAGTCAGCTTCAATTTCCTAACCTACAAAATGGATCTAATCATGTATACCTGGGAAGTTTTATCGTGTAGAATAAATGAGCCGGCATGTACCAAGCCCCTGGTTTGCAGGAGGGCTTGATCAGTTGTAATCGTCTTCTCTCCTCTGGGGCATCCCGGCACCTTGTCCTCAGTCTATACTGAAATCTTGAGTTACGTCAGCAATTGGCATTAGAGGCAAATGACGTGCTCAAGAGATTCGACCCTGAACGCTCACGTGTTGATGAGGAAGGGCTGGGCCAAGACAGTCGCTGGCTGGGGTATGTTGATAACTCATTTTCCACCATTGCATTCCCCCCCCCCGATGTAAGCTACTCGCTCCCCCCGCCCCGGGTGCCCTCCGTCCCACGAGGTGCCCCTCACACAGCTTTCTGTCCCACTCTCCTCCTGTGCTGTGTGAGCTGGCTAGATCTGCTCAGCTCGAGGAATTAAAAATGGCTTGTCAGTGACGAGCTGCACCAAAGCAAACAGCTCTTTTTGTTCTTGAGTTCTGTTCTCTAGTGTTTGAGGTTTTAGGCGATTTCATTTCCATTGTTCTTACAGGCGTGACCTTGAGCAGCGATTCTCAGACTTTTTGGCCTCAGGACCTCTTTAAACTCTTAAAAATTATTGAAGGCCCCCACGAACTTCTGTTTTTGAGGGTTGTGTCTATTGATATCTACCATATGAGAAATTAACACTGAGGTTTTGAAAACACAAGCACACATTCCATCAGCCATCAGAGTGATGATGTCATCACGCTTCATGTAGCTTCTGGAAAATTCCACCTCCACTTGTGAGAGAATGGGGGTGAAAGAAGGAAATATATCTTAGTGTTATCATGAAATAGTATTTGGCCTTGTGGACCCTGGAAAAAATCTTGGGGTCGGGGGTGTGCTCAGGGGTCCCTTGGCCACCCTGAACTGTTGACAGTGAGTACTCAGGGTATGTCGTGTATCAGAGAAGCACAGAAATGAAAGCAGAGGACACTGAACCACTCACCGATACACCTGGGAAGGTGGCTTCAGGAAGGCCTCAGAGCCCAGTTGCCAAACTGAGCTTATGACGTAGAGCTTCAACCATTGGGCTTGCCCTGTGTCTCAGGTTAGTGGCTCAGGGCACAGGCTCAAGTGAAAGATGGCTGGGTTCCAGTCCCAGCTGTGCTCCTTGTGACCTTGGGCAAATTTCTTAGCTTCTGTGGCCTCAACGTCCTCACGTGTAAAATGTGGATCATAAAAGTACTTACCTCATAGGCTTGCTGGGAAAATTAAACAAGATAATGTATGGAAAGGGACAGGCATCTTGTACAAGCATCCAATGAATATTAGCCGTAACTACACTCCCATAGAACCCCCAACTTGTTACATTGCTCTTCTTTTTTTTTTTTTTTTGCGGTACGTGGGCCTCTCACTGTTGTGGCCTCTCCCGTTGCAGAGCACAGGCTCCAGACGTGCAGGCTCAGCGGCCATGGCTCACGGGCCTAGCCGCTCCACGGCATGTGGGATCTTCCTGGACCGGGGCATGAACCCACGTGCCCTGCATCGGCAGGCGGACTCTCAACCACTGCACCACCAGGGAAGCCCTATATTGCTCTTTTAGCTTCAAAACAATGACTTCTTGGAGGTGTACGTTTGTAATAGGTAGCGACCACCACTCCTAGGAATTACTGCAGCTTTTCCCCATCTCTTGTCTCAGCTGCTCTTCTTTCTGACAACACCCAGGCTGGCTCAGCAACTGAGCAATGCAAGGGGATTCCCGGCTGCACGGTGAATGCCGTCTCTCTCTGCCTTCCCATCAGGCTGAAGGCAGAGCTAAAATCGGTTATGATGAGTTTACATGTCAGACCCAACAATGCATGCTGTACATCATGCTGGCGTGATCAGTGTTTTCAAGGTGGTATGAAACTCGTAATAAGCCAACAAATAGTATTATTACAGCTGAATAAACTGAAGCGTGATTTATGATGATTAAAATTTGTTTGTAGCATATGTTTGTCTTTTCTTTTTTACCCCTAAGTGGAATGTGTGTTTCTGTAGCACCATCCATGTTGCCATTTGCATTCCCAAAGCACTTTTTAATTGTCTACTAATCAGTTCATGGGAGAGCTCAGTGATGGTAGGTGACCCAGTTTTCCTTATTTGACAAATGTAAATGTAACGCTTCGTTCCTTGTGGGAGGAGGTCCCTGGTGGCCCTCACATACAAGTCAACAGATTTCTGCTGCAAAAAATGTTAATATTGTTTTTAAACACTATAGGTGAATTTGAAGACTTTACTGACAAAAGATTTTAAAGTGATATCCTATAAATAACTAGCGTGATGTATCCAACCAAATGAGATAATCTCCAAGCCAGCTCAGACCCTGTTCAGCACATATGTGGGTATCAATAATGAATCAAGAAATGAATTCATCCTCAGTCTTTCTGAGTGTCTCTCTGGGAGACACCTCTTGTGGCTCTGTTGGTCGGACCCAAAGGTCTTTGAAGATAGAACACTCTGTAGTCCCAAATGGCAGCAGCATGCCTAGAACTGACATGTGATCGTTATCTCTAAGCCGTGAGATTGGAGCTTCTTCTTGCTCTTGCTAGGGAGGTAGCATGTATCACCTAAAATGCATTGGCTTTGGATGGGAAGACCTGGATTCTCATCCTGTCCCTTGTACCTACAGTGTGATTGAGGCCAGTGCCTTTGTCTCTCTGGTCGTCCTTCTTCCCATGTGTACAGAGATGTTTTAACAGCCGTCCCCTCTAATGCTGGTCTAGAGAGTGGTGGCTGGTTCCCTCCACCCTCAGGCATGCAAAGCCAGCCATGTCCAATGGGCTTGAGGGGAGGAGAAAGTTGCAAAAAGTGAGAATCAAAAATCATTAAGCAGCTAGACGAGCAGACCACAGTGATTTTGAGTGAATCTGGAACTTGGAATCTCAGGTTTCCAAGACAGGGAAGCTCAGTTCAGCAACATATTCTCCATTCCTGTGTCAAGTGGTGTACTTCAAAGACTTCAGGTCCACTCTTGGGCCTGTGAATGACTGGCCTGGACAGACTTCTTTTTCCTTAGCATATCAGTTATCTATCACGGCGTGACAAACCACCCCAAAACTTGGTAGTTTAAAGCAAAAAATGATTTTCTATTTCTCATATGACTCTGTGGTTTGGCTTTTGTTGATATTTTGCCTGGGCTCCTTCATGTGACTATGTTTAGCGGCTGGGCTCAGCTGGGGCAACTGGGCTGTCTGGACCTCTTTATACTTACAGGGACTTTCCTTCTCCAGGACGTTAGCCCAGGTTGGGGTGATGGCAGCATGCTAAGCCCTGGTGTGCAGGTGCTAACCAAGCCTCTGCTGACTTTGCTGATGTTCCACTGGCTAAAGCACATCACGTGTTCAAGCCCAAAGTTGGCGGGGGGGTGCTGCCCAAGAGTGTGGGTATCAGTAGGTGTGAGTCATTGAGGCTATTAGTGTACATTCTACCCCTCCCCCTTAACCTCAGTCTTTTGATCAGTAGGATGGGAATGGGTTACTAAGAATGGGTTGTATAGAGGGCCAGCCTGGGAGTCAAGAGATGTGTTTTTTTATGTCCAGTCTGTTTCTAAGTATGTGTGTGATCATAGGCTCCATTGTCCTCAGGAGTAAAGAGAAAGTCTTGGACCAAATGAGCCAAGGGCCCACCTCTTAAAACACACACACACACACACACACACACACACACACACACACACACTCCCTTTTCCATCTCCCATGCAATGTGGAAATCAAATGTTCTTGGAAGTATCTTGAAAGTGGTACAGAGCTATACAAATGTAATTTATTATTACAAATAATATTTATGGAGAATTCTGGTAAACATATTTTCAAAAAACTTGTGATGAGATTGTAAACCTATCTATGAAAATATAGCAGAATTAAAAGAAACACCTTATTCAGAGTCGCATTTCTCTTCTGGTGTTTTAAGTTCACTCTATAGAAGTTTGGCAAGTCAAGGTGTGTTTGTATAAAGTTAAACAGAATAGAAGGGGACTAAAAGGTCAAATCCACCACTGGGTTGGAGCCTTTGTTCAGAACGGAGGTGTTTAGCTAATTCAGGTTTTCCTTTGCTCTAACCATTTGCCAGCCTACTCTGACACAGAGTCATAATTCAGCCCTTCTCTCCTGTCTTCCTCGAGTTTTGTTTATTTGCTTGGTTCCTTGTGTTGTTTGGTTCTACATGTGTGTGCATTAGGGCAGCTCCAGCATCACCTCTTACTCAGTGTTCCAAGTTTGCAGAGCCCCCTAAGGGGACCAGGGCATCCGTGGACCCTTTACGTCTCACATGGCGGGCAAAGACTGAGTGACTCAGTAAATGTAGTCTCTTCCCCACCCATCGCTTTGTTCATTCTCTGAAGACTCGTCCTGACAAGATGGGACTAAAGATTCAGAATCAGTTCTCACCTCTGCATGGATGACTTTACGCTCAGCATAAACTTTATATTCCTTTTACACTCAGCATAAACTTTATATTCCTTCTTGTGGCTTTAAGGGTCTTTCCTCTTATGGCTGCTGATTCCCCACTTTCCTTAGCCCAAACTCCCTTCCCGATTCCGCTGACCCTCCACCCCAGCAGGCATCCACTGCATTCCAGCCCTATGCAATCATGCACTGTTGTGAAAATAAAGGAACACCATCAACTTTGTGAACAAGCAAGGGATATTCCTTCTGAATTTACTGTAGCGATGGAGGGGGTCGGCCACCATAATTTGTGTTTGGCAGAGACTCCAAGGCAAGCAGGAGCGGGAAGGCTTTAGGTGGAAAAAAGGGAAGGCTTCAGATGTGCGCTGCTTGGAGGCTGTGGGCATGGGGACGCTGCTGGTGGGCTAACTAGTAGTGGGATATCCTACGAGGTTACTTAGCGGGGCGTATTTAGCTTTCTCTGGTTAGTCCTAAGTTGGAAGTGGAGGCAAAAATTCATGAAGCTATCAGTTATTAACCAAGCCCTGGCTCTTTGGGCCCAATAAACAGGGGTTATTGTTTGGCTTTCTGGGCTGGTTGCAGCAGGTTGTGGACCAGAGTTCTCTTTTTATAGATGGTCTGGACACTGTCCAGCTGTATGTTCTGTCTCTCGGCATTCCCCCAACTGAAGGTGCTGGGCTGCTGTTCCTTGTTGTCCTTCCTCACAACCTCTTTCCTGACTCTGTAACTCTGGCTTAAGTCCCCCCCTGTGTGTTTTCATAGCACTGCATTTTCATCATAACACGCATTCCCTTTTTTTTTTTTTTTAAACATCTTTATTGGGGTATAATTGCTTTACAATGGTGTGTTAGTTTCTGCTTTATAACAAAGTGAATCAGTTATACATATACATATGTTCCCATATGTCTTCCCTCTTGCGTCTCCCTCCCTCCCACTCTCCCTATCCCACCCCTCCAGGCCGTCACAAAGCACCGAGCTAATATCCCTGTGCCTTGCGGCTGCTTCCCCCTAGCTATCTACCTTACTACGTTTGTTAGTGTGTATATGTCCATGGCTCTCTCTCGCCCTGTCAAAGCTCACCCTTCCCCCTCCCCATATCCTCAAGTCCGTTCTCCAGTAGGTCTGCGTCTTTATTCCGCATTCCCTTTTATTATGATCATTACTGGTTTGTTTCCTCTTCCAGTCCAAAAACTCCTTTAAGGCTGGGATTCTGTCTCGTTCACCTTTGTATCTCCAGTCCCTAGCACAGTCAGCTTATAGTAAATATAAATGTTAATTAAACAAATGATCAACAGATATTGAGCACAGCCCAATTTATCTCCCACTTTCCAATTTCTGGTCCACTTTTCCCACTGTTTCATGGATATTTGCAACTGGATACCCCACTCGCATCTCAAAATTAACATGTCTACAACCAAACTTTTGATCTTTCTCCCAAGCCAATTCCTCCTCAGGATACCCCCATTCATTAATTCCTACCATTCTCCTAAACACTCTCCCTTGTCCCTTACAGCTGTCAGTCACCAGTGGGTCTCCTTCATCTTTATCTTTCCATTTCTGTCCATTCCTTTTCATTCCCATCTCAACCCTGGTTCTGGCTTGGACTGTTACCTCAGCCTCCTGCTGGTCCCTGGGTTCCAGTCTCTGTATTGTTCCAAAGTCCCACTTTGGTTATGCTTCTCTCTCGTGGAAAACCCTTCTGCTGCTCATACTTCAGAGCCTGGCATTCAGAGCTCTGTACAATATGATCTTAAATGATTCCGTGCACCGTAGTGCTCACTACTCCTTAACGCATACCTGACTTTCTGATTAGCTTGTCCTAATTATCATTTCTAGGACCTCCCTTCCCTTCCCTCCTCTATGCTACCTTTACCATCACAGCCTAAATGAATGACTAAACATTCCCTGCATCTTTCTGATGGCAGTTCTATATCCTGCCCTATATCGCAGTTGTCAAAGCCCATGTTTTCTCTCTTACTGGGCTAAGCTCATTGAAACACCCACCCTGACTAGTCTTTGCCTTGTATACAGAGTAAGCACAGAATAAATAGTTGTTGAATGAATGAGTGATGCAGCTGCTCTGTGCATCTAGAAAAGCCCTCACATAAAATTAGTTCATCCATAGATTGATTTGGGATTGATTAATTTAAACCTACAGTTGAGAGTTCCTTGTAAATCATGGGATCATATAGACAAAGTATCAGAGTAATTGCGTGTCTGAACTATCAGCATTTACTCAGTCCTTCCTTTCATACTGCTTGTAAGTTGCTTTGTATCTGTGTAAGTGCTATGGCCCTCTCCCTAGGAGATTTCTCTTTTTGAGGTCTATACCAGCACTATAACCAAATGTCTATCTTCCCAAGTTGTATCCAGAGATAATTGATTTCTCTTTAGCAGAAATTCAGTTCATACCACCAAGGCATGTAAAATACTGATTTCCTTACTCATTAGCACTTTGCAGTTATATGCTGTCCTGGAAAGAGGGATTGGCTGGCAGAATTTGGGACCAACAGGTAGCTGGGATCTGAGAGATAGTAGGGGAGAGAAGGCCTCCTGAAGCAGAGGCATGCATAACTAGAGGGCAGCATCATGGAAAAGAAGGAGATGGCTGCACTGTGGCTTGCACTATCTGAACAAACCACGTAGAATGTCAGCCTAAGAAAGTGGAATGAAAAGGATGCCTACGAGGCATAGAGGGAACTATCCTCAACATAATAAAGGCCATATATGACAAACCCACAGCCAACATCATCCTCAATGGTGAAGAACTGAAACCATTTCCACTAAGATCAGGAATAAGACAAAGTTGCCCACTCTCACCACTATTATTCAACATAGTTTTGGAAGTTTTAGCCACAGCAATCAGAGAAGAAAAGGAAATAAAGGAATCCAAATCGGAAAAGAAGAAGTAAAGCTGTCACTGTTTGCAGATGACATGGTACTATACATAGAGACTCCTAAAGATGCTACCAGAAAACTGCTAGAGCTAATCAGTGAATTTGGTAAAGTAGCAGGATACAAAATTAATGCACAGAAATCTCTTGCATTCCTATACACTACTGATGAAAAATCTGAAAGTGAAATTAAGAAAACACTCCCATTTACCATTGCAACAAAAGGAATAAAATATCTAGGAATAAACCTACCTAAGGAGACAAAAAACCTTTATGCAGAAAATTATAAGACACTGATGAAAGAAATTAAAGATGATACAAATAGATGGAGAGATATACCATGTTCCTGGATTGGAAGAATCAACACTGTGAAAATGGCTATACTACCCAAAGCAATCTACAGATTCAACGCAATCCCTATCAAACTACCACTGGCATTTTTCACAGAACTAGAACAAAAAATTTCACAATTTGTATAGAAATACAAAAGACCCCGAATAGCCAAAGCAATCTTGAGAAAGAAAAACGGAGCTGGAGGAATCAGGTTCCCTGACTTCAGACTATACTACAAAGCTACAGTAATCAAGACAGTATGGTACCGGCACAAAAACAGAAATACAGATCAATGAAAGCCCAGAGATAAACCCATGCACATATGGTCACCTTATCTTTGATAAAGGAGGCAAGAATATACAGTGGAGGAAAGATAGCCTCTTCAATAAGTGGTGCTGGGAAAACTGGACAGCTACCTGTAAAAGAATGAAATTAGAACACTCCCTAACACCATACACAAAAATAAACTCAAAATGGATTAAAGACCTAAATGTAAGGCCAGATACTATAAAACTCTTAGAGGAACACATAGGCAGAACATTCTATGACATAAATCACAACAAGATCCTTTTTGACCCACCTCCTAGAGAAATGGAAATAAAAACAAAGATAAACAAATGGGACCTAATGAAACTTAAAAGCTTTTGCACAGCAAAGGAAACCATAAACAAGAAGAAAAGACAACCCTCAGAATGGGAGAAAATATTTGCAAATGAAGCGACTGACAAAGGATTAATCTCCAAAATTTACAAGCAGCTCATGTAGCTCAACATCAAAAAAACAAACAACCCAATCCCCAAATGGGCAGAAGACCTAAATAGACATTTCTCCAAAGAAGATATACAGATTGCCAACAAACACATGAAAGAATGCTCAACATCATTAATCATTAGAGAAATGCAAATCAAAACTACAATGAGGTATCACCTCACACCGGTCAGAATGGCCATCATCAAAAAAATCTACGAACAATAAATACTGGAGAAGGTGTGGAGAAAAGGGAACCCTCTTGCACTGTTGGTTGGAATGTGAATTGATGCAGCCACTATGGAGAACAGTATGGAGGTTCCTTAAAAAACTAAAAATAGAACTACCATATGACCCAGCAATCCCACTGCTGGGCATATACCCTGAGAAAACCATAATTCAAAGAGACATGTACCACAATGTTCATTGCAGCTCTATTTACAATAGCCAGGACATGGAAGCAACCTAAGTATCCATTGACAGATGAATGGATAAAGAAGATGTGGCACATATATACAATGGAATATTACTCAGCCATAAAAGGAAACGAAGTTGAGCTATTTGTAGTGAGGTAGATGGACCTAGAGTCTGTCATAACAGAGTGAAGTAAGTCAGAAAGAGAAAAACAAATACCGTATGCTAACACATACATATGGAATATATATAAAAAAAAAAGTTCTGAAGAACCTAGGGGCAAGATGGGAATAAAGACACAGACCTACTAGAGAATGGACTTGAGGATATGGGGAGGGGGAAGGGTAAGCTGGGACAAAGTGAGAGAGTGGCATGGACATATATACACTACCAAACGTAAAATAGATAGCTAGTGGGAAGCAGCCGCATAGCACAGGGAGATCAGCTAGGTGGTTTGTGACCACCTAGAGGGGTGAGATAGGGAGGGTGGGAGGGAGGGAGACGCAAGAAAGAAGAGATATGGGGATATATGTATAACTGATTCACTTTGTTATAAAGCAGAAACTAACACACCATTGTAAAGTAATTATACTCCAACAAAGATGTTAAGAAAAAAAAAATGCCTATGAAATCTGTGTAATCATACACAATACATCTGTTAGTTTTAAAACATGATTAGATAATGAAAGTTGTACATGGTGATCATAAATTAAAACAATTACAAATAAAACAATACACTTATTGCTTAAATTGCTGAAGTTTATATTTAGAAATTGCTTTTGGTGGCATCAATATTTGCACTGCCGGCAGATTCACCTTTGCTGCCACAGGTGGCAAGGCACCATTTCGGATGGTTTTAATAACGTGCACAGTTATTGCATCCTCTGGTGCAATGAAATGTTTCTCTGATCCGCTGTGCTCTTCCCCATTCTCCTTAGTTGCATCATCATATGCTTTTATACGTGCTGTTCCCTCTGCCTAGAATAACTTTATCCCTTCTCCATGTTTTTTTTCATTCTTCAAGATGTAATTAAAACCCAACTCTTCAGCAATGCCACCTCTAACTCCCTTTGACGTTGCCTTCTCCTCTGCAACCACATGGCCTCCTGCACATTTGCACTTATGACCGTGGAGATGTACCTTGAGCGTGTGTCTCTCTCTCCCTCTGACTCCTCGACGATAAGGAGGCCTTGCCTTAGTTGCTTTTGTAAACTCCCACCACGCTATGCCTAGCACAGGGCCTGGCACTTACTGGAATCAGCAAATATTTATTGAATGAAATTGGACTAATACAGGATTGGGACTCGTTTAGTTGGAGGACTGCTGTCCTCCATTGCTGCTCACTTGACCCTCTAACGCCACTTCCCTTAATGTCTGTGGCGGCTCACTCCTGAGTTTTCCGTGTGAGGCGCTTGAATACTAGAATGTTAGAGCCCAGGCGGATCAAGGGGCTCTTCTCATATAACCCCCTTGTTTTAGTCCATTCAGGCAGCTTTAACAAAATACCACAGGCTAGGTGGCTCACCAACCACAGACATTTATTGCTCACAGCTCTGGAAGTCCAAGATCAAGTAGCAACATGGTCAGACTCACCTCGGGTCCCCTTGCAGGTGGCAGACTACTCAGTGTGTCCTCACGTGGTGGAAGTGGTGAGGGAGCTGTGTCAGCCCTCTTCTGTAAGGGTGCCGCTAACCACATTCCTCATCACCTCCTGAGGCTCCACCTGCTAACACCATCACCTTCGGTGTTAGGGTTCCAATATATGAATTTGGGGGTGGAGACAAATATTCAAACCATAGCAGCCCTCATTTTATAGGTACAAAACCCATTAGGTGAAGGGACTAAAGGAAGGTCACAGGTTCCCTTCAAGTTGCCGTTTAAGCTTTTGACTTTGTTAAACAAGCTTCCATAGGAAAATTGGAGACCTAGCTTTTCATTTTAGACTTTATGTTAACTAGCTGTATGATTGGGGCACTTCCTCTCTTTTTAAAAAAATCCTTAGTCACAAACCAGTGACTTGTGAGTGGAATTTGGTCTGTAGTCTTCTTTTTTTCTTTTTTTTTTTATTCTTGAATTTTAATGCTTTTCAAAAGGCATCTGCTTTGCAGTTGGCTGTAGTCTCCATACTTCCCCGTTCCTCCAGACCAGCACTGTCCCACAGAAATATAATGTAAATCACAAACTGAGTTACACAAGTAATTTAAAGTTTTCTAGCATCCCCATTAAAAACATTAAGAAGAAACCAGAGAAATTAACTTTAATAGTTTATTTAACCCAACATATCCAAAGTATTTTCATGTCAACATATAATTAATATAAAGCTTATTAGTGAGCTATTTACGTTTTTTTCTTCTTCTATCTATGCCTTTGAAAAACTTTGTGTTTTCTACTTACAGCTCATCTCCATTGGAACTAGTGACGTACTGAGTGCTCATTTGCCACCTGTGTCCAGTGGTTGCAGAACTGGACAGTCCAGTTCTAGATCCTTCTCACTTAACTCATTTACTGTCCTTACTGCCTCTGAAGGCATTTGAACCTGAAAGCCCTGGATGAGAGGTTCATGTAAGGTTCTTTCTGCTCTGACATCCTGTCATTCTCTTGTCAGGGTGAATTTCTCAGTTAAATTAGTCCAGAACCTCCATAGTTGTGTCACCAAGTTAGAACTCAGCAGCAGCTACAGTGTTTGAGCCGGAACCAGAAAGAGCCCGTCAGCTTTGCAGGGTCAGAGTTTTGGCCCCGAGCTGAGTGGGCTTGTAGCTGGTTCCTCCATTGTTCTGGCCCAGGCACGGCGGCCTGTTGCCATGAGGGGCAGCCCCGCTGGGCTGAGCAGCCCCGAGAGCAAGCCCCAGCATCTCACCCTCTGTAGCAGCACCCACAGAGGCCTCTGCCTCCACCCACAGCAAGAAGCTTCCCTCACGTGTACCTTCTGTGGATCTCTGCTGGCTCCAAAGCTCATGTCAGACCCTCTTAGCCATTTGCTGTAGTCAGCCTGGCAGGGAAGGGCTAAGTGGGAGCTTCCGGAGCCCGCAGAAGCCTTCTCACTGCCCCTTCTGCCGGTGGCTCCCAACAAGGTGACAAAGAATGTGTTTTTTAAGCCACCGCACAAAACTATTATTTCCTGTGAATTCTATGAATTTCCAGCTCCAGAATTGGCTGGAAAGAGAGCCTCATTTAAGCTGCCCAAGCAGGAGAAGGCTGTGAATCAGAAGACATCTTGCCAAAGGCAACTGGAGATGCTTCACTGGAAGTTTATCTCTTAGTAGTGACACTCTATTTCCAAGCTCATCCATTCAAGTGAAAAACAGTATGCCTTTCCTCCCTGTGCTAATCTGTACCCAGAACACTTCGTAATGAATGATTTTTTTTCCTTCTAAACAACAGAGAGACTTCTATTTGTAAAGATGGTTACTATGAAAAAGTCAAAGGTGTCTGTTCAAACCTGGTACTTATAAAATATCTTCATAAGGAAGAGTTCTAGATGATTAAACTACTTCCGCATTAAGACAGTACAACCTATAAGAACACTTGTGATATGGATTCAAACATTGTTTTACATGATTAGATGTCGGTAAGGCCATGCTTCTTAAGCTTGCATCTACGTAGGAATCACCTGGGGATCTTGTTAAAATGAATGCAGATGTGGATTCAGTAGGTCTGGGATGGGGCCTGAGATGGGGCATTTTTAACCAGCTCCCAGGTGAGACCCAGGTTTCAAGGCTATAAGGACTTTGTCTGGACCTTGGATGAACGGTCACAGTTCAAGAGAAAAGAATCCGATTATGTGGCTGTTGGTTTCGCTGGGAGAGAGACAAGAACTGAGCTGACTTGGGAAGCTATGACTTGAATGTTTGTGAGCTAAATCGCTAAGATTCAGTAAAACAGCAGGAAATGAGGGAGTTTAGAGAAGGGAGAAAGGGAGCCACACCGAGTAGCTTCCTGTTTCCTAATTCATTATTCGGACTCCACTATTTTGTTTGCTGGTAGTGATGACCAGGAAAATACTCAGCTGAACCAAGTTCTATCCCAGTTGGACAAGATGGAGATCTTGCAGAGTTAATTTAATGAATTTTTTCTGGATCCTAAAATTGGTGTTTTATATAAGAACACGTAGATTAAAATAACGTGTAAAATTGTGTGTGTGTGTGTTTATATGTACCCCATGACAAATGTTTTTGCTGTTATGTAAGTGAGAAAAATCTTGTGTTTGGAATGAGTTCCACGTTGTGCTCTGGGACCACAAGTTCAGCTTGGGGCAGGGCAGGTGGGTTGGAGAAGGGGAAGGGGCGGGAGGACAGGATGGAGCCATCATTCCCAGACAGTTCATAGCATATTATTTTAATTTTGGTTAAAGCCCGATCTGAGAGCTGGCTTATCAACGTGCAGGAGATTGCAGTTGCAATTTGCTGGTTAGTCTCTATTCTTTTAATGCTTTCCTGAAGTGCCATTTTGTCTCAGTAAAATGCTCCCTAAAAATACTCAAATATTTTTAGTTGGAGAGTACAAATCAGATTGAGCTGCACATTTCCCTGGTGAGCAAAAGGGATGAGTTTGTGTTCATTAACTCAAGGCCATCTGGTGCAGACACGCAGCAGTCTGTGAATCAAACGTGCATCAAACTCCAGGGATCAGAACCCGCGCCAGACCCAGTGTTTTGGAGAGTCAACAACCAGGGGGAGTAAAAGGGCTCAACTCTTTTTCCTTATTTTAAAAATCAGCTCCGCCTTGCAAAATATTAGAGCCACATCATCTCCTCTTCATTGCCCATCGGAGCCGTCTTTGGAGGGTGCTTCTGCAGTCGAAGTCGTTACCTTCCCCATCTCCCTTCGGGTGGGGGGAGAAGAACAAGAGCCTTAGCATCCCTCCCTCCACTTTGGGCCAGAACCTCGGCCTGCGCGTGCGCTCACACTCACGCTCCTTCTCACTGCGAGACAAAGAATGCGGAAGCACAGCGATGCTCAAGGTATTTGGGAGAACTGCCCCTTGCAAATAGCCCATTCCTGGAGGAGAGAGCGCTTGCCTCTTGCAGCTTTACTAATAAAAAGCCACTCAGCAGCAGCCAGCTTTCTGTTTAAGCGTGCTCACCAAAATATCAATAAAGGAAATAAATTGCTCCACTGATTTGTTACTGATGCCACCAGACCCCTGAATGGAGTGTTTGGAGAACACTTTCCTCCCATCTGTGTTTCCCGTATTGGAAACTGGGTCCATGTGTTAAAACGAGTGGTCAGTGTCTCCGGCAGAGCAGCATAGATGACTTTCCTGTGATCAGATGCAATCTTCTGGGTAGGGTCTGTTCTTTAATACTTTCCTAAGTACCATCTTTCCAGCTCTGCAGCTCTTTTTCAGGCACCCGTGCGTGTTTGACTGAAGATTAAGTAGAGGGGCTGCCCATCCGGAAGGTATGACTAGCGACTATTCCTCTCTCAGGCTCTGCATCCGCCAGTGCCCCCCCTTCTACGTTCTGAGATGCCAAGCAGATGACAGAGTTCCATTTGGAAAATTCTTTTGAATCCCACACAGGACAATAATAAAAAGAAATAAGTAAGCAGCTATTTTCCCATGTCTTGTGACATGTCTTAGGAAACTGCATTTCAAAAATCATAAAGAAAAATGATGAGGCAGAAGACTTAATTTTATTTTATTTTTTTCATGGGAATGCTTATATCAGCTTTATTAATTTGAACCATTTTCCAGTCTCTCAATTTTGCTCATATGGTGATTGGTTTCTGGAGAATTTCCAAAATAATTAGTGAATACGCATATCTACTGTGTATTTTCAGTTACGTAAACCCATTTTCTGAGGCACCTTCAACCTACACATCTTGGTCACCTCCTCAGCCCCAGCACAGCCAGCCTCTCCCTTGGGGTTTCTGACATACTCAGGAAGAGGTTTAGCACACTGTGTGTCTTTTGTTTTTTTTTTTTTAGGGTTTAAAAATTATTTTTATTTTATTTTATTTTTTAACATTTTTATTGGAGTATAATTGCTTTACAATGTTGTGTTAGTTTCCACTGTATAACAAAGTGAATCAGCTATATGTATACATATATCCCCATATCCCCCCTCCCTCTTGCGTCTCCCTCCCACCCTCCCTATCCCACCCCTCTAGGTGGTCACAAACCACCTAGCTGATCTCCCTGTGCTATGCGGCTGCTTCCCACTAGCTATCTATTTTACATTTGGTAGTGTATATATATCCATGCCACTCTCTCACTTCGTCCCAGCTTACCCTTTCCCCTCCCCGTGTCCTCAAGTCTATTCTCTACGTCTGCATCTTTATTCCTGTCCTGCCCCTAGGTTCGTGAGAACCATTTTTTTAAGATTCCATATATATGTGTTAGCATAGGGTATTTGTTTTTCTCTTTCTGACTTACTTCACTCTGTATGACAGACTCTAGGTCCATCCACCTCACTACAAATAATTTAATTTTGTTTCCTTTTATGGCTGAGTAATATTCCATTGTATATATGTGCCACATCTTCTTTATCCATTCATCTGTTGATGGACACTTAAGTTGGTTCCCTGTCCTGGCTATTGTAAATAGTGCTGCAATGCACATTGTGGTACATGTCTCTTTGAATTATGGTTTTCTCAGGGTATATGCCCAGCAGTGGGATTGCTGGGTCATATGGTAGTTCTATTTTTAGTTTTTTAAGGAACCTCCATACTGTTCTCCATAGTGGCTGTATCAATTTACATTCCCACCAACAGTGCAAGAGGGTTCCCTTTTTTCTCCACACCCTCTCCAGCATTTATTGTTTGTAGATTTTGTGATGATGGCCATTCTGACTGGTGTGAGGTGATACCTCATTGTGGTTTTGATTTGCATTTCTCTAATGATTAGTGATGTTGAGCATCCTTTCATGTGTTTGTTGGCAATCTGTATATCTTCTTTGGCGAAATGTCTATTTAGGTCTTCTGCCCGTTTTGGGATTGGGCTGTTTGTTTTTTTGATATTGAGCTGCATGAGCTGCTTGTATATTTTGGAGATTAATCCTTTGTCATGGATGCAAACAACTTTATATTAATGGAAAGGAGGAAACCCATGTGTAAGAAAATTTGCCCAAGTTCTGTGAGGAAAGCTAAAGCTAATTCTTTTTCTCTTTTCAATGGGTTAACTTTTAGAAGTATGTATTGTTCAGTGCAGTGCATTGCAATGCTTCTTATTACAGCCTTAGCAGCCCCAGGTGTTGTCATTGTTTTTGATGTTTGCTGATATGATAAGCATAAAACCACACTTTGTTTTGTTTTGCAAATCTTTGGTTAGCACCAGAGTTTAAATTTATTGGCTTTTTTAAAGCCCCAATAAAGGTTTTCTTGTACTTAGGAAAGCTCATCTTCTAAAATGCAGAGAAGCTAGCTCAGGGTCCCATTAAGACATTAATTGAATTATAATGTGTTTCCTTTGGACTTGATCTCTAAGTCGGTGGAATCCACATTGTCTGCAAGATCCAAGTGTAGAGCACATCTTTGAGAACACACAAGTGGGAATGAGTGAGAGAATCAGATGAGTTTTTAAGTTTTCCAGAGGAAGAAAATTTAGTTTTAATTGTTTATTGCACAACTAAGGTATGTTTATTGTGGAAAACACAGATAAGCAAAAAGAAGAGAATAAAAATTACCTTTAATAATCATATTTTTAAACATTTTGGTATATATGTTCTGTTCCTTTCTCTATGGGAATAAATGCCTTAAATGATAGAATCTTAGTATACGTTCTGTTTTGTTATACGTGTTTTCACTGATCAGTATTTCATGAATATTTTTTATACCATTACATGTTATTATCCTATATATTTTTTTTGGCTACATAGTTTCCACTGAATGGATATACCACAATGTATTTAACCAATCCAGTATTGCTGGACATTTCACAATCGTAAACACTGCTGTGGTGAGCATACTTGTAGTGAAATCTTTTTGTGCATCCATGATTATTTCCCTGGATAAGTACCGGAAGGGGAATTGCTGCATATATGGGCATGCAGACTTTTGTAGCTTTTGACACATGTGTGTCAACAGCACCATGTCCTTTCTGTACTATGGCAGTGTTACAGAAAAAAAGTATTCATGACGTTTGTTGAAGGGGGCCATGGTGGAGGTATAGGGACCACTGCAATGAGGTCTTGCAGTGGGGGAGAGATTGGACTCAACTCCAAATACAGCATGAGCAAATGGGAATTTATAGTCAGGGAACAGAGTGGGGGTCAGTGGATGGAAAATTACTGAGAGGAAACATTAGGGGTGAGGGAGATTCTGGATAAACCAACCTAACAAGATTCTTGCTGAAGGCAAGTCAGGTGATCAGACATCACCTGGGGGATGAGGAACCTGATCAGGTGTCATGGCTGATCACGTATTGAGATTGGGAGGTTCTGTTGAACTGAATTAGCAGGATTCTTGCTAAAGCTGGGTGATGCAGAGATGAACATAGATGTCCGAAAGTCAGGCGTGGTTGGAAAAGAGTTCAGGGGAGTCTGAGTAGAGTTTGGTCAATGAGAGAGTCTGTGTCAGCATTTAGCATGCTCTCTGGTAACGTCTTGTTTATTGCCCTCCTTGTAAATCTTTATTAGTTTTAGGGCAGGACTGTGGGTACCTTGTTCACCAAGGTACAGTACTGAGATACCCTCCTGGGCCCCAGCACCACCTCTGCCTACCCAGCATCATTCCTGGCACAGAGCTAATGGCAAATTGCATGGAAGTGCTGAGTGTTAATGCACGTTTGAAAAGAGGCAATGGCCAAAGATGGATGGAGAGGGAGGGGTGAGAAAGTCATTGTCGGAGACTCCTGGGTTTGGTACAAGCTTTATCAGATAGATGTGGGATCTGCCAAATCTGCCGTCAGTTCTTTGATGCTCAGTTTCCTAACAAACGTAAATGAGGTAATTTTAAAAAGATGATCTGTCTGAGGGCATTTCCAGATCTGTAAATTTATGAGTCTTTGATTGTGAGTCATGTGTAAGGGATAGAAAAAGCTGGCTTGAGTCAGGTGAGAAAGATACTGCATTGAAGCTGGAGAAGTTTACCTAATGGATGAAGTCCTTTAGAACAAAAGTGACAGCAGAAGGGCCTGGGCTGCAGCAGGACAGTCATACTTTGGGCTATCAGGGTGACTTGGAAAGAGGTAGCATCTGAAAGTTGACTGGCTGGAGGCCAGCTTCAGGCTCCCGATGGGCTCCTTCAGAAGGTGGATGATTGGTGGGCCCGGGTGAGCACTTCCAGAAGCAGGTAACGGTCAGAGGTCTAGCCAGGCAGATGGCCTACATCAGGGAGACCCAACAGTCACAGAAACCCAATTTCTTAGAGATCTGGAGATGACAAGGCCTGGCCTTTTCCCCTAGGAACTGGGATCTTGGCAACAGGAAAACAGGTAAGCCAGGCTAGAAGTGAGTTTTGAAGAAAGGCACGTTCAGAATGGTCAGGGTGGGACCAGCAGCCTAGACTGCTGAGCTGTTGACCTGAAGCTCCTTAACTTATCTGGGGAGCTGAGATTAAGTGGTCCCAGCTGTGAGGCTTGAGTGATTAGAGCCAGGAAATCCGGACATTCCCTACTCCTAACTCTTTAGTTGGCAACCTGATCTCTTGGCTTTTTTCTAGATGCTGCAGAGTTTAAAGCATTCTGAACATTCTTTAAAATAGATCCCTGTTGGAATTTTTTTTAAACTTTTTTTCATCTTTCTATTGTGAAATAAAACAGGTACAGAAAGCAATACTAAACAAATCCATAGCTTAGTGAATTCTTATAAGGCAAACACTCTTGTTCCCATGAAACTCTGCCAGCCACCCTAGAAGCCCTTCCATTGTCCCTCACAATCAGATCCCCTACCCTTCTCAATTTTTATGGTGGTCACACTCTTGCATTTCTCTGTAGATGTGTCACATTAGTGTGCATTCCTCACTATTTTTTACTATATATATATATATATATATAATTGAAGTATAATTGATATACAATATTATATAAGTTTCAGGTGTACAGTATAGTGATTCACAATATTTAAAGGTTATACTCCATTTATAGTTACTATAAAATATTGGCTATAATCCCTCTGTGGTACAGTATTTCCTTGTAGCTTATTTTATACATAACAGTTTGTACATTTTAATCCCCTACCCCTATATTGACCCTGCCCTTTTCTCTCTCCCCACTGGTAACCACTAGTTTGTTCTCTATATCTGTGAGTCTCTTTCTTTTTTGTTACATTCACTAGTTTGTTGTACTTTTTAGATTCCACATGTAAGTGACATCATACAGTATTTGTCTTCCTCTGACTTACTTCACTCAGCGTAATATCCTCCAGGTCCATCCATGTTGTTGCAAATGGCAAAATTTCATTCTTTTTTATGGCTGCGTAGTATTCCATTGTGTGTGTGTGTGTGTGTGTGTGTGTGTGTGTGTGTGTGTGTGTGTATCACATCTTCTTCGTCCATTCAAGTGTTGATGGACAGTTAGGTTGCTTCCATATCTTAGCTATTGTAAATAATGCTGCTAACAACATTGGGGTGCATGTATCTTTCTGAATTCGTGTTTTTGTTTTTTTCAGATATATACCCTGCAGTGGAATTGCTGGGTCATATGGTAGTTCTATTTTTATTTTTTATGAGAAACCTCCACACTGTTTTCCACATTCAA
This sequence comes from Phocoena sinus, assembly GCF_008692025.1. Lineage (NCBI taxonomy): Eukaryota > Metazoa > Chordata > Mammalia > Artiodactyla > Phocoenidae > Phocoena > Phocoena sinus. The sequence goes on from NC_045768.1 coordinate 107,092,400, forward strand.
CACTGCTATTTTTTAGTCTTGCTCATTTAAAAAAAAGATATATATTTGAAGTCTCTTTTAAAAGCTGCAGCATCCCCTCCATCCCTTTCTTTTCTTTACACTTTTTCTGTGGAAGGACCCAGGAATTCTTAATCTGCAGAGTCCCACAAGCTTCTATACTTGTGGTGCAGTTCAACATTTCCCTCTGTCTTTTATATTTCCTGCACCCTGGCAGCTGCTTCCAGAGGCTTGACCAGACTCTGGTTCAGTCTCTTTGGCAAGGTGATGATGTTTTTCATCAGGAAGCCCATAACATGTCGTTTTCACTTTTTCACATTAACACTCAGTGATGCTCAATGTCTCGATCCACCACTTCACTGAGGGCTGCAAAATGGTGTCGTTCTCACTCTATAATTTTGTTTTCATATTAGGTGGGATAATTTTTTAAGGGGAAGCTTCCATTTTGCTACTACTTGGTCACCCAGTGGTACAGTTCTTACAGGAAATGCCGAATAAATATTCAGTGCATTTATATATCCAGTTTTCAAGATAATAAATTGGCTTCCTGTCATCTTTAAAATGTAACCAATTAGTTCTTTTAAACTAGTATTATGAACTCATGGATTTACACATATTTGATGGGTTTCAATCCACTGCCAGTTGGAGCTTCTTCAGTTGGCTCCTGGGTCCCTTTGACATGACCTTAGGAAGTTTCTGATCTTGCTTATTATCTGGTACATGAAGATACTCCAGGCTCATGTTGTGTATTTCCTGCCCCAGACTTGGAATCAGCCATTTCTCCAAGAAGCCTGGTTTCTGTTAATGGGAAAAGGTATTTCAAGACCACAATCTCGATATTTTGGATGCGTATTCCTACTGGGCTGGTCCTTGTTTCTAGCTTTTTCAGCAGACATAGCATACACATGTGTATGTAATATGTGTGTGATGCAATATTCTGAGTTCAAAGTATTTCAGACTCAAAACTATAGAGTTTTTACCTAACGACTTTTATACTGCATTTGTATCTCCTTTATTGCAAACCAAGAATCCTGGTTCTTAAAAACACAGAATTAGAACATCTCATAATTATTACAAAAGTCTCTGAATAACAATAATAACAGTACTACCACCATCAACTATGATTACTGAAAATAGCTAAATTTTTCAATCTCCAAATTCTCTTCCCTACCCCCAACTTTTCTGGTCGTATTTGTGTGATCAGATAGCCAATATATACTGTCGTCTATCCCTTTTAACCCTCATTTAGCTTCAGTTCTGTGGGTAAATATATATTTAACACTCACTATCCTTATGTTGATGCCAATTTAGTTATTTTGCTCATCTGAAGCTAATTTTTTAGTAGACTCCTTAGTAAGTTTTCATTTCATGGAAACAGTATTCTCTGAATTTGTTTGTGTTGATAACAATTTGTGCTCTTCGTACATGAAGTAAGTTTTGCTGGGTGTAAAATCCTTAACTCACTTTTTTTCTTTAAATATCATAAATATGGGTATCAAAAGGAAAATAGTACAGTTTCTTCTAGCATAAAGTATTATCAAAAAGCATGTGAAAAAGGGGCTTCCCTGGTGGCGCAGTGGGTGGGAGTCCGCCTGCCGATGCGGGGGACACGGGTTCGTGCCCCGGTCCGGGAGGATCCCGCGTGCCGCGGAGCGGCTGGGCCCGTGGGCCATGGCCGCTGGGCCTGCGCGTCTGGAGTCTGTGCTCCGCAACGGGAGAGGCCACAACAGCGAGAGGCCCGCCTACTGCAAAAAAGAAAAAAAAAAAAAAAAAAAAGCATGTGATAATCTAGTTTTCTTTCCCTTGTAAGTTATGTGTTATAAAGATATTTTTCTTTATCTTTAAAGTTCAGTAATTTTACTAAGTCATGTCTTGATGTTGATAGTTCTGGGTTGAGAGTTTCAAGTATGTGGTGTGATCTTTCAATGTGTAGTTACAAATCTTTTTTTAAAAAAATTCAGGAAAATTGTCTTGAATCATACATTTTAATATTTTTCTATTCCCATGCCTTGGTTTTCTTTTTTAGAGACTGACTCCTATTCTCCACTGGTTGGATCTTCATTTCCTATCTTCAATATTTGTCCCTTTCTTCAGATCTTTTTTTATCTTTTTCTTCATTTTTTTTTTTTTTTTTTTTGCGGTACGCGGGCCTCTCACTGTTGTGGCCTCTCCCATTGCGGAGCACAGGCTCCGGACGCACAGGCTCAGCGGCCATGGCTCACGGGCCCAGCCGCTCCGCGGCATGTGGGATCCTCCCGGACCGGGGCACGAACCCGTGTCCCCTGCATCGGCAGGTGGACTCTCAACCACTGCGCCACCAGGGAAGCCCTTCATTTCTTTTTGATTTTGAAAAACTTTTATCCTTTTTACCTTTCATTTCCCTTATGTATTAGTTTTGTGTTTCTTCTAGATTACTTTTCATTTCTAAAATAATTTTTTATTGTTATTGCAGATCTTACATCGTTTTCTGAAGGCCTTTAGATGATTTTGAAATAAGATGCTACAATTTTGATAGTTTTCTGAGCCTGTCTCTCTGGTATGTCTTCATTATCTGTAGAGATGCTCTTCTGCTCCTAATTCTTTCTTTCTTTCTTTCTTTCTTTTTTTTTTTTTGATAATAGCTTTGTGTGAAGTTTTACCTGCATACATACCACTACAGAGAGGCTCTTCTCCAAATTCCCCCACCAAACCTCTCTAAGAGGAGGGTAATCTCAGATGGGGGCTCTTTTACAGAATGTAAGTTTTTATGTGAATTTGCTTTTCCTGAATTTTTAGGAGGAAGATTGGTTTATTTAGCTTTTCTAACTTAATGGTATTTCCTCGCCTGTTATTTCACATAGTGTTAAAAAAATATGGCAGCTTTCTTTCTGAGATTTCCTGTTTACGTTTTGATTTCACTCCCAGTAGTGGACTCACTGGAGGAGTTCACTAAGAGTTCGTAGGGACCAGGCAGCTCCAGCCTCTTCACTTCAGACCTTCAAACATTAAGTCCTTCCATGTCCCTACTAGTAGAGCGAGCAAAGCTGCCCCCAGTTTTAGCTGCTGTTCTCAGTTATGTGTGCTTTCCAGTGGATTCCTGTTGGATAGTTTAGTGTTTTGTTCTCAAGTCCATCAGATGCCCTGTTGCTTCCCTCTCCTTTCTCTAGCACAGATGCCAATGACACACACGTCTTGTGGCTATTGGAAGTTTTGTCCCTTGGCTTGTCTTTTGGAGGTTCATGGGGATACCTTGTCACTTAGTTTTATTGTAAGCATTGTCTGTGCATTTTTGATTTTGCGTTTAGTTTCTCTGTGTGCTTTTTCTGTGAGGCATTAGGAGGACATCACTGCCGCTGCCCTCTTCCTAGAATCCCCCAGCAGGGTTTTAAGCTGATGAAGACAGAGCTCACGGTTGAGTCTCCAGCAGCACTTCACACATTGTCTTGTGTAAAACATGAACCTGATATATGTTTGTGGAATGAAATGAAACTGTCTACCTCTGGATTAGGATCCCAGCCCACCCACAGTGCTTTTGGTAACACATCCTATTTCCAAGGAGACCTACTGTTCATTGGGACACCAGGGACACAGGGTCTGTGTCTGGTGCTGGGGGAGCTCACCCTCTAGTGGGAGGACAGTGTCTCCCTGCTGCCTGTTACACGGAGATAATGAGCTGCAAATGTCAAATTGGCTTTTGGAGTTCACAGCCTGCCACTTTGAACCATGACCAGGGTGGAAAGCAGCTGGGCAAGCTTGTGACTCCCAGTGCCTTTGTCTATTAAAGCACTTTATATAGCAATAACTTACCTGCTTCTTTGCTTGGGTCCCTAATTAAAGCTGTTTTCAACCCAATAAACAGCCAGACCCCGGCTAATAGAGTTGGACAACTCCTCGGTGGCCTCTGCCTGCATCCTCTTAGGCTCTGTGGTCCAGGGTTAAGTTCCTGCACCTTCAGCAGGGCCACCCCCTGAAACATTTAATGAGAAGAGTATTGTCTCTTGGAGACATAATTAAGAGAGACGATGCAACCTTCTCTGAGATAACAGGTCTTTTGCAATGCAATGTGTTGGGGGAAGATTCAGCCCAAGTCAGTGACTGCCTTAGCTGTCATGACTCCTGTTAATAGTGTCACGTTTCTGCTTGGCCGAAAGGCCCTGGGATCTGCACCGAAGTTCGTTAACCTTTTGTCTGAGAGACTTGTGCTTGGGACTTGTGGCTCTATGTCTTTTTTTTACCGCTTTTCAGGCTGTAACTACAGCTTGGTGGTTGTGGCTGGGGACACAACTGGGGAATAAGTAGCTTACCCTTTGAATCTCCCGTTACTGTATGACCCTTGTGTTCTAGATGTTGGGGGCACATGAGCCTAGTTTTGTATCCTATTAGGATTCCTGAAGACTGGAAACTGGATACAAATAAAACTACAGCTGGGAGAAACATGTGAGGACTCCTATTTTTTTTTTTCTGTCTTCTCAGGAGCCCACCTGTCTTCCTCAGAAGTTACATGAGAAAGATTTTCATTTGGCAATTAGTTTAAATGTACATGGGAAACCATCTACCTAAAGTAACTCTTAAGAGAATCACTTTGTGAAGTAAACATGACTTTGAGAATGTGAAAAATGTCTCCCTAATTTATCTGTCTTAAAATTTCAACTTTTTAATATCATATTGTCATCTATCAAGGCAAAGCTGTGTTTTATTCTTTTTTTTCTTCCCACTGCCTCCCCTTTATTTCCTGGGAAGGGAATTAGTTTTCTTCACATGAGATAGATGACTTCATCTCCTATGTCATTGTTTCACTGTGCTCGAATCTTTTGTTTGTGAGGAAACAGAGGAGAAATCTTGGACTCGGAGTGAGAGAGCCTAGTGTTCCCATCCAGCTTTGTCCTAACTTGCTCTGAGACATTGACAAGCTAGTTAACTTCTCTGAGCCTTAGTTTGTTCATCGATAAAATGGGTATAAAAAATCCTCACGTGACTTTGTTGCTGCTGGACTAATTGTAATAATATATATAAAGCACTTGGTACCTGGCACAGTGTTGACGCCTCCCAAATAATCGTCCTTATTTGGGAACTCTGCTACCAATGAAAAGGTGACCTCTTGCCCATGAGAAATAGTTAGTGATAACTTGTTCTCACTCCCATAACTTGTTCTCACTCCCCCTTCCCACCACGGGTGGAACTTCATCCCCGTACTGTTGAGGATGTGTTTCTCCATACAAATACATCTATAGCCACTAAAACAAATCAGAAATACCCATTCACAGTGATACATAAGCGAAGAAACCCAAGCCAAACACGTGGATGTGGATCCTTAGCAATGTGGGAGGTGGCGTGGGGGCGGAGTCACGGTGACATCTCGTTTCCACTCCCACTTCTGAGTTTTTCATGCCTCAGTTGTTTTCTCTTCATACACGTGATGGGCTCTTCTTTACAGATACAACTCTTAGCCACGCAGTCCCCCATAGACTCAGAGAAGCCCCTTCTCTCTCCTCCCCTCACCATTGTGTTCCAAGGGGAGGGTGGTCTCAGATGGGGGCCCTTTTGCAAAATATTGCTTGAGAGACTGGAAAATCACGCTCATGCATGCCGGTCCTGATTTCTCTCCTGGCCTCCCGTCCCTTCGTTTTCCCCTCCTGTTCAGTTTTAAACACAGTTCCCTGCACCAACCTAAGCTGTCCCTGATACACCCCACCCCTCCTGGTCCCCAGCTCTTTTGTTCTTTGGTCCCTGCCACTGCCCCCTGCCTCCACCCCAGTACACTCAGCTTCACTGCTGCCTAAATGTCATTTTCGAAACAACAGAAGGACATGCTGTTTTTGCAGCATCTTGGGGAAAAAAATTTTTTTGATCCATTTGGTGTTAAGAGCATTCACAAGAAATGTATTCAGGGACCCTCGCCAGCCTCTTTCACTGGTGTGGTTCACATTTGGTGGTTGGTGATATAACAAGCCCAACATTTTTCCTCCAGAAATGTCCATTCTCCTATCATCTGTATCTCTCTTCCTTAGATTTCTTTGTCTTTCAGCTAAATCGGTATTTGAAGCACCGCAGTTCCTGATTAATTTTCAAGCTGGGGATCCATCCTGATCCCTTCTCAAGGTTTTGAACCAGGTTCTTGGGAAAAGTGGGAACATGGCCAAGTCTGGCTTGCTTCTCTGGGCCGTAACGGAGGGGAAGGCTTGAGACGCTTTGCCCCGCCTTGACCCACAGGACCAATGCAGAGCGTAAGAAGAATCTGTCAGGCTCCTGTGTCAGGACCTCTCCTCCAGAAGGAAACAGTGCATCTCCTCAGAAAAGTAGGAACTCGAGTTCCCTTTGTTCTTTATCTGTCCGTCCTCCAGGCCGCATCGGTGATGATGTAGAGTCACACCTTATTATTCCCCTCAGGTGGAAAGTTCTTGAGGGCAGGATCCACGTCTGACTTATCTTGTCCTTCGGTGCCTGGAACTGGGCCTTGTAGGTGGCCCGCGGCTGCTGACAGCAAGAACACACACCCCCAGCCACTCAACCTTGTGTGTGACGAAAGCGGGGAGTAGAGCTCACCCTCCCCAGACTCCTTCCCGGCAATGCTCTGCTGGAGAAAGGGCGCACACGGGCTTGGAGCATTATTTTGAAACCCAGAGACCCTTTGCTCATTGCTGAAGGTCCAGATGAGCCATTAAGTTATGAACTGGAATTTTAGTGAGCTGTTGTTCTGGCCAGAACACCTGGTTGCAACACAGTGACCAGATTACCCCTACCCGTTTGAGTTATTCACAGTCACTGAGACTGTGGCGCTCTGGATTTAGCGGTTGTCATCCACGGACACCCAAAGTGGGAGGTTTGCTGCCTTTCGGGGTCATCCAGGCCGACTCCTCAAGACTTGAGCACACCAGAGGACCCTTAGTGCAAGAGTGGTTTGAGAGCTATTGTTAAGTCTCCAAGTCTTACCTGGAAGATCTCCAACCCAGCTCCTTTCGCAGGGCTCCTGTCCACTTTGGGCACCCCGGGGAGAACTGCAGGGCACCTACCAGGTACTTGCCTACTAGCTTTCTAGTCATCGTACGAATTTGGAGGAAATGAGAAATAGTTCAATTTTCACACACGCACACACACACACCAAGAGTTCTTGTCCTAATGACTTGTTTTGACATTCCACTTGATAGGAGTCTGACAGTTTGAGGTTTGCAGCCTGAGTGACCTTCTTTAAAAGGACCCTGTGTCTTCCCTGACTTTGAATAGGCCTTGGTTGATGGGTAAATCTGGGCAGAGTTCAGACCCTCTGCAGAAGGGCACACCAGACAGCATCCACGCCGCCGAGAATCTAATCGAAGTGCATAGTAGACACTACCTCCCTCCAACTTTGGGGAAACTCCCTGGATGTAGAAATGCTTGTGTTGTCCATTTCACGTGTGTAGGTCTTTCCTAACTGTGAATCCTAGTCTTTCCTTCCCGAAATATCATTAATTGATCCTGTCTTAAAAATCAGCTTGGAGGGCCTGCCTGGTGGCACAGTGGTTGAGAGTCCGCCTGCCGATGCAGGGGACACGGGTTCGTGCCCCGGTCCGGGAGGATCCCACGTGCCGCGGAGCAGCTGGGCCCATGAGCCACGGCCGCTGAGGCTGCGCATCTGGAGCCTGGGCTCCACAACGGGAGAGGCCACAACAGTGAGAGGTCCGTGTACCGCAAAAAAAAAAAAAAAAAAAAAATCAGCTTGGAGGTGGGCTCCTTATGTAACGTTGCTCTTGGCATCTCTCTGTTGAAGAACATGTTTGAGCTTCTCTTCATCCGCTTTTTCTTCACCTTTAAATTCCTCATGGAGGCTGAGCTTTGCCAAACAGACAGATCTGGAGCAAAATTAGAAGCTTTTCCCTGGGCCAGCTTCTAAGGGCCTTCCTGGTTTTCTAAGAAGCAACCAAAATAAGAAGAAAGAAAGAAAAAAAGAAAAAGTAGAGACTGGGAGAAGCAAACTTTCAGCTAATTATCATCTTTTTTCCCCTCTGAGCTCAGAGTACGGTTCGTAATTTCCTGACCAGCTTGTGCCCCTCCCCCGCTCCCTCCGAGCATCTGTGTTGGTTTCAAATTGAACTGCATACCTGCTGCTCTGAATTTCCAACATACCATACCAGTTGGTTTGCCAAACAGTGAACTGCCAGCCATCTGCCATCCAAAGTCAGAATTTACATTGTTTCATCTTAAAATAACGCCTCCGGAATAGCAAGCCACTCTGTGCATCAGGTTTTAAAGTTGACAATCAGCCAGAATTAAAAACAAATACCAAATGGGCATAAAAAAAGAACATGGTGGGGAGTTGGGGAGGGGGGCTGGCATTTGACAGAGAGTTTATTTTTCAGCATTTTTACCTGACTTTCCACCAAAATAACCATGCCATTTAATTTTATCTGCAACAGCAGGAACTACTTATAGACTGAGAGCGTTAACTTTTTACTCGCCCGGCTCTACACGAACAGGATGCAGGGCTGGGGCTGTCGTCCGCATCTCAGGGAGGGCATATGTCTTCATATCCCCCAGGTGTAGGGGAGGAAGACCTGTCTTAACCTCTTCTCGTGGGGCTTCCTGGTTGCTCAGACGAGAAAGCTAAGATGCGTGAAGGGGGAGTGCCTGGTCCAGGGCCACGCGCTAGTTAATGGTGAGCCCAGGACTCCTGGCTCCCAGGCCCGTCCTCCCGCCCCTCACCCCCCAACCGCCTTGACCTGTCAGTGCGGATGTGGGGCTCCCTGCACACCCCTTGGTTCCCTCTAGCTGCCTGTAGCAACCCTTTTGTGCCCTATTCCCCTGCCGCTTCAGGACAGACAGGAGAGAAGGGGTTTCTGCGGGACTAGGAACCCCTGGCGACCTGTGATGGTGGCCTTGTGGCAGAGCAACCACTGAATCTGGGTAGCTTTCCAGAGCAGATGGGATCGAAGGAGATTTTTTTTTTAAAGAGAGAAAGAAAAGAGGTTTCATGTTTCTTTTAGGGAAGCTGTTCCGGGCGAAGGCAGCTTGGGGAAAAGTGTGAAGTTATGAGTGGGCAGAGGAAGCAAAGGGCTCTAAATTTATACCAAAGCCACCTGCCTACAGTTTGGAGCCCTGTGCCACCGGCCTGCCGGCGAGGAGGGCTTGTACCTGAGCCTGGGCTGGCTGCCAGCCTCGTGCAGCCCCTGTGGAATTCTCCTGGGGCTGACCTTGGACATTCTGGGGTCCCGGCGAGCCTCTTGTTCAGTCCGGTCTTAATGTGAGTGTCAGAGGTGGGGACTGTGGTCGTAGTTGCGCGTAGGTTTGCTTTGGGGCCAGATGGTGGCATCTCCTCCTGGAAGCCGTCTCTCAACCCTGGCCAGACCCTGGGCCCATCTTCCGTGTTCCCACAGCCCTGCCTGTAGCTCTGACCGACCTGCCCCACGAGCCGTCTCTGTTGCTGGGACTGGCTGTCCTTCCCGTTAGGCTCCTTGTGACCCGGGCCATCTCCCCCATCTTCTGGGTCCTGAACACCACTGGTATGTGCTCCACTCACGCTCACTTAGCGAGTGAGTCAGTGCTCTGCTGGGATAATGCAGAACTTAACTGGTTGTGCAGACCGCTAGACTCAGCCCCATAGTATTTCTGCTGTGAAAGCTGCTTTTGACTTATCCGAATTCTTCCGATTTTGTTGTGTGCCAATTAGCATCGTTGTTACTAGCTACACGTTACCGAGAGTACTCAGGGGCCAGTCACTGCACGAGGTACCCTATATATGTTCTTATCTACTGTGACAATTCAATTTATTAATAACACCCGGATAACTAAGATGAGAGGGGCCTTGTGAGGAAGGTCCGAGAAAGCAGTTCCATTTAGCCTGGGATGAAAACACTGAAGTAAGAGGTGTGAAGGCTGCATTAAAAAAAAAAAAAAGATTCCGACGACAGGCTGTCCTTGGAGGGGGGATAGGGTGTGCTGTCTTACTCCCGGGCTCAGGAGCAATGAGGCAGATGCTAGGCCATCAGGAAGGATTTCCAAGCGAGTGGAGCCACCCATCAGCAGAATTTCCTGCCTACAAAGGAGTGAACACCCTGCCCGGGAAGATCAGGCAGCAGCAGAATGACCGTTTGCCACGAAGCCGTAGAAAGAATGTCTCACTGATATGGAACTTGGTACACGTGTGCCCTAAAACATCCATTCGGACTCCCAAATTCCTTAGTTCTGTCTTCTTAGCTTAGTACATAAAACAATGGCGATTATGATGATACATTTTTAAAGCTTAAAATAGTCTTAACTCCTTTTTACAGAATGAGTCATTTCAAGGCCTCCTCCCTACTCCCTGCCTTGAAAGTCTAATCAGAGGAAGCCCAATTTTTTTTAAAAAAACTTAAAATTTAAAAACAAGATCTAAATGCAGACCTATCATTTGATTTCCTAAAAGGTGTTTTCCTTTGCAAAATCAGAAGGTGAGGGAGTGTCCCCTCCAGGGACTGGAGACGCTTGTGTACAGGCGTCGTGGCGGAAAGGCTGCAGGTCCCGCTCAGCAGAGGGTTGAAGAGATACTGCTCACTGTTAACAGGGCCTCCCCTGCGATGGCTTCTGGGGATGGAACCCTCTAGATGCAAGTTTAAAACTAGCTATCCGCACAAATGCTATTTGCCAAATGCACTGTTTCGTGATAAAAGATAAAAGCTCTTTTCTAAAGCAGTTGTGAGACAGTTTGTATCTGACCCTGGGTTAGAGTCGTTACTAAGGGAACCACACAGAGAGAGAGCTGATATTTAAATGAGCTGACATCTCAAGATTCCCTTGGGCAGGAGGCATGTTTCTCCTCTAAGAAAGAACATGACTTTCTTCCATGTAGTGGAAGGATTCGTGGTGTTTGCTGCCCACAGGTGCTTGTACCTGTCTGCTGCTGCTTTTCCCCTCTGCCTGGGAGATGGAACCGTCAGGTCTGAAGGGCCTTCCAGCTGATCTGATAGCCAGGAAAGCAGAGCAAGACTTCCCCTCCAGTTGTCTCCGAGCAGCTTAGTAAGCTAGTAGAATTCGTGTGGTTATAGGACACGGCTATGCCAACAAGGGACCGCATCCTACAGGTGTGTGGAAGCAACGGGCATGAAGTTCAAAGCCAAAAGGGCAAGTGTCAGAATTCAAGCTCAGCATTCTTAGTGAGTTTGAGATGAGCTCTGAATTCAGTTCTGGGGGGAGAAACAGTTATATTAAGTAGTGACTGAGTAATTAAGGATGAACAGTTAAGGTAACTATGATAATAGTTTAATACTACTTTATCTTAAATATTAAAAAGTAAAGTGGTGTTTTAAATACTGTTGAAATGTGGGTCTTTTTGTAATTTTTTTTTTTTTTTTGAGAAAGAAAACTGGGTTCTTCCTCTCAGCTAAGAAATAGTCTATTGTAGACAGACTCTTACATGGATACAGCACGATTGTAACACTCCTGCCACCTAATGATGGAGTGCCTTAATTGCAGACCAAGTACCTAAAGAAATGAGCAACACTAATTTCAAAACTAAAGTACAGCAAACCCAATGCCACCTATGGAGACCGCTTTTACATGCAGTGTATGATTTATTGTCAGATGCAGTTAAGAGGGGGTCATCTTTTAACATTTGCTTGCCTTTGATGTGTGGTACTTCATGTTCTCAAAGTCCGTCAGAAACAAAGGCAATGTAAAAGAATTACGGGAATTCACAGTATATCAAAATTTGGTTTTGGAATGAAAGCTGTCATGAAAAATGGGGTCTAGATTAAAATAATTGTTAATATGTGCTAATGATGGCCTGACCCCATGGCCTGGAGGGACCCACATTGTGATGACCCACATTGTGATGACCTCTCTTCAATAGTCATCCTGTTTGTGCATTATTGATAGGTCAGTCATTTCTTCAAGTTAATCAAGGCCCATTATAAATAAATAAATGTTTTTAAAAACAGTCATAGGAAGAAAAACACATACATGAGAATTATTCATCAGGTTTCCAGGTTTAAAATCATCATTATATAACTTGTAGCAGATACGGGAGGAACAGCCATTTGTACATTCTCCTATGTGGTTATGAAACCATGAGTTCATCCTGAAGTATCCACACAGGCAGAGTTCCATCATCTCATCCTTGATGGATATTTGGCACAAATATTCTGTTCTTGCTGAAGAAGAAACTTGATGTTGAGCCCTCAGTAAGTGGTAGACAGGGACACCTTTATAAACTTTCGTTTTGTCATTATTTTTGCTTTCTGGTTTAATAGCAACCAACGTTGGTATCATGTTCTGCAGCTTCAAAATGCTTCCACATGTCATCTTCATTCTCTACCGCTAGATAATTAGTGCCTTTCTTTTACAACTGAGGTGACCATTATGTTCATAGAAATCAAATGACTCGCCCAAGATCACATAGCCAGTCGGTGGCAAAGGCAGGTTGTAAATCTGGATTTTCTGGCTCTAAATTTCATGTTCCTTCTACTCTCTGGCACAGCTTCCCAAGAGAAGATAAGAATTGTTCTCAAGATGGAATTCCTTGTTTCTGTTACATATGGTGGCAGAGCGGCCATGTGGCCAGTCAAGACATAGCAAGTTAGGCAGAGGATCAGTCAATGTCTAAGGCTTTTAAGGAAGGACATTTCACACTGAAACTGTTAAATATCCTCTTCTTTCAGTGAAATGTCAGTTCTCATTAATTCATTTATTTACCCAACAATATTACTGTAAGAGTAGCAGCCATATTGCCTGCAGTGTCAGCACAGAGAATGATGGCCTGGCCCCGTGGCCTGGAGGGACCCACATTGTGATGACCTGTGAATGCCTCTCCCTTGTCCTGAACCCTTTTTCTCTTCACCTGCCATCTCCAGTCCATGGTATGTACCTGGAATACCAAGGGAATGTCCTTGTTTGTCATGGTCAACAGCAAGGAGGGAAACATATTAAAAATGCTTTAAGACTCACAAGGTCTTGTAGGTCAGCCTGTGGATTGGTACATGGATCTGTTCTCCTGCCAAATGTGCCAGGGTTGCCGCGGAGACAAAAAAGCAGCTGTATTTTGTTCTGAGACGTGCTGTCACATGCTCATGGGCACACGCGCCGGCTAGTCATTAGAACGTGTGTCTTAAGTATGATCCAAGTCTCCTCTCCATGATTCTACTCCTTTCCTGACTTTGATCCTTCCTACAAATGAAGATTTCTTCTTCACCATCCCGTGTTGTATCAACCTGGGCATATCATAGTCCCCTGGGGACGCTGCCAAGCCATGCTTGCCCACTGTACCCCCTCTGCAACCCTGGTTATGAAACAGAGCTCTCTGTGAGGTGATTGATTAAACTGAATTCATTGGTTTTTTTAGGGTGTATTATTTGGGGACAAGATCAGGAAGGAGATAAATACCAGAAGGTACTTGAATGTCAGAAAGGAGGTCATTTGCCATCTCAACCTTTAGAGGTGGTGCAGATTTAAGACTGGGGAAGCCCATCTATTATGGGAGAAGTCCTCTTCTGTGGCTATTCTTCATGTTGGACACGGAAAGAGTGTCACCAGCTCCCACACCTCATCTGGCCCCACCTTGTTCCCCAATTTCCCTGACCCCTCCCATGATGAATCCGAGATTGACACAGGCCTTCCCCAGATGGTCCCTACACTTTGGGAATGGCACAGCTGTTTGTCAGGTTCTCGGCTTTTGCCTGGGCGAAAGTACACAGCAGCAGAGAGCCATATTCTTACCAGTTGGAAAGGGAGAAGAGGCCAGTCCCCCGGCCAACAAAGAGCTTGGACTCCTTCGCGTGGCAGGTGAGGCCGTACACGGTTCGCCAGACTCCTTGTCCCCTGCCAGCCCCCTTTCACTGTACCGTGAGCTTCTTTGCTTTGATACCTCTGGCCTCTGCCCACAGGGTCTCCTCTGCTTTGGAGGGCGCTGCGAGCTACTGTCACGCAGGCTGTGGACCCCACCACCTCTCACCTCCAGCGCTGCTCCGGGCCTTCTCGCCAGGTGTCGCTGGCCCTGCTAGGCAGTGGCTGCCATCTGAGCCAGAGGGGTCCAATTAAGAATTAAGAAATAGACTATTACAGTCACAGGCCTCATTGAGCCGGAAGTGTTTAGAGTAATTTTCCAAATGAACTCCATGGAGATTATTTTCACCATGCTTGCAAATCAGATAAACAGATTCCTCATGCATCTGTAGTGCTTTGTAGTTATAAGATGGCTGTATCTATGCCACTTTAGTTTATTTTGCTCCCTGCAAGAATGTTATGAGGTAAGTAGGGCAAATGCCATTTCCCCTATTTCTAGATAACTAAACTGAATCTCAGAGACTCTGACTTAAACACAGCCACTCTGTTCCAGGTGACGTGGATCACTCCCACCTGGATCTCTCTCTGGATGGGAACAAAGGGAGGAAGCCTACAGTTAGACAAAGCGAAGATAGGAACAACCATAGTGAATACAACTTGAGTGGTGGGAATCAGACTACAGGCTCTACAGGGGTTGGCAAGAAAATGTTGGTATAGTCAGGGAATAATAATTAAAATTTTTGTGGGCTTAAAAGTTGAGGTAGAAATCTAAAACTGGCTTAGAAACTCCAATAAAGTTAAAAATAGGATTTCCTATAAAGGTTTAACTCTGTTGCAAGCCCTGTGCTGAGTGAGTGTTTACAAACACGATCTTATTTCATCCCCCATCCAGCCCATGAGACTGTTCCTGTTGTTGAGGTGCAGGGGCAGGACAGACACGGTTTATGGAACTCTGGGGACATCAGGAGAGCGGGCAGGTGGCGGGGGACTGTGGGGGTCAAGTGGGAAGCGGTGTGGATGGGCCGGATTAAGATGGGACCTCAGAGCCAGCCGAGGCACTTGGACGTGATGGGGTGGGCCGTGCAGCCTCTGGAGGGTTTTGAGCAGGTGCGGGACCTGAGAAGGGGGTGGATGTGAAGACCACTGAAGCGAAGCCTTGGCTGTGGGGTCCGTGTTGTGGCCACTGGCTTCCAGAATCCAAGAGAAGTCCGTGGACCCGGCCTGAAGGCAGGTGCATGAGTCACCGCCACGTTAGCATCCTGAGAGGGGGCGGGGCTTGCCCTCTCCCGGCCACTGCACGGCCCGTTCCTGGCTTATACGCAAACTCAGGGACACCCATGGAGACGTTTCCCCCTGCCATCAGGCTGATTGATGGAGGAATCAAGTTCCTTCTGTTCGGTGCGGTGAGCTGATGGTCTTTTGTTCTCCAGGCCAAATTCCTAGGATCCTTTGGTCCCAGAACACTTCGCCTGTGGAGTTTATAATAAGAAAGTACAGAAGTGAACTCACAGAATATAAATTGGGGATTATGGATAGAGATAATATTGGGGAAAATGGTGATTTTCCTAAATCCAGGGCCTTGTGCTATGTGGTCCGTTGGCTGCCTCGATGGGAGCGGGCAGACCCTGCATGGCCCTGTGCTGTGTTAGCGATGAGAATAACCATTAATTATGCAAATGCTGCGTGCCAGGCCCCAGGCTGGGTGCCTTACAGGTGTGTCTCACAGAACTCTGTGAGGAAGGTGTTCTGAGTCCAGTTTACAGATCAGTAAATTAAGTCTCAGAAATCTTGTGTAACCTGCCAAGACCTTACAGCTAGTAAATGACAAGTAAAATTACGGCGTAGGTCTCTCTGTGTCCTTCCCACTGTACGCTGGAGGAAAACACTCACGCAGATGCAGCTGGCTGGACCATGGGTCTTTGCTTTAAAACGTTCTGAGAGCCTAACCATTTAGTTTCCATTTTCCCCTCAATGTTGCCTTTGCAATCTCTTGTACATTTTTTTTTTTTTTTTTGCGGCACGCGGGCCTCTCACCGTTGTGGCCTCTCCCGTTGCGGAGCACAGGCTCCGGATGCGCAGGCTCAGTGGCCATGGCTCAAGAGCCCAGCCGCTCCGCGGCATGTGGGATCCTCCCGGACCGGGGCACGAACCCACTTCCCCTGCATCAGCAGGCGGACTCTCAACCACTGCGCCACCAGGGAAGCCCTCTCTTGTACGTTTGAAGAGATAAGAGATGTTTGCATGTGGCTTGTACGGACATATATTTGCTCCTTCTCTTCCTGCTTTTTCCTCTCTTTCTGGCATCTTCCCTCCCTCCCCCCCATCCCCAATACATGTAGAAGAAGTAAGGCCAGCATCAGCTCTGTTGCAACATGACTCATCGTTAGACTTAACCTGACCAGGAGTTATTGGCACCACGGATGGACGCCCGGGGTGGATCTTTAGCCCTTGAGGTAGATGAACGAGTCATAGGCGGGGCACTAGCACAGATGCGTTTGCAGAGCTGAATTCACATGATTATGCTTCTGTCTTAATGCAGCAGTAGGGATGATGTTCTGTGGAGCTGGTGGTTCTATGGGTGCGTCAGTAGCAACAGGCTGTGTTTGAAGGCGCAGGGACCGAGAGGGCAGGCGCAGGACCTCGATAGCCGAGCACCAGCGGGAGTCAAGGATTAACGGGAGATGGGTTAAACCCGGGCTTTGGGTTTTCCAGAATGACAACCTAATGGTAAAGAAGGCGCCAAGCCTGCATCTGTTCCTTTGCCTGCAGAAGGCCACATCACTAATGGGAACAGGGCACCCACACGAGTATATCCTGCGGGGACCTGCCACCCTGCGGAGACCAATATCGATCTGGGGGGGCAGGGCAAAGCCAAGTTGAAGGACTTGGTACCAACACCGGGTCATAGTCATCCCTGTTCTTGTAACTGTGGTTGGCCAGATTCGGCCACTCTGCAGGAGGGAATCTCCCCTCCCTTCTTTGCCCTGGAATGGAATTATCAGGTCAGTAGAATCAGCATTATGTTGGAGGGTTGCTGTGTGGCTTTTCAGATGGGGTGGCTTCCTACCTAATAATGGTGCCCCCTCCCCCCATCAGATGAAGGGCTTTCTTCTGAAGGGCCCTGGAAAGAGTGTGTCCTCCTGGAACCTGACTTGATTTTGTTCAGCTTTCCATGAATGACTTTTCTTTCTGGGTTGCAGACTTACATTTCTGATGGTCTAAGCAGCTCATTGTTACTTCGTGGACAGATCATCTATTCCTTTAACTGAATCATTTAGCAAACATTAGTGCAACTCATACACAGAAGATGATGTATTCCTTAGGACGCTGGTGTTTCCAGCGTGTTTTCTGAGGATCCTCATAGCCTTTGCTTCTACAATCCAACCAGAAACAGCAAAAACCACTTGGACTGCTTAACTGCAAGGTGCCTTTAGAACTGCCCTCCATTTCCAGTCAAGTGTAGATTAAGAAGGTGCCTAATTAGAGGCAGCATAGCACAAGGTTAATGTCATGGGTTCTGCTGGCATATTGTCAGGGCTTGAATCTCTGCTCTGCCACTTACTATGTGTTGTTCAGCACGACATGCTCCCTCTCTACCCTGCCTCAGTCTACCAATTTGTAGAATGAGGATAATGAGAGTACCTACCTCCTAGGGTTTGGTAAATAATAGATAAGTTATCCCATGTAAATCATAGAATAGCACCTGATACATAGTAAGTGCTCAATAAATATTAGCTATTATTAAGCACCTCAGACCCCAAGGAAACCCTATGTTTAAAGAAGCGGAGGGGGTATGGGGCTCAAGAGGACTGAGTCTAAGCCCAGATTCACCCATTGTAAGGCCTCAGGTGAGCCACCCATGCTTCCTGGACGTGACTTGGACTCCTCATCTGTAAAATGGGGCTGCAAAGTTATGTCCTAACCAATCATGGCAGTTCACGTTCGTTATGAGACTGTGTATGGAAGGACCGTGGCGGTCCGTCGCACTGAAAGTGATGATCACAAGGGTTTGGGGGGGACTAAATCACAGGTGGACCCAGCCAGAGGGTAAAAACCAAGCCAGTTTACATGTGTGATTTTACATTAATTACATGTGACATTCTTGGCTGGCAAAATCCCAAACCTTAAGGTGGCCTGAATCCCCTTTAAGGAGATTGCTGCCAGCATCTCTGTGGGGCCTTCTGATTTGAAGCACAGTTTGACCTATTAGGAGCCAGATCCTTTCATATTACTAGTAGCCATCTTTTTCCATTAGCAGATATTGATTCTTTGTTTCTTACGGTAGCAGTGACTGGCTTTGTTAGAAGGATAGCTTCTCTGTAGCCATATCCTTCGGGTGGGTGAGAACAGCCGTCTGGGTGAATGAGGTAAGGAGTGCAGGTATTTTTACCCAGAAAATGCACTGTGCACTTCCGACCTTCGGATTTGGTATCTGCCCGGCAAGATGTAGCACCGAAATGTCACGGAGACGGCTGGGAGCCTGTGACCTGGAGCTGGGGACAGCAGGCTGCGTGTTTCTTTCAGAATTCTGGGCTGACTGATCTTAGGCTCTGAGATCAGATTTGACCCTCTGCTGGGTCTCTCTGGGCAGCTTTAATTATGGCAAGTCCACAGGGTCAACTCCTGCTGGCAAAACACTTTTTCAAAGGAGGGTCCTGAATGTGGAGGTGCTGGGTGTGAGGGGGCCCTGAGTCTCCCAGGGCCAGCCAGATGGGACCTGCTTTGCACAGACTCCCGGCCCATCAGGACGAAGCTTCCCGGCGGTGCTGGCACTCGTGGTCCAGGAGGGTCTCGGTGTGAACCTGGGCGGTGGCGGCCGGCTGGGAGTGCTGGCCCCGGCGTGAAGCTTTCACCAGCAGTGCCTGCTCGGGGTGAAAGGCTCCAGGTGTCCGGGCCAGCAGATGTCTTTATCAGCGACTGAATGTTGGCCGAGGGGCTCTGCTCGCTCTTGTGGAGCACAGGGCATCACAGGAGAGGAAGAGCTGGGGCCTCGGAGCCGGGAGCCCTGGGTTCTAGTCTCCACCCTGCCAGAAGCCGGCTGCGTGGCTTCTTCCCTCCGGCCCTTGGTTTCTTCACATATGGAAGCTGGCAGGGGGTCTCTGTGGTGCTCGCCCCCATGTTCTGGACTCTAGGGGACCACAGGGATGAGCAGGTATGGAAGAGCGACCACCCAGTGAGAGATTCCAGAAACTAGGGGGGCTGGTAGCTAACCCCCCTGTAATAGTCTCTCAGCCTCTGTGAGCCGGGAGGAGCTTTCCAATCAGCACGTACACCCCAGGGGCCTTGCTGAGTTGGTGACCCTGACTACGAACAGGATGGGGGTGACCAGGCTTATAGCATCCATCAGAACATAGACTGGCATCATCTCCTGGGCCAGCTGGAGCCTCGGCACACGGGCTCCTGACATCCTCCTCACCGTCTCCAAGTTCATACTTCCATAGAGAACCACGCACTAGCTCAGTGGTTCTCAAAGTGTGGGCCCAGAGGCATCCACGTCATCTGGGAACTTGTTGAAAATGCAAATTCTCGGGCCCCACCCCAGACCCACTGACCGACTCAGAAACCCTGTGGGGGGGCGGGCAGCAATCTGTTTAACAAGCCCTGCTAGTGGTCCGAGGCAGGCTGAGGTCTGAGAACCACTGCACCAGCACAACCCCGTAGTTTGAGAACCATAGTGTATCTCTCCCTCTTTTATGTAAAACTATTTTTAATTATGAAGACAAGACTCCAGCAATACTTTGAAAAATTACTGCAGCCCCACTGCCCCGTCATAGTCACTGTTTTCATCTTTCTGGGCTCCCTTCTGGTCTTTGTTCATCTGGACACATAGTTTTTACACAGACCGCATTGGATAGAGACTTCTTCCTGTAGTACTTCTTAAAGTACTAAAGTGCGTTTTTCCCCATCGCTTCATCACCTTTATACTTGTCATTTTCAATGACTACAGAACACTTCCCTCCCATGACCGGCTTCACACGCTTGACCGCCCTGTCCCCAGACATTTGGCGACTTGCCGCTTTGCACTGTTGGAGAAGCCTCCTGCCTGTCCAGGGCGAGGTCAGCTTCTGGGATGTTCTGCGTGACCCCCGTCAGCCCAACGTCGACCTCCCTGTAAGTCCTCAACCTGAGGCTATCTGAAAAAGATTGCTTAGTGGAAAAAATAAACCAAAGAGACCCCCTAAGTCTGCGGTGATGCATCATGAGTGAAACAGGCCCGTCCGCTGAGTTTTGTTAACTGAGCATCTTCTCATTGCACTCACAGGTGGTGTCTGCAAAGGGGGGCACGGTGTGGGCATGGGGGCGGGAGCCTCCCCTGCCCCAGTGGGCTGGATGCCCGTGGCCTCACCCTGTGCCAGGCCTGCTGGCGGTCATTTCCTGAGCATCCTGGTCCCCAGCAGGAAGGCCCCTCCTTCTTTCTCGTGCTGCCTCCACCTCCCCCCACCCTACACCTGTGTATCTCTCTCTCCTTCCTTCTCCCAGCCTGGCTCAGCCCGGGGATAGCCTGAGACTCACAACTTGACCAGCGCGGCCCCTAGTTTTGACAAGACCACTGACCATTCTTGGGTCATATAAATAACGCTGTATCTTTTGCAATGATTTTGTTGGGGTAAATCCTAGATATGGGCTAAGGTTAATAGGGCGTCTCATGTGTCATTGTCCCTTCCGTTAGTGGTGACATGCATTTATGCCCTGTCAGTGGCTCGACATTGCTCTTCATGACCTGGCAAACTAGGGTCTTCCTTATTTGGCTCTTGGGTCACAAACTCAACTCAGGTGGCTCAAAGGGGCACGCTGGTGACATGAATGTTGATTGGGCCGGACCATGGGAGAGAGAGGGGCTGTAATGAACTGAAAAGACACCCAGCCAAAATGCACTCATGTGCAGTGGGGAGAAAAAAGGAAAGGTAAATGACAGAGGGTGCACATGGTTCTTCCCTTCAGCGTCACTGCCTCACGCACCCCGCACATTCCAGCCACACCCAAATGGGCTGCACTTGCTCTGCCTGCTTGGGGTTTGGCTTGGCCTTGTGGCCTTTTCACAAGCTGTTTCCCTGCCTAGACTGTCTCTTCCCCTTTATTCGTGGATGACTCCTACTCTTGATTGAAGACCCAGCCCGCATGGTCTCCTCCTACAGGAAGCTTTCCCAGGTCAACTGCCACGGGTTAGGAGGAGGCTTGACCTCTGGGTGGGCAGCTGGAGAGGGCACTCCCTGCACTCTGCATGGGGGGACTGCTACAGGGTGCTAGGCTTTAATTCCCTTTGAGAGCATTGCTACAATTCAGTTTTGAAATTTCTTTCTTTACTAATATCCCAAGGGAGCTATGAAGGATGTGATGCTGTGGCCGCCTTTCCTGTGCAGTTTTCCTGGTTAGCCCATAACTGGTGAAATGCCCTGGTTTCTTATTCCAGAATAAGAAAATGCACTCACAATTAGCTTACATTCCTTTCCTTTTCTAGACTAAGGATTATTTTTTTTTTAATCTCTGTGTCTCCAGAAGCCAGTAAGCTGGCACACAATAGGTACTTAATAATTTTTTTTGGATGGATGGATGAATGGATGGATGGATGGGTAGATGAATGGATGGGTGGGTGGATGGATGGATGGATGGGTAGATGAATGGATGGGTGGATGGATGGATGGATGGAAGGATGGATGGGTAAATGGGTGGATGGATGGGTGGATGGGTAGATGTATGTATATATGTGTGGATGGGTGGATGGGTGGATGGGTGAACGTTCTATATCTGGATGCCCCATGGCCCCTGGAGGCACGCTTGGGCAGTGTCTCCCCCAGTGTGTCTTCCCCAAGCCTCTCCCTCACTCATCCTCCCCACCTCTGTCCTCCTTCCCTTCCACTTTGCACTCGCCTCTGCTCATCATTTTAGCTTTACCTTGATTTCATTGTTTTCTCCCGCCTTCCTTTTCTCTCTTATCCACCCCCTTCCTAACATAAATCAGTCCCTTCCCTACCTTCTCTAGCTGTTTCATCCTGACTAAATAGCCAGGAGGTTTTTTGTTTAGGGCTCATCCCCGGGGCCTCAGGAAGGAAGTGGTCTGAGGATCAGAGTCCCTGGAACATTTCAGAAGAAGAGCTGGGAGGGAGGGGGCAGTGAGGCTTAGATCCTGGCGCTGGGTCTGTCATACTGGCCCCTCCGCAAGGAGTTTCCACCACCTTTCACGTTAGCATCGGGCCTCTCCAGAGGCCTGGCTGGTGGAGTGGCAACACACATGTGCCCAACCCCTGTGGTGGAGGCTGTAGGTTTCGGCCCTCTCTCTGCAGTTGCTGGATTAAACCACCAAGGGGCGCACTTGCCCCACCCATCCTGTGATGGTAGGGGTGCTAGATTCTCTCCCATCCACAGTGTCGAAGCAGAGGCAGGGCAGACCCTAAGGGAGCTGATGAGACTCTTGCTTTTCCTTAGAGATCTAGGAACTGTGGCAGGGACCCTTGATGTCAGGGCCATCCCTGGGGGCTGGAAAAATCACCCTGGGTTGGTCTGCTCCCTGCCCCGCCTCAGGCACTGTCACTGTTGTGACCCTAGGGGACCAGAGGTACACCAAGGGCCAACTTGCGGGGGACAAATCACGAATGGGCACCTGGAGAGGTCGAATGTGACTGGAGAATGGTAATGTGAAGCCATTTTGTGCTGTGTGGTGTGGGGTCCTCCTGCCCACTCTACAGGTGAGGAAACTGAGGCCCAGAGGGGTTAGGTGGCCTGCAGTGCCCGCTGGACTGGGGCAAGGACTGTCGTGTGTTACTTGGTTGTGGGTCTTTAGTTTTGCCTCAGCAGGTGGGGCCACTTCTTGTCCTCCAGCTGCTTCTCCAGGTCGTCGAGCACTGACAGCAGCTCAGGAGCCTTTGGCCTTGGAGACAGCCCTGCCCACAGGTATCCCCTCCCCCTACCACTGTGGTTCTCGCGCTGCAGTCTTTAGGATGGGAGTCCAGGGCCAGAACCTCGTTAATCGTTCTCCCCTGACCCGCACTGGTTTTGAGGAGATGCCTGTCACCAGAGTCTCCCTTGAACTGCTTTTCGTGCCGAGACATGGGTAGCAGCTGGCGGACAGGCTCAGCTTGCCCTGGGAGGGAGGCGCACCTTGAGTGCCCTATTTGCAAAATGACCAGCGGCTGTCATTCTACACCTGCCTCTCATTTGGAGACCTGATCTAAAGCTGTAAAGGTGGTGCCAGGAAAGGGCTTTGCCAAAGCATCTCATGAAAATCTGGCCAACAGGCCGTTGGGGTCCACTAGCTACAGCTTCATGTGGCAGATACCTCAGCTCTGTTTTCAGATTTGGCAAGTGGCAGAGGTCTTGACTAGGCTGAAGGTCATTCAAGGGCCAGAATGGCATTCCTGGACCCTTCCTTTAAGTGGATGTACCTGCCCAGTCATGGAGGGACAAGGCCGTGCTTGGAAGAGGCCCAGCTCTGCCTCCAAGTAGCTGGTAGTGGGACTGGAATCACTCCGGCAGCCCCGGCCCGGTGCTGTCCCGTCCTGACCCACCGTAGTAGACCCCACTCTCCGCTCTGCCAGCACGCTCCCTTGTGGATATCAGCTTCCCACCAGTGTTTTCCTCCTTAGAGCTTCTGTCTTCTCCTGGGGTGCTGGGTGGGAGAAGAGAATTCCCGGACCTTCACTTCTTCTCCCTAGAGCTGGGGCAGCGTCCATGAAAGAAAACTAGTTCAGCCACCTGACCTTCGAGGTGGAATATTCGAGGCCTGGTGATTTGCTCAGGTCCGTGGGGGCCGGTTGCTGGGAGAGTCAGGGCTGTCCAGGGAAGGGCACTGCCATCTGGAAAGCAAGAAGCCTGCAGGGGAAGGGAGGGGGGTTCAGGCTTCAGTAGGATTGCTGGTGTGAGCCTTCGGTCACGGGGAGCTCAGAATGGCAAGTGGGGTGATGGAGGTCCTGTGGCAGAAAGAGGCCCCAGTTCATCTCCACAGGTTCCACTTAAAAACAAAATTGAGGTATATTAAGACAATTAAGAATTGTACATGTTGAAGCTGTATAATTTGATGATTTGATATACATATCCACTGTGAAACGATCACCACGTTTAATCTAATTAATCTCTCTCTTCAGATAGTTGCAACTTTTTTTTTAATGGGGACAAACCTTAAGATCTACCCTCTCAGCAACTTGGCTCAATTTTAAAGTGTAGTGGGGTGGGGGAATGTTTTGTGGTCTCTTCTTACTCAGGCGGCTTCTGGGCTCAACTGAAGCAATTTCAGTTTGGTTCTTGTGGCTTAAAAGGTCCCTGAAACACTTCAGTGAAATTATAGCTCCTTAATTTAGCTGCCTGTCAGTTATTTTTTTTTCCAGGTGGTTTAGGGTTGACAGTGAGTTTGACATTTGTAAAAATGTTTTGGAAAGCATATCAGAGACCTTGAACTCAAAAAGAATATAAAGTACATTATTTGGAGAAGTGTGATTGGAATTATTCTTCTGGCCACTCCAAGTCCCGTCTCTCTTCTTTCAACAGTCTTTGCAGACAAAGCCCAGTGAAATTGTAGGCTACTTCTGAGCCCGGCTGCCTTTGCGAGTTTCCTTCTGGCTCCATCACCCTCATTTTAGCGACTTCTGCTTCGTTTGCGCACAGCTAAGGAGAAAGCACTTCTTTTTAGTTGGTCAGAGCGTTGTAGGATGTTAGAGGTGGAAAGAACTTTAGGGACCTTCTTCACCTGCTCTCCCCCACTTTTTTCCCAAGGGCTTGGAGGGCATGGGCTGTGACCAAGTTCACGTGATGGATGCCTGCTGAGCTGAGATTCACCCCCAGATCAATGACTCTGGGCCACCCTTGCTCCACGAAGCTACACACTAAAATGCTAACCGTGACATTTACCTGCCATTTTTAGGACAGTTTATGTGCCCAGAGCTTGTATCTTAAATTACAGTATGCCTGGCATATTGGGCTGTGTCACCCTGGAGAACTGTGTGACTACACCTTCCATGCCCTTATGGGTGGAGGGAAGTAGTAGAACCTGCCTGGAACTTGGAGACCCTCCCTCTACCCCAACCTGCTTGCTCTGACCCCTTCCAGTCAGTTCAGAAACATTGCCAGGCACCCACCCTGCCAGTGCTTGGAATCCAAAGAATGAAAATTCAGAATTCCTCCCTTCCAAGTAATGACAGTATAATGTGGGAATCATCACAGTGCCGGTCAGCGTGGAGCCTCTCCAGACAGTCCCGGCAGAATTGCCCTGTTCGTCTAGGTGGGAAGGCAGAGGGTTTTCAGGCCAGAGGTTCTCAACTCTGGCCACTCATTGGGGTCACCTGTGGAGTTTAAAAAAGTCCTCCTGCCCACCCCTCAACCCCATTTTGATGATTAACCCCAATCTGAGGTAGAGCCCAGGCATGAGAAGTTGGGTTTTTTTTTTTTTAGAAGCTTCCAGATGTTTCCAGGATGCAGCCAGGACTGAGAACTGCTAGGTAAAAGGACTCACATTTGAGTCTTATTTGGGAACTGTTAAAAATTCAAGTGAAGGGCTTCCCTGGTGGGTCAGTGGTTAAGAATCTGCCTGCCGATGCAGGGGACACGGGTTCGAGCCCTGGTCCAGGAAGATCCCACATGCCACGGAGCAACTAAGCCCGTGTGCCACAACTACTGAGCCCGAGCTCTAGAGCCTGCAAGTCACAACTACAGCGCCCACACACCACAACTACTGAAGCCCGCGTGCTTAGAGCCCGTGCACCACAACAAAGAGTAGCCCCCGCTCACCACAACTAGAGAAAGCCCCCGTACAGCAACGAAGACCCAGTGCAGCCAAAAATACATAAATAAATAAATTTATTAAAAAATAAAAAATAAAGTGTGACTTGTTAAAGGCAATAAGGAAGACGTTATTCGAGGGGGGCTTCTACCATGGGCTTTGCCGTAGGGGAGAGCCGGGGCTTAACTCCCAGACACCAGGACGAGGGGGGACTTCCTGCCGTGGAGCAGAGTGGGGCTGAGGGGATGGAGATTACTGAGAGGACCTATCGGGGTAAAGCCACCTAACTGGATTCTTGCTGATGGCAGGCCGGGGTGATCAGACATCACCTGGGAGACCCCATCAGTTAGGGTTATCCGACGTGGAGGGCGAGGGTTTTGGTTAAACTGACGGAGCAGGACTCTTGCTACGACTGGACAATATGGAGACCAGCACAAAGGCCCTGAGGTCAGGCCCTGGTTGAGAGAGTTCAGAGGAGCCTGAATAGAGTTTGGTCAAGGAGAGAACCTGTCGCAATGGTGGGCGGCACGTTGCCGTGGAGGGTGTGCCTGGGGGTGGGCAGAGCGAGGGGTGGGAGACGTGACAGGACGGGCTGGACCTTTATGACTGGGGTGGGGGGGCGCGGGGCAGGGGGGTGAGGCGATCAAGTCTGTGATTCTAAAGGATTATTCTCTTGTCGGGAGGTTAGGGGCTGCATTCAGTGTGTGGCGGCTGAGGTCCTCACTGGACAATCCAGGAGGGCATCTCCAGGAGGCACTGAAATAAAGATCTGAAGCGGGGCGTGCTGGCGGAGGAGATACAAAGGTAGGAGTTGTTAGCGTGTCAAGACTGGTTAAATGGTTTCTGCAGCCAAGGGAGTGAATTGTGAATTTTCTCACCCACCCTGGGGGAGGTGTCCTATAAAATCAGGTCAAGGGCTGAACAGCAGCCGTTGTGGAGACAGCAAAAAAAAAGAGACGCTTGCAAAGGGGACTGAGAGTAAATAGTGATAGAGGAGAACAATGGAGTATCTTGGAAGCCAGGAGAGGGAGAGGGGCTTTGAGGCGATGCCCCTCCCTTTGTTGTAACCCATTCCTTAACGGCCCCGTCCACGGGAATTTCAGGGAGGGTGGGAGGGACACACTGTCACATATCAACTCCTCTTAAAATTTCAGAGCAAAGGCATCATGCAAGTGTACATGTCTGTATCGTTTCCTACTTATTAAAAGTAATGATAAACTAATGGATATTGAGTTTCCTTTAATTTTCATACGTTCCATGAGATAAGTATTATCGTCTCCAGTTTACAGATGGAGAAGTCAGAGCTCAGAGAGGTGAAATAACTCCCCAAAGTGGAAGAGACCGTCTCGGTCTGTCTGACTGCAGACTCTCCCGCTGTCTCATGTGATTTTTGCACCAGTCACTTTTCTCTGATTAGACTTCAGGAAGATGTTGAAGGCAGCTAAGGAACTGGGGCAGGGAGGGTCATGGTGATGAAACATGTATACCTGAAGCAGGAACGGAAAAGACTCCTGTGGGCTAATGTTCATTCTGTTTCCCTTGCCCACAACCAGACACTTTTGCCTGAAGTTCAAGGCCATTCCCTAGTAGCCCCCATGCGCATACTAACAGCCTGGGTGTCCCACTCTCCCACGCCTGCTCCCGTGCTCTGCACACCTTGTCCTTTCCGCCACAAGCCCAGCTCACCTGCCACCTCGGCTGTGTCCCCTGCTTAGATCCAGTCCCTCTCGCTTCTGTATTCCCGAGATTCCCAGCTGGGCCACTTTCAGAATTTCCCAGAGTCTGTGTGACTTGGGGATACTCTATGCCCATGTTGGGTGTCACGCCCAGTTGGGGTCTTGCTGTGAGGAAATGAAGGGGAGGGGGCATGTCCAGGTTGAGTGGAGGGGGTCCTTGCGTGGTCATGTGTTGGCAGCCTGTCGTCTCCTTGTGCAAAAGCGGGGGCCTGGCAGTTATCTGGTTAACGGGTCCATCAAGGATAGATGAGTAGCGGACTAGTCTGGTGAGCTGTCAGCTCTGATCAGGCTCACCCGTTAGGGCTCCTTGCCCTTTGGGTCTCTCAGCCCAGCTCCTGCTCTTTCTCCCGCCCACCCCCGGAGGCCATCGGCGTCCTGGTGGGCACTGGTGACGTGACAAAGGACAAAACGAAAACTTCCAGTTAAACCACATCCTTATATGTCTGATCATTGTCACACGATGCTTTGGGAAACTTTTAGATATTTATCAAGGCAAAGTAATAATTACAACAATAAAATACCACCTTCCATTTGTTGAGAGAATTATGGCTGTCGTATTGTTTTTGTACATTTTATCTTACTTGAGTCTCCCAAGAGGTGTGGACACACATTAACTCCATTTTAAAGTTGATAAAATGAAGGATATAAAATTACGTTTTAAAAACAACACGAGATGCTGTTTTGAAAGGTGAATTCTACCCATTCCTAAATGGAGCTCGTGTTCTGGGGCTTCAGAAAACAAAAACAGAGGGAAGTCGTTTTGGAATGTACTTATCAATATTCTGACTTCATAGGAGTCAACTTTTATAAAAATATTAACCTAATTTTGCATTGACTTTTATTTTCCCCTTCAACCTTTAATCAACCCAGCCTGACCCAGTTAGATAAGGACTTGATTCATCATTGTTGTGACAGCAGGAAACCCAGGTTCCAGTCCTGCTGTGACACGGAGGAGGCTTCATGCTCTTAGCAACTTCAGTTCCAATTTCTTCATCTGAAAATGGGCTTCATTCTTTAGATTGCCCCTGTCTGGGGCAAGGCACTAGACTGTCTCTGAGGTGTCTTGTACACTGCCTGGAACCCAGCAGACAGTTGTAGGTATCTGTGGCATTCTGAGTGATTAAACCAAGATCGCATCTTTAATGAAAACTCTATTAAAAATATTTTTCATCACTCACTGATAATTCTGTGCGCATTTTACTAGTAGCAAATCCAATGAATGTGTCAAAGAGGATTTGCTAGAGGTCACGTAAGGCCAGCAGTGACGTGATAGAGATGAGGATGCTGAGGCCAGAAGAGGAAGGTGATTCCCAGAGTCACACCTCCTGCCATCTGACCCCTGATGAGCCAGGCTCAGAAGCCCGTTCTCCTTCCACCCACCACACCTAACACGTCTGTCACCCGCTGTCCCAGCCTGCCCTGCCCTTGAGTCCAAGAAGAGTAATTCGTGGCCTCATTTGTCTGTGGCTTCACGTGTCCCACGTAAAAGGAAGTGATGGAGCAGTGAGTGGGCAGATGGTGACAGCTTTGAAATGCTGCGTTCCACTTCCTAGGGACTTGGGTCACTGGCCTGGTTTTGCCACAGGGCTGGTCATGCAGTGAACATTTCCTGATCTATAGAAACCTCTGAAACATTTCTCTACATTTCTAAAAGTTGGTGTTTTAGACTCAGTTTTCAGACTTTCGTATTTAAAAGAACTCCCAGCATGAACGTAGAGTGCTCAGTAAACAAGGTGAATCACAGCCTCCCCTCCTGGCTGTGCAGTGGTAAGGAGGTAAGGAGGCCAAGGATGGTCCTTCTGTGTGATGATAACAGTTGCCCGAGGCCGTCACAGTGAAGGAGGGGTCATGAGGCTGGCCGGAGCTGGGTGGAAGGATGTCTGTCTCCTTCCCTTGTAAATTTCATCAGGCTGACGCCAGGGCTTCCTTCCACGATGAATGATGCTTATACCTCGTGAATCTGTCTGAACTGTGAGCGTGAAGGGATCGTAGAGGCTGACTCCTTCCGTTTACAGCCCGGGAAGCGGCCGGCCAGAGAGGGATGGAGGCTGCCCTGAGGCCACACGGCTGGTCAGAGCCAGAGCCGGGCACTGAGTCCATTGTCCCTCCCTCTGGACCCTCCCACCTCCAACCTGCTCTCGGTCCTGAGCCCCACATCCCACCCTCATCTCCCACTTCCTCCCTCTCTCTCGGTCTGGCCATGATGCTCTTTTTGTTATCAGTAAATGTGCTCAGTAGCCAAGTGTACACTGTAATTAAAAATTAATCTGGTGGCTAAGCGTGTCACTGTGAATACACATCAGCCTTTAATCAGCAGTGTGGCCAGCATCCATGACTGTACCCCTCGGCCTCAGCTCTTCATCTGTGATGTAAGGAGGGTCAAATCAGCTGACCTCAGGGGAACATTCCCATGCTGAAGAAACGTTCTGCGGTTTCTGAGCAGTTATACAACGAGAACGGAACCGACCTCAGCTGCCCGTAGCTACTCCTGAGTCCCAGGAGAAGGGATGGGGGGACAGTGCAGAGCCCCACCATTGTTTCTGTCCAGGGTATGATGAGGCATCGGAGTCCCTTCTGCTTTTAGAGTGGATGCGACACCAGCTTGACGTGTGTGTCCTTGCCACTGGGCGCATTTTTACACCATTTTTCCAACTAACTTGCCATAATGGAGTTTTCAGACTTGAATCCAAAGTTCTTACAGCAAACCCTGCTCTGTACCTAAGAGATGTTTCTTGGCTTTTGGTGACAGTGGGCCTTGTGGTCTAGGCAGAAGGTCTAGGCACAATCATTCCGTGCCTGGCACACGTCACCATGATACATGATGGACTCCTGGGTGCTGTGTGAACAGTGCTATGACAAGACATAGAATGCATAGTTATATATGCACCGAGAGTATATGGAAATACTCTGCGCGTTTGATTACAGCACGGGAATGATAAAAACTCGGGACCAGCTAGCATGCAGCTGTCCTGTATGGTTGATGACCTGCATCAGGCAGCATGAATCCCTAGCTGTCTGGTTAGCCTGTGGTTAGCAAGCATGTGCAGCGACACACTGACAGGTGAGCGTGCCGGTATTGAACCGAGACAGTTTGGAGGCTGGCCCCTGGGCATCATGTGTGCCTTTCTACTTGGTCACTATGTGGGCTTCAGGCATTTACATGTATCACGCTGGCACGAAGATGCCCCAGGGGCAGTTATGTGGTCTTCGGGCAGCGTGATGGATGCATAGCCACAGAGCTGGCCCCTGGGTCTGGTGTAGCGTAAGCTTTCTGCCATCAGTGGTAAAGTCAACGGCAGATGGGAGAGACCCTAAGACCACATGCCCAGTGTTAGTGGTTGAGTTTCTAGGGAGCTGATATGAACTATTAGCTAGATGGCATCTGTGTCTTGTGTATTTATAATATTTAAATATTTTACCAGTCTCTTCATCTTTCTTGTTACAATGAGTTTTTCCTCATTGACCTTTCCAAAACCAAAAGAGACCATTCAATGTTTTTATTGTAGAGAAACCAAAGTTAACGCTGTGTATCTGTATTTTGGGCGGCCAGAACCCTGTGGTCCCCAAAGATAATAGTTTGCATTTTCAGAGAAGCTATCCCAAAGTATCGGACCCATTACCAACACAGGGGTGTTCAACAGTAAGTACAGCTCGCCACTCTACCTATCCTATCCCTTCTTTACCCAGGCCAAAAAGGGGGATTAACTACAAAAATTTGCTTATCACAGTAGGATTCACAAAATGGTTGTGTAAGTTTTCTCATTTGAATAGCACATTTTTAGTTCTTAAATCCCTTTTATAAATATCATCTCATCTCTTCTCTGAGCAGCCTTGTTAACAGGGCAGAACTCTCACATCCATGTTACGGATGAAAAACCAAGGCTCAGAAGGGCTGTGGGACTTACCCAAAGTCACAGCTCTGGGAGACAGAGCTGATTCCACGGTCACCTCATTTTCCACCCCTCCCACTGCTCTCAGTAATCAACTAGGACCTCGTCCTTTCAAATGGTATCCGTTACCTTCTAAATAATGTGGACTGAGGTACAAATGTGAGTTGGCTCATCTAATATCTATCTAATATTGGAGCGGTTATTTGTCAGAATTGGATCCAGAGTCCCTTTCGATATTGTCCATGCTATTGACTGTAAATCAACGATCTGCAATTACAGACTCAATTCAATTCATACACAGACAGTGGCTACCACGTTTGAGACACTGCCTTTAGGCCTGGGATGGGTGGGAGGGCGGTGGGACTGATAAAAATGATTTCAGCTCAGTCTCTGCCATCCAGCTGCCTTACATTCAAGTGGCAGAAACTAACACACACACACAGCCACCTAGAACAGTGTGATCAGTGTGACATCAAGGGTAAGCCCAGGATGCTCTAGGAACACACCTAAGGGAGCATTGAAGTCGAACCCAGGGAACTAGGAAGGCCCTCCAGAGGAAGCACGCTCCAGAGGAAGCACACTCCAGAGGAATGTGCCTGGAAAGATGAGTAGAATTTTAACCAGGTGTGGAAGCGTGTGTGTGTGTGTGTGTGTGTGTGCACACGCACGCATGCATGCATGCACCTGCAAACGTATTTGCAAAGGGCTGATGGGTAAGGGAGGAGGAGTAACCTAAACAGGTGTGATTCTGGGAAATCAGCATGTCCACGGGGGCAGAACCACGGGATGTATGTAGAATGGGGGTGGGGAGTGGAGCGATTGAAATGGTAAAGTTTGGTTGAGGCCGAAATGTGGAGGAAACATTTAGCCGTATTTTGGAGCAGAGGGATGACATGGCCAAGGATGTGTTTTAGGAAGAGCACTCTGACAGTGGTGAGGTGAAGAGGCCAGGGCAGGCAGATGCTGGGGGCTGAGGCCAGTGTGAAGGCTCTTGCAGGTCTGGGCAGAGCACCGACGAACATCTCAGCCGGGGGCGAGAACGGTCATTGCCGCCACTCCTCTATTTGTAATGAAATGTTGAGAATGTCTGCATGTCCGCTGACCCTGGGTCCACCCTGCCTACCAAAACAACTTTTCGGCAGAGGACAGTTTGAATCCCTCCCTGATCCAGTGAAAAGGCATTTGCCTACTTTTGAGAGTGTTTCTCAGCCTCTTTTTGCCTTGTATCCCCCCAAATGCCAAAGACTTGAGGTTGTAGATGCCCGATCTTCTGTGGGTCTCAGAAGCATATAATCTGTAGTAAAACTGTAAAGTGGTGCTCCCAAGCACACCGGCCCCAACCCCACAAAAGCTGGAATCAGAAGTTGCATTTCACCAAGATTCCTGTTTCTGTCCATCTTCACAGGCCCTCCAGGTGGGGTCCAGCTCACGTGGGCTACGCCTTGTCCACTATGGATTGTGGTTTCTGTTGGAATAGCCTACTTGTACTGCCGCTCACTCCCCACCCCCTTCCCACAGTCCCTTGGCTGCACCTTTCATCTCCCAGGCTGGGTGTCCCCCTCTGGGGCCAGATCCTCCACCGCCTTTTCCTGCAGGGTGTTGGTTTTTCCGCTCGCTAACTGGACCTTGGTCCCAACCACTGGCTGAATTACAGGGACAAGCAGGAGATGGTGTTGTTATTGAGGGTCCCATCCTTGGTACAAGTACTGGGCCTCGCCGGGGAGATGACGCGCTCAGCCGGGGCCGCTGTCTTTCAGACCCATCTGTCCTTCACCTGGGAAGTCCTCTCCCCCCCCACCACCACTTTTCTCTCTACACATAGAGTGGCAAGGGCTCTGAAAGAAGATGCAGTGCTTCAGTGGGAGAAGATGCCACTTTGCAATAACTTCTCACATTCCTTTATTTGGAGCTTCAGTGCGATAAGAGGCTTTATCACTAAAGGAAAATACTATTTGGAGGAAAAGCAGATAAGCGTTCTAGCAAAACTGGGATTAGCTTTTGAAGTTTATGCATTGAGTACTCACGTTGTGATCCCCTGAAAGAGCGACCTGGCTGTTAAACCTTTGGGGAATGACTGTTGGTCATTTCAGATTCCCTAGAGTGAAGGACTTCAGGTGTGGGGTGAAGCTAATTTGGGGATTATAACTTTCTAGATGGTGGCGTGTCTCTGACTGTTGAGTGACCTTGTCTCTTTACCAAAGAAACTGCCATCAGAAGGGTTCCATGACCAGTACCCCCAGGTAGAACCTCGAGGTTGTTCAGTGAATGGCATTGCCCAAGCCTAGGGAATTGCGGATCCAGAGTGTGGCCCTGAAACTGAGGTTCCAACCCCTATGCTGCCAGCATGCCCTGTTTAGTAGGGTCGCCATTGCTTGAGGAGTTGTGTGGTAGTTTTCTTCATAGCACCACTTCCATCCTAGCGTCATGGCAGCAGTGATGACTGGCTTGGTAACTTTGAGCAGTCTCCCCATCGAAGTAGCCCAACGTAGATGAGATCTCTTGAGCAAAGCCTTCTCTGACCCTCCCAGCCCAAGTTATTCAGCTGGATATCGTGCTTTGAGGAGAGACCTTGTGTTCTGATGCCCCAGTCGGCATCTAAACAGTGAATGCCTAGAACATCCGCCGTGTGCCAGCTTCTATGCTTTTTTTTTTTTTTTTTTTTTTTTTTTTTTTTTTTTTTATGCGTTACGCGGGCCTCTCACTGTTGTGGCCTCTCCCGTTGCGGAGGACAGGCTCCGGACGCGCAGGCTCAGCGGCCATGGCTCACGGGCCCAGCCGCTCCGCGGCATGTGGGATCTTCCCAGACCGGGGCACGAACCCGTGTCCCCTGCATCGGCAGGCGGACTCTCAACCACTGCGCCACCAGGGAAGCCCCAGCTTCTATGCTTTTATACCAAGAAATTGGTATAAGGGCTGCTGTTCATCCCCAGACGGCTTGGAGACTATGTCCTGTTCATCCATGGAGTCAAATGTGTGGTTTTACTTTACCAGCCATGTAGGACTCTGTGCTGTGCGTGTGTGGTGTGTGTGTTCCTCCTTTGTCTCCTGGCTTGACCTTCCCTTAGAATGTCTATTTTCCCTGGTCCTGTTTTATTTTTGTAAGCCACCTCTAATGCTTGGGGAATAAAGTGGAGGTACAAACAAACAAATGGACACATATTTAGAAGCTACTCACCTTTGAATCCTACGCCTCCAAGGTGCTAACATTGACCCTGGTACTTTGTGAGAGTTTAACAAACGTTGCTTGGATTGAGCTCGTTTGAAATAAAAGCAACCAGAGGACAAACCTGTTGACCTGCAGAGAGTCCATGGGACTGGGCGGGGGGTGCGAGGAGAGGTGAGAACAGCCCAGGTGGGCAGCGCACGGGGTTGAGTGCCGTGGAGCGCGTGCGCCATGTCCCCAGAGGACAGGGTCCCATCTTTGGCGTGTCTTCATCAAGGTGGTAGCTAAGGTAGGGCCTGGCACATAATCGGTAACCTCTGAGTTTGAATTGGAGACTCTCTGCCAATGAAAATTATTTTTTCTTCTACCAACTTCATGTTCTCTTGCTTTGGATTTCTGTTATTCCACATTGAATACGAAGATGTTTCTGGAGTACTGGATATCTGGATGGAATATAAATGCAAAAGCTTTCTTTGAAGGACATTGTTTTCTCATAGTCTTTAGGACTTTTTAATCCTGTTGTCTAAATTATCACAACTGAAAAAAGCAGAAGCAAAGAAGCGAGCCCATTGTAACAACTTGGTGAAAAGCAGAAGTGGGCAGAGACCCTCTGTTCTCTCTCATGTTGATGTGGAAAGCCTTGAACTTGGGCTGTAGCATCAACATTACAAAAGATAGCGTGGATTCAGCACAAAGTAAAGAAGATTGGCTCTTACTCTGTGGCTTTAATCAGAGAAAATCAACAAATGTGTAATTTTGTGTAAAAATCCACTTTGGAGTCTATTAAAATTTAGGTGTCCCCTGTCCAGTTGCCTGTCCACAGTGATAATTTTCATCAACTCCTAACTGGTCTCCACTGACCTTCCCAGCTTTAAGAAACAGGTTCCTTTCACTCCATCCAGGGATCCCTCTTATAAAATTTCTGGCAATGGTAAGCCAGTCAGCCTCTATTTACACAGTTCTAGGGCAACTCATTGCACCGTCAGAGACCTCTGGATGAGGGGTTTTTTTCTTTGTAACGACGTGGCTACATTCTGCCTTTATGGGATCCCACCTGCCGGTCCTGGTCTTGGGTTTAGAGCAGGACAGAGCTGGTCTTCTCCCCTTTTCCAGAAGAGAACTTCCTTTGAGGCCAACCGTGAAGTTCCCCTGGAGCCTCCTTGTTGGGAGCTGAGCACCCTTTTCTCCTTTAAAGGTCCCTCAGAAAGTCCTTGGCCACCGGGGTTGCTTTGGCCCCGAGAAGCTCTGACTTGTCACTGCGAAGCTAAGAGCCAGGTACCCAGGCCCGGACGGGGTGTTCTGCTGGGATGGCGCTGTTGCCTCTGCATCCTTGCAGGGAGATGCTGCCTGCTGCCAACAAGTCCTCCGCCAGCTGTTTAGCCAAAAATAAGTTCTCAGCTGCCGAGGGCTGATCTTTCCACTCCCCTTCTTCTCGGAAGCTGAGCGTCCAGCGGTCTGCCAGCTGGAACTGGGAGATTGGGGATGTTTTTTTTCAATTCAGCTGAAAGGAAAAGCAGGATGAGGTTTTTCCTTTCTTTTTTAACCTTATTATTTCAAAGGAGTTGTTTTTAAGGGGGAAAAAATACCACCATTGCTTCTGAATTTGCTTTTAAAATAGCACTCAAAATGGTAGGGCTGCATGGAGCCTCTCCCCGTTCCCTGGGAGAAGCCCCTGTCGAGAGAGTCGGATGTGGCTTCCGCTGGAGTGGAGGGCCGGCTCTGAGAGAAAGCCTGAGGACTGAGTTCAGCTCAGCAGATCTGCTGCCAGCCTTGAGAGTGATGAACTGCCTATTTGCACAGAGGCCGTGAGCAGCTGCCCAAACGGTGGAATTTTCCAAGGGCTGCAAAACTTTAAAGTGGGCACTTGAAGTCATTCCTTTATTTAGCAAATAAGTATTAGCATCTGCTGGGTGCCAGATCCTGTGCTGGGGCTGCAGATGGGAATAGAAGACAGTCCCTGTCCTCACGTCTCTCACTGTCTAGGGAAGAAATCTGCAAGAGAACAACCGAGTGTGGCATTACTGTGACAGGTGGTCTCCAGGTGCCCCCGTACTGTTGCAATAGACTCCACTTTGGAGTCTATTAAAATTTAGGTAATCTTTGTGGAGGTGGGGCTGGTGGTGTGGAGGTTATGTAGATTATTACCGTCGTTGTGGTAGCTAATAAACCACAGAGGGTGTGCAACACGTATGAATGAACAATGTGAAGTTCTGCTTCCGATGGTCTTGGGGGATGATCCAGAACTTGTCACAAAGGAGGTGATATTTGAGCTGCTTTGGAACAATAAGGCGGACAGTGGGAGCAAAGACCCTCCTGACAGGAGGAGAGTAACATGCAAAGGCCTGAGGATTAAAACTGGATATTTAGGGACCGAGAGCAATTCCGGTGTATCTGAGGCAGTGCGTGCATGCGTGTGCGTGTGTGTGTGTGTGCGTGCGTGCGTGCGTGTGTGTGTGTACGGTGGAGGTGTGATAGACTGCCCTCCTTCCTAGAGGGGGTATCTTTGAGGAACTCTAAGCAGCACAGGCCACGTCAGACTGGCACATTCCGTGTTCACTCTGGAGGAAGTGTTGGGGGCTGGGCTGGCTGGGTGGGCCTCGGGGCTGGAGGTGGGTGATGGGTGAAAACTGACGAGAGAGCCTGGATTAAGGCAGTGGTGGAGAGAATGGAAGAGAGGAGATAAATTTAGGAAACAAGCTGGAGGTAAGATTAGGAGGACTTCATGACCTATCCAGTCTGTGTGGGGAGTCGTGGTTATAAACGATGCGTGAATGAGGGCTGGAGCATTAAGGTTCCCCCTTGTGTGGCTGGCATTGGAACTGAGAAAGGGAAAACAGGAGTGGGAACAGATGTGGGAGAACAGAGAGAATTGTTATCCATGCTGACTGTGAATACTGCACCTGCTTTCGGGGGCTGTGGCCCGGAGGCAGTAATGACCTGGTTGGAAGATGTAGGGGATGAGCGGTCGTCAGCCTTTCAGGGCAGCCACGATACTGACGTGGCGGCAAAAACGAAAGGGTAAGGGACAGTATTGAAAAGGAAGGCTGGACCCTCGCATATATGGTCAATTGATTTTTGGCAAGAGTGTCAAGACCACTCAATGGGGAAAGGACAGTCTTTTCAACAAATGGTGCTGGGAAAACTGGATATCCAGTTTTGTGACTGAATGTAAGGGTAAAAGAATGAAGTTCCCTTACACTGCATATAAAAATTTACTCCAAATGAATCAAAGACCTAACATTCAGAGCTAAAACTATAAAACTCTTAGAAGAAAACAGAGAGGAAAATCTTCATTGGATTTCCAGTGGATTTAGTGCAGATCTGCATTGGATTTGGCAGTGATTTCTTGGACGTCACGACAAAAGCACAGGCAACAAAAGAAAAATAAATTGGACTTCATCAAGATTTAAAACTTTTGTGCATCAAAAGACACAATCAAGAAAGTGAAAAGACAACCTACAGAATGGGAAAGAATATCTGCAAATTATATATCTGATAAGGGATTAATATCCAGAATATATTAAAAAAAAAAACTTCTAGGACTCAACGGCAACAAAACAACTCAATTAAAAATGGGCAAAGGACTTGAATATACATTTCTCCAGAGAAGATATCCAAATGGCCAATAAGCATATGAAAAGATGCTCGAATCATTAGTCATTAGGGAAATGCACATATCACAATGAGATGCCACTTCACACCCATTAGGATGGCTATTGTCAAAAAATCAGAAAACAGCAGGTATTGGCAAGGATGTGGAGAAACTGGAACCCTCTCGCATTGCTGGTAGAAATGTAAAATGGTGCAGCCACTGGGGAAAACAGTTTGGTGGTTCCTCAAAAAGTTAAATGTAGAATAACCATGTGATCTAACAATTCCACTCCTAGATACATGCCCAAAAGAATGAAAGTAGGGACTCAAACAGATATTTGTACACACATTTTCATAGCAGCGTCGTTCACATAACCAAAAAGTGGAAACAACCCAAGTTTCCCTCAACAGATAAATAGATAAACAAAATGTGGTATATACATACAATGGAATATTATTGAGCCTTAAAAAGTAATGAAATGCTAATACATGCTACCACATAGATGAACCTTGAAAATATGCTGAGTGAAACAAGCTAGACATTATGTTAAGTGAAGTAATCCAGTGCGTGATTCCACTTATATGAGCCAGAATAGGCAAATTCATGGGGACAGAAAGTGGGTAGAGGTTACCAGGGTCTGGGAAAGGGGGAAATGGGGAGTTATTGTTTAAAGGGTACAGAGTTCCTGTTTGGGAGGATGGAAAGGTTATGGAAATGGCTAGTGGTGATTGTTATACAATAATGTGAATGTTCTTAATGTATTGAACACTTACAATGCTTAATATGGTGAATATTATGTATATTTTACCATTTAAAAAAAGAAAGTAAGGCAGGACAGGCCCTGAACTTGGGAAGCTCTTTGCTTCGGTTCCCGGAGTCTCCCATCTGAGTGCATTTGGCTGAGGGTTGCTGCCCACTCCCTGCACCATTCTCACCTCCCGGCGCTGTGCTGTGGGTTCACGCCCCGCCATGCCTGGGCATTGGGCTGAGAGAGAGCTGCTTCCAAACTGGGGGAAGCTCCAGTGAGGTGACCTCTCCTGGAGGGTCCTGGCTCCCACTGCAGCTCCTGCCTGGTAGGGGAGACAGCCCTGCCAGGCACCTCGCACCGAGGGCAGCGCCAGCGGGGTTCACTCTCTACAGTTACTGGCTGCTTTCTTCCTCTGCTCACAGCTTCCGAGCACCCACAGTTTTCCCCGGAGAGGAGAGCCCTGAGTCGGTCATCATTCCAAAGCAGCGAACCCTCAGGACCCCGCGTGCACTGTCCCACACCCATGATGCTCCCTGGCAGCAGCTGGAAGCGCAGGCACTCAGATCATCCTTCC
The DNA here is from genome assembly GCF_008692025.1 of Phocoena sinus. Lineage (NCBI taxonomy): Eukaryota > Metazoa > Chordata > Mammalia > Artiodactyla > Phocoenidae > Phocoena > Phocoena sinus. The sequence continues at coordinate 107,131,511 of NC_045768.1, forward strand.
CGAAGCCGGCTCCTCGCTCGTGGGGAGGGTGGGAGAGGGACAGAGGGGTGGTGAAGCAGACCACCCGCAGAAACACAGTCCCCACAGAGGCGGGAAGAGCCCCTTTCACAGAGGCTTCAGTTGTGGGTCACCAAGCTCTTTTAAAAAGGATAGCAGAGTGTTACTTTGCGGTGGTATTTGTGGTTACTTTGCTTTGCGACACAGAGTCAGTAGGGAATTTTCCAGACTTGAGGTTTAAACCCAGCGTTGTATTTTCCCTGCACTGCATGGCCCCGATGCTGGGGGAGAGCTTGTGCCCTCCTCCCATTTGGGACACGTTGTTTCTGGGAATCAGAGAGACCACCATGCCTACCATGTCCTTGGCCCCTGAACCCATGGCCCAAGCGTGGACCTCCAAGTTACAGAGTAGTTTCAAGTACCGTTTCCAAAAACCACAAGAGAAAACAGCTTCTGAGCAACCAAAAGAAAAGTCACCAAGTCCCTGCAGTCAAGCCAGAGCCCTCTACCCCGCAGGGCTCTGGTGTTAGGCCTCCACACATATGAAGCCAGAGATTCTCGTTTACCAGCCCTTGCAAGTTAAAAGCCACCCATTCAGATGTCTCGGGACTGCTTTGAGGAAGGCCCTCCGAAGGCACCAGTGAAGCTTCTGGAAGTTTGGCAGCCTGAGCAGAAAGAAACAGCAGCCAGCAGACCAGGGGAAGCCGATGTGAAAATTGCAGAAGGAAGGTGCCTCGCTCTGTGACATCCTGGGAGAAAAATGACGTTGACCAGCCAATAAGAAGTCCCCCTGTGCCGTGTGAGGAGGTGGGACGATGCCTTACACGATTCAGCGGGCTAACCGTGCAGCAGCTGCAGGTAACCAGCATCTAACAAATGACAGACACTTTAGAGACACGGTGGGCAGGGGAATACATAACTCGCTTTGGAGAACTTGTTTACAAAAAGTGATAATATTAAAGGTTTTAATTTCACCTTACTGAAGTCAACTTTGTTTACCTGGAAGAAGATGCTTCAGAGGACCCGACCCCAGACCACGTCATCCTCTCGTGCTCGTTCCAACTTTCGGCTCACCTGCGACCCCTTGATGCAGAGGGGACGTCTCGCTGCCCGCGGGACCAGGAAAGCGGAGCGTCACTGCTCTTTCTCCACAGACAGCGAGGCAGGGACCCCGGCGTGGGAGTCTCGGGCTCACAGCTCCAGGGGAGAATTGCCCCGGAAGTTTTCCTGAATGCCTTTCTCCTCGGCCCCTGTGACCAGCGACGATCACGCCCGGGGCCGGGAGGGAAGGGCATCGCTGTTCCTCCTGCCCTGCCCGCGAGGAAGCGATGAGCAGCGCGGGATTTCATGGCACACCCTCCCCAACTGGCATGGGCTTCAGAGCGAACAGTTGGCATTTCTGCGGGGACAGGCGGCGTGCTCCCTGGAACAGGCCATCGGGGTGGGGCTGCCCCTCCCTCACCTACGGGCTGCCCCCAGCAGCTGTTCCCGACAGGTGCTCGGGCTCTCCGCGGCAGATGGGGACCAAAACGGACCTGTTGGCACGGCTTACTGCACGCCGCCCTCTCACCACACGCTGATGTGTGTACAAACACGCCTGAGCGCGCGGCTTTGTTCTAGAGGGCCCAGCTTGGGGTTCAGGTGACGTCAGAGGGCTCATTCCCGAGGACACTCTTGGTCCCCGGGCCCCCCCTTCAGTCGGAGACCCCTCAGAGTTTGGCCAGCACGCGGGATGTGGCCTGTGCCCGCCCCCAGGCTCTGCCTCCTCCCTCCCGCGTGTGGCAGCCGCGTGTCTCCTCACTGGGGTGTTTGCCCAGGTTTCTGCCTGCTTCCCCAGGGCGCCCGGCGAGGCTTTGGGCTCAGGCTGGATGAGGCCCACGAAGGCCAAGCTGCGGTGGCCGCGGCACAGGACTCCAGAGCAGGGGCTGCACCCCGCTTTGCTCCCGCCATCTGTATCCCAGAGCGTGGTCCTATAGACATAGGATGGGGACGCCTGTGGGGGTCCCAAATGCACCAGGAGCCTCGTCTTTGTAAAATAGCAGGACGCATCTGTGCCCCAGTGCTGGGGACGGGACCAGGCAGCTCAACCTCAGGAGGGAGCCGGAGGGGTGAGCGGTGGGCGCTTCCAAGGGCCCCTTGGCGTCTGAGCGAGAGCCCCCCTCTGACAGACCCGCCCCCGGCCCCGGCCCACGCCCCCCGAGGAGCAGGGCCTCACCAGGGCCGTCACCAGTATCGCTGCCCACAGCCTCCAGGAGCCCCCCTGCCCCGTGTTTGGGCTGCTCTTTCCAAACAGCTAACCAGCCAAGGCAACCAGATGAGGGTGACATCTGGCTTGAGACTGTTGCCAAGTCACTACTGTTCCATCCCTGACAGGAAGGAGGTGAGCTCTTTGTGCCAGATTCTTAAAAGAGAGAGCGAGAGAGAGAGAGAGAATAAAAACGTGTGTTCCCTGCCCCGCATTTCTTTCTTCTCTTTACCCTGACACCTCAGCTGCCACTTTTCTTTCGCTGGAACTTGGACGCCAAGGACCCAATATCCATAACTATTTAGAGCAGACTTTTCCCACCTATGGCGATCAGGGCACTGGAGTAAATGATGTGAACGGGGCTGGAGTGGCGCGATTTAAAGGTGAACTCTGAGGGAAACACACACACACACGTTCATACACGTGTACGTGATGGATCGTGAGGGGCCGAGGGTGACAGAGAAGAGCTTTTCACAGTGTTTTCCATGGTTAAGGCTCTCAGCAGTGAGTGCATTGCTAGTGAACTGAAAAGAATCAAAATAATATAATAGAAATGAAGGCCCATGTTCCCTGTCTTTTCACGGTATGGAGGAGAAATGTTAATGATTTTCACTGTATCCAATTCTTTGTGGAGTGACAGGAACAGCCTGGTGCCTAGGCCAGGCTGGAACTGGAAGCAAGACCCATCCACTTGTGTGGGGCAGGGATAGCACAGAGGGACTGTATGAGCTCAGCCAGGGCAGCTAGAGAAAGTCCAGCTGGCAGGCTGAGTGTGGTACCCAACAATCATGGCAGCTTGTTAGCTGTGTGACCTTGGGCAAGTTCCTTAACCTCTCTGAGCCTCTGTTATCCATCTGGAAAATGAGACGTTTTGTGAATTTCCAACAAACATCTTTACAAGGTGATGTTGTCATTTTTATTTTAGAGATGAGAAAATTGAAGTACAGACAGGATAGGCTGACCTGGCCAGGTCATGCAGGTAAGTGGGGTAGCCTGACAGGACGTGAAAGCACAGAAAGGGGAGAGGTGGCGCTGGGGAGCCCAAGAGCAGGCAGGCTAGAACTTACCTCAGGAACATCAGGCAGCAGATCTGAAGCAGCACAGCCCAGGGTGTGTTGGCTCTGTCCCCTCTGCACTGGCAGCCATACCTTGCTTACTTATCTTCAAGGCACCCACTTTTCCCTCTTGGCATAAATCAAGCCGATATCTTACTCCCAAACAAAAAAAAAATGTGTTATTTTTCACATGTGAGCTGTGTCTCCCCTGTTCCGTGCTTGTTCCTTTGATTTCTATGAAGCGTAGGGGGGATTTTCTTTATCCCTCTGAAACGTGTTGTTTGGACCCACTTTTATGGCGAACTGAGAACACCTAGAAATACATCCAGTTCAAGGAACCAAGGTGAGATTTGTGCTGAGGACAGCCTTGAGTCTTGCCTTGCCCGATGTGACATTTTCTTTGTGTCATTTGTGAATGTGACAGAGTTGCGTATTTCACAATGTGGAGGTTGACGAAGCGCCCCCAGCCTTTCTTCAGCTCCCCTTGGCTCCTGATCAGGGTAGGGGATAGATTTGAGGGTCATGAGTCAGCAGGTCCAGATGTGGAACATATAGCAACGGTCGAGGCAGAGGTTGGTGATGGCCCAGCCTGAGAAGTGTCACTGAGGGTGGGGTGGACTCGTGCACCATTCAGACTGAAGTGTCAAGGTTTGCTTTATGAATATGATTTGCTGGGAGACATCAGCGAGGAAAGAATTGACAATGGCAGTGAGATGCATGGCTTGGGGAATAGGTGGCTGGTTGTGTCGTGTACAAAGAGAGAGAGCAGGGGAAGACGAACAGCTCTGGGAGAGGAAGCAGAATGGCTCCAGTTTGGGCTGTGCCGTGTCTGAAGCTCTGGGAGGGTGCGTGGTAGGATTCAGTAAGGAAGTAAAGAGAAGGGTCTGGATCCCAGGAAATATGGAGAGTGAGTCATCCTTGGTCTAAACAGCACAATACCCGGAGTGTAGGATGGTTTGTATTTTTATCAGAATCCTTGCTGAGCATTGCTTTTCTATTTTACGCCTATTCTGCCTCCTATGATGATTGCATTCTGAGTCCGGATCGCATATCAATACTGGGAGTTTGGTCACGGATCCCTTCAATCTTTAAGCTGCTCTGGCGGTGCAGAGATTCTTTGAGTGGATTAATAGGATTGTAAAGAAGAGCCAGTAGACATAAAATTCTTTCTCAGAAGCAGTAGACACACTGACAAGCTTTGTTTCAGGGGTGATCCTGAGATCAGCAGCACAGCAGAAAATCTGTGTCATCACAAGCAGGGAGCTAGTTTAATGATAGGAATCAAAAGCCAGAGATAAATGGCCACAGCTCTGGGAGGAGAAGTATCAAAACGGAGGTTCTCAGGATCATTAACCCGGACCAGTCTTAATTGCCATCCTGTAGTGATAGTCAAAGGGGAATATGTAATAAAAAACATTCAAGTTTCTAGACGAAGTTAATTTCTTCCATCATGTTGAAAACAGATAATATAAATATTCCACTGTGGGCCAGGTATATTGTCAGTGGACCTGAAATACTCTTTAGGTAAAAGGCAGCCACAGTGAGCGGTTAAGAACAGGGGCTCAGGGGTCGGTCTGCCTGGGTTCGAATCCTGGCCCCCCACCTCCCTGTGCTGAGTCAGAGGGGCTGTCACGAGGATGGCACACGTGATGCACGCAGGGCGGTGCCTGGCACAGAGTGAGGGCTCAAGGGACGGCAGCTCTCAGCTCCTCATCACCTCTGCTGCTCTCCCGACACACACATTCTCTTGCTTGCCTGCCAGAAACACGGGATTTTCACTGGAGTCTTAATCGACTTCAGTCAAGATATTTCTTCATAGAGAAAATCAAAGGGAAAGAGATTATTCCCCCGAGGCCTGTGTCCAGGTTCTCCCCCAGGGGCACTGCCAGTGTCCTGCACGGCTGTGCAGCTACAACATCCAGCGCTCGTGCGTGGACCAAGCCCCAGCTCTCTGGTGCGGGAAGTCTGGTCCCCGGGCTGCCTCCAAAGTACCGAAAATCTGCATGGCCTGTAAAACATGAAGTCACTCATTGGATGTGTCTGGGAAAACAGGAAAGGGTGAAATGAGGCTTCAGTTAGTAGGCTCTGGTTTTCCGACCTTCTCTGGGCGTAATCCCTGCCACTTCCCGCAGTGGGACATTCCAAGGGCTCAAAAAGATCATAACGTCTTAAAAAAAAAAAACTAACACCATATGAGCAGGGCTGCTGGAATGGAATATGTAATCTCATCTGTTCCTCAAAACAGCACTGAGAGGGAGGTCACTTATCCCCATTTTGCAGAAGAGATGGCGAGGCCTCAAGGTCACGTGGTTTGGTAGAGCCAGGAATAGAATTCAGACCCGTCTTGTCACTAACATCTATACAAACATGATCTACTTGAGAACCCCCGAGATACTGTAAGGAAGTTTTGATACTTGGGGATACAAAGCACTGCTTTAACTATATAGCGCCGTTGTCTTTATTGTCTTACCTCCAGGTTACATGGGCTCAGATCGCCTTCACCGGAAAACGTGCCGGTGTTATGGTGGCGTTACCACATTGAAGTTGTATAATTAGCTTATGTTCCTGCCATCTTCTCTTGAGAGAGTTCCAGTTCTCCCACTGGTTCTGAGCCTTGAAGAAAATTTAAATTATGCTTTGGCAAAGAACACCCATAGCCTATTTCAGATTCCTTCTCTTTTATGTTCCCATTTCTTTTCTCCCTTCTTCTCTCCCTTCCTTTCTTCTTTCAAAAAAAAAACCCTGACTGTACTTCACTGCTAAGAAGCTTAAACAACCTGAATAGAGAGTCTTCATTAATCCAGACCCCTCCGTCTTATCTCCACTCGGGTGTCATTTGTTCCTTTGTGACTGTATTAGCAATTAGAAGAAATGAAGAGGCAAGAGTCCTCCAGTGATGCCTGCTTAGAAGTTGAGATGCAGTTGAAACTAGGAAGCAGCGCAGGCTCATCACCTACAGCTCCTAGACCGCACACTGAGAGTATCACAGGGAACAGCCTTTTGTGGGCCATCCTCCCATTGACTTGCACTGTGTCAGCTTTAAGCCTTAGAGGAAACCAACAAAAGCTTCTTTTCTTTCTTTCTTTAGCATCATCATATATTCTCTACCATGTGAGGCTGGAAGTGAAAGCATTAAAGCAAAATAGATCTTAAATGCATTTTCTCTTAGAGATTTTATTTTACTTCATAGTCCTATTTTTAGTTTCCTTTGATAATAAAAAAATTCCAATCATTTCATTCTTAGCCCTAGACAATACAGTGCAAGGTTATACATATTGCAGCCCCAGGAAGAATTTCTGCTTGCAAGCTGGCCAGCCTGTTTGCAGTTGACAGATGTAACCTACTCCAGGGCAGAGGAAGTCTCAAGGGAGGTTTTAATTTCTTAATATTGAAATGAGCACAACTTGTATTGTCTTAATCAGTGAATAAAAAAACAATAAAGTTGCTAAGTCTCATTTTTTAAACTCAGTGTAAGAGGATTTTAAGAAATCACAGTTGCCCTTTAAGTTACTGTTGAGTTAATTTTCTCTGTGTTCGAGAAAATTCTTCCAGTGGTTCTGCAGATAGACAGTTGTACTGCAATTACGTGAAACATTTTTCTGAGCTGCTCTGTGGACACCACTCCTCGGCAGGGAAAGGGTGTGTGCTAAGGTGTGCAGAGTTGTTGTACTTTTGTCTTTGAAGAGAACATGACTTGGCTTTCATCACACCTCGTGAGCTCAGAATACAGAAGTATTCATTTAAAATTTCAGCAGAGATCTTTTAATGCAAAGTGCATTCTTTCACAATATATGCTACTTTAGGCAAGGGACTGTATGAGGAATACTTCTGACTATAAATAAAGAAAGGATTTTCTAATGAGAATTAGTGGCCTCTATAAAGTCATAATAAACATGTTTCAACTGTTTGTCTGAACAAATAATTTTATACACAAAACGTTGATGTATTACATGTAGTCATTCTTATGTATTTCTCAATTTAATCCAACTTAAAACCACATTTCTTAAAAACTAAAGTTCACCGATTTCTGGGGCCATAGGCTAGTCAATTCTGGTTCCCTGGTAGCTTGTATGGTGCCTTCATAGGGACACAGTAAATGTTTCTTGAACTAAATTGAAAAAGAAAATTGCTTAAGGTGCTGCGTGTGTGTGTGTGTGTGTGTGTGTGTAGAGAGAGAGAGATACAGACATTATATACAATATAAAATATGAAACAATATGTTACAGATGTGGAGCCAAGGTGCTCATGGGGAACATAGAGTTTCAGGGTAGGGGTTGTGCATTTGAAATCAAAATGCACCTTTGGAATATATATTCTCAAAACTCAAGAATAACAACAAGTAAGTCAATTTAAAAATGGGTAAAAATCTGAACAGACAGTTCACCACAGAAGATATACAGAAGGCAAATAAGAACATTAAAAGATGCTTGGCATTATTAGTCATTAGGGAAATGCCAATTACAACCACACTGAAAGACTGCTACACACCAGTTAGAAGGGCTAAATTAAAAAATAATGGCAATACCAGGTGCCGACAAGATGCCAAGCAGTAGGAACTCTCAAACATTGCTGGTAGGAATGCAGAACGCTCCGGAACTTTCTTATCAAGTTCAGTGTACATTTGTCACGTGCCCCAGCAGTCCCACTCCTAGGGTTTTGCCTAAGATAATTAAGACTTAGTTCAGACAAACCCGATACCTGAATGTTCAGAGCAGCTTTATTCATAACAGCCCTGAACTGGAAACAGCCCAGATGTCCTTCAGTTGATGAAAGGATGGCCAGACCGCAGTATGTATATACCTGAGAAAGTGCTACTCTCTCACCTCTGGCTGACCTCAAAGCCCTGCACAGGTAGGGGAATTCCCTGGCGGTCCAGTGGTTAGGACTTGGTGCTTTCACTTCCGGGGGCCTGAGTCAGGGTTAGGCTTATGGCTAGGCCCAGGTTCAATCCCTGGTCGGTGAACTAAGATCCCACAAGCCCTGCCATGCAGCCAAAAAAAAGGGGGGGGGGCTTCCCTGGTGGCGCAGTGGTTGAGAGTCCGCCTGCCGATTCAGGGGACACAGGTTCATGCCCCGGTCCGGGAAGATCCCACATGCCGCGGAGCAGCTGGGCCCGTGAGCCATGGCCGCTGAGCCTGCACATCCGGAGCCTGTGCTCCGCAACGGGAGAGGCCACAGCAGTGAGAGGCCCGCGTACCGCAAAAAACAAAAAACAAAAAAAAAACGCCCTGCACAAGTAAGGAGAGAGAGAAAAGGCAGAGTTAAAAAACCACTGTAGCATTGAAGCTGTGTTTGCTCCAACACACAGAGGGCCAAAGGGTAGAAGTCTCGTTGCTTCCCGACAGGTAAGGAACCCTGTGCCCAATCATTAGCTGACCGAGCAGAGATACCAGTGACACACATGGAAGGGAGCACACACTTTACAGAACTAGTCCAAGAAGTCGGTGAACAAATGAACAGCAGCAACAGCAGCAAACCGAGGGGGAGGGTAGTCTGGTTTTCAGTTACCACTGTATTATTTAAGATGCCCAGTTTTCAAGAAGAAATTACGGGACAAAGAAACACGGAAGTAAGACTTACTAGACAAAGACTTTAAATCAGCCATTGTAAATACACTCAGAGAACTAAAGGGAACCATGACTAAAGAATGAAAGGAAAGAAAATCTGAGAACACCGCTCACCAAATAAAGAATATCAATAAGGAGAGAGAAATTATATTAAAAAAGAGAACTAAATAGAAACTGCAGAATTAAATACAAATAAATAGAAATTCAAAGGTACAATAACTTAAGCAGAAACAAAATCACTAAAGGTGCTGAGTTGGTGGAAGAAAGAACAAAGTTAGGTTAATTGGAATCAGAATTGTCCAGTCTGAGCTGTGGAAATGATAAAAAATAGTCACAACTCTGAGACTATTCTAAAAACCACTGAGGTGTCAACTTCAAAAGGCTGAATTTTATGGTATGTGGACTATATCTCAATAAAATAGGTATCTGAAAAAAAGAAGCACAGTTTAGAAAAGGCTCTGTCTGGAACACATGGCTCAGAGAGAAGGGTGACCTCCTAGTTTAATCCTCTTCGTTTTACAGTTGGGGAAACGGAGGCCCAGACCCAGACAGGTGAAACAAGGTGCCCAGTGCTTGAGGTGTAATCGACAGGAACTCTTTACCCATTTTACAGTTATGGGGACCAGCCAGCCCAACTGAGCCCAGACTTTCCTAGTTTTAACACTGACAGCCCCGCATCCCGAGAAGCCCCTGGCCTCGGGCAGCATGGTTGGCTGCACTGCCTGCAGTTCTCACGGGGACAGATACTCTTTCCTGTGGCTCTGAATCGCTGACATTCATACGTAGATGAGAGATGGTGGTACTCAGAAAAGTTCCTCTGCCTTGCTGAACTCAATGTTCTCAACTGAAGCAGCTGGCATTTTGCTTTAAGTTCTTTTCTATTCACCCTTTCAGAATGAAGGATCTTTCCTTTTAAAGAAATCTGCATTTCATCCACAAGGTGAAAGCCAGTGTCCTTGGCTTCCTTGAAAAGTGACAAGTGGATTCTTTTGTATCCCGAACGCTAAGGATATAACAGAAACAGAGGTTGTCGTTAATTGATTTCAGATATGAAAAAGCAGATTATAACCCCTTAGAGATATATTCAGAGGAGAGTGGGAGAGGGAGAGAGATCCATTTCCTGTCAAACTAAAAGCCGTGAAGGGAAAACTTGTATAGGAAAAGTCACTTGAATTCCGTTTCAAAACCAGCAGACCTCAAAGGCAAGGGAAACCAGCGGTCCTTGAACATGTGATTGATGTTGGCCACCTCGTGGCTGGAGGAGACGCTGCAGAAGCCAGAGCAAATGGGCAGTGGCACGTTTCAGCCACACAGCTCTGTGCCTCTCTCCCTGGCCTGCAGCTGGGGTGCCCAGCTCAGCCTCCCTCCTTTCCAGGCCGGGGCTGCCACCCAGCCCAGCCTGACACGGGGCTCCTCCTTTCAAGGCACTCAGTAGAAAGTGAGGAAGGACCCAGTTCCTCTTGCCCCCAGGAAATGGTGCTTGGACTTTATAAGGTATGGGGAGGTGAAGGATGACAACTAAGTCATATCGTCCCCACCTTGGCTCAGTTTGCCTTAAAGCCGTGGCCGCGGCCGAGCAGATGAAACTGAGAGGCATCGGCCAGCTTTGCCTGGGTTCTAGCGCTTCCTCTAATCCTGTAGAGTGTTTCCACGTGTCCCTGTGATCGCAGGGCAGTGGTTGGACAGAAACTGTGTAGCTCGGTTACCTTAAATGGGAGCAAACAGAAAGGCCATAAACTTGATGCCTCCAAAGGCCTCGCCCCCCATCTGCTTTCATCTCTTCCTGCTGTTCAGCTGAGCCCCTTTCAGCTTTCCCCTGCTCCCCATCCAGGCCCTTCAGCACCCCTCGAATATGCCTCATGACCCCCTCCCGCCGTGTACTCGGAGCAGACCCACCTCTGCACTCCCCAGCCTGTGGGCGTGGCTCCCGTTTTGCCACATGTCAGCCATCACTCCGCACTCTCAGGCCATCCCATACTCATCATGTGACCCGACTCCCTGCCTAAACCATAAACTCCTTGAACGCAGGGAGCTTTTCTTCCTCAGTCCGGCCTCACGAGCACCTGCTGCATACACAGTAGGCACTTAGGGTGTGATTGCTCGCATGCCCGTCATTATTCCTGCTTTAGAGATCGTCTTATTCACCTCTCTGTCCCTAATGTCTAGCACAGTGCGTGGCGCCTAGCAAATGCCCCACCATGATTGCTGAAATTAGTTAATTAAGTCAAATTGGAGAGTTAAAAAAAAACTTATTTGCGGGGAAGTCGCACGACTGGCTCGCGTGAGCAGTGCCTGCCTTCCCGGATCTTTCAGCATCACACCCCGAACCAGGGAAAACCAGGGTCTGTAACAGAGGAAATAAAGTATTCCGTTCGGGGACTTGCTGCAGATTGTCACCGCCTCGCAGCAGGGCCAGCTGGGAGCGATGCTGCTGCTGTGGCAGAGGGGAAGGTACGAAGCTCATGCTGGTGCCGGACAGTTTCTTCCCAGGAAGAACGTCAGTCCCTTCCTCTCACATCCTGGTGATCAGAGGAAGTCGTACAGGCAACCTGACATCAAGAGGGAGGGCAAGGGATGTTGGTGACCGTGAACGCAGTCTGCCGTGCTTGTCTGCTAGAGCACAGTTTCTCAAATCCATGCACATGGATCGCCTGGAGACGGTTTTAAAACTCAGATCCTGATTCAGTAGGTCCGGGAAGGGAGCCAGATTTTGCATTTCTAACAAGCTGCTGGCCTATCGTCCACACTCTGAGGACCAGGGAGAAAGCTTTGAATCCTTACTGGCCACACCGAACTCCTTCCCTGTCCCCTTCTCTGCAGAGACAGAACTCGGCTCATAGCTCTATCATTTTGTGCTGCAAACCAAGAAAAACCTCTTTGCCAGTCAGCAGACACTTGTGGTTTACCTCACAGGCAAGGGGGACACAGAGGAATAAATAATGAAAGTCATTAACAGCTCAACACAACTGCAGAGTCTGGGGAAGGACAGAGCACAAGGATGCTGCAGCTGTTCTCAGAAGCCAGAATCCTTCCATCCAGAGGCCACCATTTGCATAAGCAGGTTGGGTAAATGGACCAAATTAGACCTAATTGTGTCACCTCTGTCTGCTGTGCCTCCCATGGTTTCACGGAGCTGGGAAGGGTCAGTGCAGCTCTGACTGGGCCTCATAAAAGCTTCAGCCCCATCGAGCACCCTCCTTGTCCGTGTCACGTCTCTGTCCCAGGATCTCCTGCTCGCCCTTGCAAGTGCTGACGGCCACTGAGGGGTTGCAGGGGGCGGTATCCATGGGTCCAGAGCCTCGAGCTCCTGTTGTCCCAGGGTCCTCCCTGGTACAGGAGGCGGGCAGCCTGTCCACCTCCTCCTTGGGGCTGAAGCTGAACCCCTGTGGGCAGTGGCAAACCTGCTCCCCACGCCACTGCAGGGGCATGGTGCTGAGCTGCCAACACACGTGCCTCTGCTCAGCTCGGAAGAGATGCTGTTTTTTTCTTTCGAGTGGTTTTATTTAAAAGCCATGCCAGTCACTATATATCCTTTCTCCGAAGTTTTGATTGATGGCAATCTGGTCAGCCAGAAGCTGCCAATGGAATAAAACTGCTGACTTGGGCATCGGCATTGGCTGAGCTTATTAAACCTGCACGGGTGTGTGTGGGGTGTGTGTATGTGTGTGTGTGTGCACGCGCACACGCGCAGGATGGAAACATAGCACGGGATTCGATGGAGTTAGATCTGGAACGAACTGAAGGGCCCTCAGTTCAGAAGGGCAAAGTAGGAACCAAGGAGGGGCTGTGCCTGTATATGCTCCCTGCTGCCACTAGAGGGCAGAGTGCAGGCCAGCATCAGGGTCTCTTGGGTCCTGCCGGGAGCCTTTTCCTCTGTAAAGGAGAGCTGGTGGGCCTGCGGGGCAGCAGTCTCAGGTTGATCTGTTAAAAGCCAAACCAAACCCTAATCTCCTGTGGGCTCAGTATCATAAACTGGATTTCCGTTCTAGGACACTAAGTTCTTACCGTTAAAATATCTTTAAAAAATGATCATAAAATCAAATGACACACGCTTACACTTTACAAATAATTACATAAAAACCGAACACTTAAGGTAAGGCTAATTTCTTCTGGTGGGTGGAGGAGACGGGGTTTGCTTGGATCAGACTTAATGAGGCTTTAAAAAATATGCATCTGATGAGGTTTGAACTCATCAGGTACCTTCTCCCTTCCTGGTGACTTTCTCATTGTCAGCAGAGCTGTTTCTCATTGGGCCTTCAGACTGTCTTGAAAATGCTCATTGCCCATTGGACATGCCGCCGGCACGTTCCAGCGCCCTAAGAAGGGGGGGTGGGCGGTTGCCGTGATGACTTTTTGTGTCCAAAGGTTCCGAATACAGGGCCCATGGATGGACTCAAAGGGTCATAGGATACTTTGAAATTATAAGCAAATATTTGATCGTGAGTTTATGTGAGAAGAATGTCCACAGTGTTTATCAGATCTTCGAGAGAATCCATGACCCGCCCCCCACAAGATGTTAAGATCCCCTATCATAAATTGGGGTTTCTTTTTTATGATGATATATTTTCTAAAAAGAGAAGGTGTCCATAGGTCACTCCATCTAACATGGGGGTTGAATGTATATCGCTTGGTATTCTCATGTGCACTTGTATTCACATACGTGTGAGGACACACATGCAAATGTGTACATACATCCTCGCCCACACACATGTGTACACACACGTGTGCCAGTGTCTCTAGAGCCACCCCCTCACCCATCCCTGTCCTGCTCTGTAGAATTCCAGCTCAAGCTTCCTGGTGGGTTCATACTGACCTTCTATACCTAAGACACGTGTGTGGCAGGACAGGGCAGACTCAGCTCCCTGGGGTCTCACCCATCCTGTATTTCCAAATTCCAGGGACAGCATGTATGTGGAAAGGAGCATGAAATCCAGAGCCAGACAGATCTGGATTCTTATCCCAGACCCACCGGTAACTCTCCAGGCACATGAATTTGAGCGTGATTCTTAATCTCTTTGAGTTTCCTTGTGGGTGGAGTCAGAATAACTATTCCCCCACCCCTACAGGATTCCTAGCGTGATGAAATGAGAAAATGAAAGACAGGGCGACCGTCCTAAGCTTGCATCTGCCCCTTTGGAGGGCCCTGCAAGCCCCTCCTCTGACATCCATCAGAAAATCGATGTGGAGCCTAGCATTTAACATGCAAACTCTGCTTTCCTGACACTTGAAGTAGGTCTTCTGCCATCTTTTGGATTCAAATGATACTTGGAAAGTTTGTGGAATTCAGTATTTGGTGGTGGGGGGGGGCATTTATCCCTCTGAGTGGCTGGGAGGCAGGCAGTGCCATCTCTCTATTAGGGGGCCTTAGAGGAGCTCTCTGATTGGCCCTCCATCTTTACAATGCAGTCATTGATAGGTGGCATCAGTTGAGGTGGGACAAGATAAAGAATAACCGAACCACATGTTTGCAGCAAGTCTTTTTACTGTTGAACTCCTTTTGCACTTCCTTGGAGGAGATTAACGTCAAAACGGGGGGCAACTGATAAAAACAATCCAGGAAGGATCTGTGTAACTGTCATGGGGTGGGCTTGTCATGCAGCAAACAGTGTTATTTGACAGCTGAAAAAAAGCAATGACAAGCAACCCAGTGTCCATTGAGGGATGAAGGGGTAAACAAAATGTGATGCATACATACAGCGGAATACTATTCAGCCTTGAAAAGGAAGGAAATTCTGACACAGGCTACAACATGGATGAACCTCAAGGACATTATGCTGAGCGAAAGAAGCCAGTCACAAAAGGACAAACACTGTAGGATCCCATTTCTGAGTACCTAAAATAGTCAGATTTACAGAGACAGAAAGTAAAATGGTGGGTATGAGGGACGGTGGGGAGGGAGGAATGGGGAGTTGTTATTTAATGGGGACAGAGTTTTAGTTTTGCAAGATAAAAAGTTCTGGAGACTAGTCACGCAGCAATGTGAATGTACAAAACACTACTGAACTGTATACCTGAAAATGGTTAAGATGGAGAATTTGAAGTTATGTGTATTTTCCCACAATTTTAAAGAAAGTCAGTGAGGTGACCAAGAAATATGTCACATGTTTTGAGGTCCAGGGATGTGAGCAGGGTGGGGAGAGTATGATCCAAATATAAGTGTCTAGGTCTCTTGGATATTTTGAAATAGTGACCTGTCCCTCTCTAAGGGGAGGGTAGCTCCTTCGTCTGGCCACGGTGGTCTTGTAGCAGTGCTGGAAATAGTCAGGAGACAGGTTCTCGTCCTGTCACTGATGAGTGGCTCTGGACAAGCCTCCGCTCTGCCTGCGCTTTGGTGTCCTCCGCTGAGAAATTAGAGGACAATTCTCCCCTCTTCAGTCAGTGAAAGCCTCGCATGGACTACGGTGCGTGCGGAAGCCCTTTGGAGACACTGCAGTTCAGGACGAACACAAGGACTTGGGATTGAGGCTGCTTCTCTGCCTTGATACACTTCTCGCCCTACCTGTTGATGCTCCAGCATGGCCTGCACTGCTGTGGCCTCCAGGCAACATTCAGTGTGGCCTCAGAGCCTGTCGTTTCCACGCAATACGCTTTGTATCCCTGGGCACCTGGAGAATCTCAGCGACGCTAACAGTGAGCTTCTTAGCGGGTTGCAGTAAGCGGAAAGGTCACGTGTTCATTAATTTTATTAAAAGAAAGGCTTCCTGCTGGCAGCCCTGGAAGGGTGGGTTGGGCCCAGGACACTCCCGCTGGCAGAGCATCTGTAAGGGAACGGCCTGGCCACCTCCTCCACAGGCTGGGGCTGGAGACACCGCTTGGGAGCTGGGAGCTCTGCCCCAGCTTATTGACCCCCCCACCTCTTTTTCCTGCTCCACAGAGATGGGCTGTGCAGCTGTAGAATTAGGACGTGCCCGCGGGTGGAGATGAAGGCCTGCCTAAGGAGGGCAAGATGGTGGGCTCCTTTCCCCCAGGGTGGGCACTGATGGGGAAGTAGGTCAGGACTACCACGTAGTCAGAATGTGCCAGGATGCTCTGCGCCGTCTTGGACTCTCATCATAGCGCATTGAGGGAAGTATCGTGCCCATTTTACAGATAGAAAAGCTGCTTCCGGGAAGAAAATGATAAGAGAATAAAGGCAGAGGAGGCTTCCTGGGGCCATGTAAGAAAAGGGTGAGGTAAGAGTCTGTGAGAAAAGCATCTGATCAGTTCTACTAGGTGCCCCTCCCACAAGAGATTCAGAACCAGGTGTCACACTGATGTGCGTTATTTCACGTTAGACCCCACTTACTTCCTTCTTAAAAATCAGCAAAAATAAAAATAAAAATGCAACAAACAAGGAGCTCTAGATAACTGTTTTGGCGTCAACAAGAGTGGAAGGTAGAAAAATGAGGGCTGGGCGTAGGGGCCAGTTAGGCCCAGTGGCTCTTCCTCGGGGGCTGGTCCTGGTGAGGGAACAGGCAAAGCAAGCGGATGTGCAGGGCCGCCCTTCTGAGTGGCAGTGGGTGAACAGCCCTGGAGCCTGGAGTGACGAAGAATGAGTTGGGCCTGGGGGTTGACCAGCGAGAGAGCGTGTTTCCTGGAGGCATCTCACGCTCTGCACTCCGTTTCAAAGGTGGCTCTGTAGAGTCTGAAGGAAGAGCACAGAGTCTCCTTGGGCGACGTCGGCCCGGTCTGGAGGCAGGGCCCACTAGCCTGGGGTCCCCCAGGGATTCATTCTGAGAGGTTGGCTATGCTTGAGGCCAGAGCGTTTGCTGCAGCTGCTTTCAACTCTATCTGCCATGATTTTCCTATGGGCAGCCCACTCTCATGGGTACAGCTTCCTTTTTATAAGATACCAGGAACCTCTGTGGGTGATGTGATTCATCATTTCTATAATCAGGAACGGCCTGTCATCGGTGTGGTCCCTGTCGTGGATGATGGGGGAGGCCACACATGTTCTAGCTCTCCCGACACTCCCTGCCCTCCCACGCGAGTGGGCAGGTGAGCGCGAATGATGCGAGGATCGGGGTAGCCTTCCATCTGCCCTAATTCATGAAGGAAAAGTAAGTTACAAACAACGACGTTGCCGTTATCAGTCACAAATTACTTACGACAGCCCCAGTAACTGATTGGGGACCTGGCGTACGGAGATGCTATAGGAGAAGGGTCTGGAGACTGAGGTGCACCCGTCAGCACCAGCACAGCTTGGGCATGAGGCCAGACTGGACTTTGGGGGCCAAAGGGACCATCTATAACCCGGTCTTCATTGCCCACCACCCCCATCACCTCAGTCACCCCCGCCCCCAAAGAGTGAAAGGGCTTTTTCGGGAGCTGCAGGTGATGCTGAGGCCATCCTTCTGTGCAAGATGATTGGCCCTCTCTCCACGGACACGGCCGCTGCAACGCATGGTCTAAAGAGTAAACCCGCCCTGGGAAACTGGCCGAGAGTCTGTGACAAGGAAAGTGACGGACCCACTCAGCTTCCTGGTCCCCGAGCTCCTCCTCGCTGCCCCTTCCCAGGTCCCCAAGGAGGTGCTTTGGCTTGAGGCAGCAGCAGGGACCCAGGTGGAAACCCGAAGGTTAAGAGGAGCGCCAAGAGATCCCCAAGACTCGTTCACTCATTTCTTATATTGATACATTAAGCGCCGAGATAAGGTAGAGAAACAAGACAGTCCATACTGTCAAGGAGCACGCGGTCCAGCACGTGTAATGCCAGAGGGGAGTGGAAGTGGATAATTGCGATGCGATGTCTCAAGCGCCATAAGGGGTGGCAGTGTCGTGGGAGCCTAGAAGATGGACTAACTTCAGCCCTAATGAATCAGGAAAGGTTTTATACAGGTGGAGACATTTGACCTGAGAGGTGGGTAGGAGTTCATGCCATGGAGAAGAGGGAACATTCTAAGGAGGTCGTGTGCAAGGGAATGGAATGTTCAGGAAATATGTAGGGGTCAACACGACCCAAGAAAATAGTACACAGAGAGGGAAAGGAAAGAGCTAGAGAACGGGGAGGGAGTGAGGCTGAGGTGGGGTGGGACCCAGCAGGAAGAGGGAAGGGCCGGCAGGTTCTCCCAGGGATCAGGGTTTAAGGAGGAGCTATTACCAGCAGCCGGCTCTCCCAGCAGCTCTAGGGTGTGTGTGTGTGTGTGTCCCTCCGGATGCAAGTGAGGAAGCAGAGGGCCGGGGCTCTGGGAAGGAGGGAAATAAGAGACAAGATAGGGTTTTCGTTTTCCCACTTCCTCTGTTGTACATCTAGTTTCTTTTGGGCGCTTTTGTCCCCTTTCCCCAGTTTCAGAGTGAGGTTGAGGACAGCCCCGTGCTAAGTGAGGCCTCAGCCTGGACGCTGCTGGCCCAGTGCACGGGGGCGACGTCCACCGTAGAGCAGACGTGGCCAGAATGTCCCAGCCTAATGGGAGGCGCAAGAGGGCAGCGTGTGGGTCTGTCTCCTGCGGGTTTTCATCGCTTTTTATTCTCGGTTTTTCCTGCCATCTTGTGGTGGATCCTGGTACTGCAGCCCCCTCCCCACACCTCCCTTCCCGCTGCTCCCCCTGGGGTGGTCGTGGGCAGGGGTCGCTCGGAGCTGGCGTGAGAGGGGGAGGGTAGCAAGGCAATAGCGCCCACTGGCACCGGCCTCCCTACCTCGGGGAAAAGAAGCTTCTGGAGACGGCGGCTGCGGCCTCCAGGGCCTCGGGAAGGCCGTCCTTGTTTGTACCAGGAGGATGGCCATTTGTGAAGAAGAAATATGCGGGCAGGCGGGAGGGCTGCGAGTGGGGAGGAGGCCCGCGCAGAGGACTAGCCGGGAGGTCACTCCCGACTCGAAGTCTGCCCAGACAGTTAACCAGTCCCGGGTCCTCGTGCTCACGCAGGTTCTGGTTCCTGAACACATTCCTGGCACTAAATGCCATGTTCGTCGCGGCTCATCACAGAAACGGAAAGTGTTGGAGATATTTTAAGCGGGGCGGGTTTCACAAAGGGAATTTGGTGCTTCCAGAATCATTTGAAAGGCTGGTGGAGTGAAGGTCAGGGAACAGCACCTCTGGGTTTCAGGAGGCCAAGAAGTTACAGAAGTGGCTAGAAATCATTGCGATGGCTTTGATTGCCCACAGCACAGGGGTCAGAGCCCCAGGTCTGCCCTCTGCCAGTGCTCGTGCCCATCCCCACAGCTGCACCTGGCCGATAACAGCTTCTCCTCGGATTTACCCGCCAGCTGTCACGTGCCCTTCTCCCATCGGCGGGATCTCAACCGGGGCGCGGCAGGCGGTGGGATGTCAGAAAAGCATTTTCCCAGCTTGCAGCCAATGCAATAGCAGGGTGAGCCGAGGGTGTCAGGGGCCAAGACGCAGTATCGGACACAGACTTTTAAATATGAACGATAATAATAGCATCAATACTTCTTTCAGACGGCTGCCGTGAGGCTGAAGTTAACCCAGAGCGTGGCATATGGTAAACCCTCGATAATCGCTCGTTTACACAGAACTGCCAGAACTGAAGTCAGAATGGCTCGCCATTCTCCTGTCTAACCCTTGTAAGGAAACGGGCCGCCTCTGAGCTGCGGGCTCCAACCCGCCCGCCTTAGTCAGGATCATTCCTTTACCCATCCTGGGTCTGCCTGGCGTCAGATCCGCAGTCAGCCTCATTCTGGCGCAGAGGGCTGGGCGGACATTTAGGAAGAAGGTGAACGTTCTCAGGGAAAATCAGGGACTCGTGCTGAGTATTAAATTGGATTCCCTGTGCTGTGCCGATTTGAGGACGTCATCTTAAATGGACCAACGACGGTCAGAGCCCGGTCAGTTCCATCATGAAAACACAAGTTGGGGCTCGGCCGCGCACCCCTGTCCAAAATGGAATCAGTGAACCTGGGTCGCGTCTCTGCTGCCTTGCGCTCAGATACCCCGAGCAGCCTGTACCAGGAAAGAAATAGGGCACAGCTGAAATCCAAAAGGGAAAGGAAACGGGCTAAGATCCATGGGGAACAATGACGAGTTCTTCATCCGTCTCCTGCCCCAAATAGCTCCGCTCTCCTCCCCCACTGGTGTTTACATGTGTTCCTTGCCTGGCGGCAGATGCCACCAGGCCTTAAACTGGGTCACAGAGGGCGGTGAGGAACCGACCAGGCCCTCAGGCCACGTCCTCCCCTGCCCTCACTCCCCAGAGGCTCCAGCCTGGAGCGGCAGAGCCCGGACCCCACGTGGCCCCTGCCCTCCAGGCATCCTGGCAGGGTCCCTGCTGCTCAGAGCCACAGCCGGCGAGGGGGTCCTCTGTCCAGCCTGTGAGGGGGCAGAGGGGTCGGCACTGGGTGCTGCTGCAGCCTCCCCGCCCCCTCCTGCCCCGCCATCCCCTCTCACCGCAGCCAGGCGCCAATCCCCTCAGGGACCCCAGCCTCCCCAGGGCAGCCGGGGAGCCACACGGCCCTGCTGCTTCCCCTGGAAACAGGGTGGCTTCACACACACCCACAGGGCCCAAACCTGGGCTCCCGACACCCACGGGGGCAGAGGTGGTGTAGAGGGTAGAGCATAACTTACAGTCAGAACCAAACCCTATCAAACCCAGCCCGGATTTCAGACCCCAGCGCCCTGGGGCACACGAAGGGAGAAGGTTGCCCAGAATAACCCAGCAGGGAAGTGGCCGAGCCCGGGCCCCAAGGACCGCTGCGCACCCCCAGCCACGTGTCTGCCCCTCCCATCCTGACCTCCTGGCCCTCCTCCTTCCCGGGATCCCTGCGCTTCGGGTCCTGATGGCGCCTTTCCCTCCACAGGTTCTGTCAGAGCACGGCTTTGGCCTGATCACCACCGACATCCGTGAGGGACAGACTTTCTACTACGCAGAGGATTACCACCAGCAGTACCTGAGCAAGATCCCCAACGGGTACTGCGGCCTCGGGGGCACCGGAGTGTCCTGCCCGCTGGGTATTAAAAAGTAAAAAGTAATTTCTCCCCACATGTTCAGCCCTTGAGGTCACAGCAAAAATGCTTCCAACAAATCGAGCAATTCTTTTGTGGTTCATTCACATCAGGTGCTTTTTGAAGTGCACAGAGGCATTCATAAAAGTCTGCTTTATTGAGGTGTAATTTACATGAAGTGCAGTGGCAAGCTGATAACATGTAATTTATCTTCTAATAAGTTATGGTGGGAGGAGAGCTGTGAAATTTTTTGGATCATTTGGTGTCTGAACGGGAATAATGAATAATCAGTGTTCACCCTTCTTGTGACTGGGTGCCTGCCAGGGATGCTAGGGAACCAAGCTGGGAGATCGTCGGAGGGGATAGGGCATCCTTTATCTGTGCCCTGTCCCACCTCACAAGCCCTCCTGCCCTCCAGTGCCTTAACATTTGCAAACACTTATAGCCACAATGAATCATTCACTGAAATACTTTGCCCAGCTGATCCTATACGTGTGTAAAGGGCTTTCTCTCTCTTTTCGGCCCTCCTCGTGGCAGAGAAGAGATGTGAGTTAGCTTGATGAATTTTAACGCTTTGCTCACAGCTATGAGAAATGCTTGTTCTAATAAAAGTCTACAGTCTAATAATACAAACTGTCTGATATCTCATCTGTCTTTTACTTGTTTAGGTAGGATATTTCTAAGTATTGTAAGATAAATTTTAGAGCTCTCAAAGAGCTTGCGAAGGAAAAAGTCTTAAGAATCATTTTCCCCCAAGCGGGAAATCTGATTGAAATCTTTAGAAAACAGGTACACCTCTAGCTTCTTGCAACTTTAGTAATAATAGCTGTTTTCAACATGCCTATTACAGCCGTCACATCAGGGGCTATTCTAGAGAGCAGACACATGGAATCTCTGCCCTTAAGAGTCTTTATATTCAAGACCAGGGGTGGGGGAAGTACACAATAAACAGGTAAACACATGAATAAGTAAGATGATTGCTGGTCCTGAGAAATGATAGGAAGATGGTGAATAGGGCAAGATGTTAAGTTGAGCCTGGGTGCTATGGAGTTGTGTTCAGAGCTGTGTTAGCCACGCTGGTCAGGGGAGGTGGTGAAGACCTCATTACAGAATGAGGTCTGTAAAGGGGTGACACACGTAAGTTGAGAACTGAATGATCTGAATGATGCAAAGGAGGAACGGACACACGAGTTGGGAGGGGAGAGCGGAGCTCTGGGGGCAGGAGATGGACTAAGAAATAAGACATAAGTTTCCCCCTGGATATAGTCCATTTCTTTCTCTTCCCTCTTGGAATTCTGCTGTGCCCTAAACACCTCAAGAATACTCAAGTGGAGTAGCTATCCCTGATCACTGTCAGCATCCCCACTGTGGTTGCTTGAAGGAAAAGCTTTCCAAATACAAGGACCAGGAAGTATAAATGGCCCAAGACGGGGGATTTTGTGATGTTTGAGAAACAGGAAGGCCAGTGGGGCTGGAATAGTGTGAATGAGGAAGGTATTGGGGAGAAGTATCTCAGAGAGGTAGGAAGAGCCAGACCATGCAGAGTCTTCTAAGGACATGTTAATAGGATTAAAAATTTTTATTCTAATTTATCCCTCCCCCACCCCCTTTCCCTTTGGTAACCGTTAACTTTGTTCTCGAAGTCTGTGAGTCTGTTTCTGTTTTGTAAATAAGTTCATTTGTGTCATATTTTAGATTCCACATATAAGTGATATCATATGGTATTTGTCTTTCTCTTTCTGATTTACTTCACTTAGTGTGATAATTTCTAGGTCCATCTATGCTGTTGCAAATGGTATTATTTCATTTTTTTATGTCTGAGTAATATTTATATATATATACATATATATATATATACACACATACACACACACACACCACGTCTTCTTTATCCATTCACCAGTTGATGGACATTTAGGTTACTTCCATGTCTTGGCTATTGTGAATAGTGCTGCTGTGAACATAGGGGTGCATGTATCTTATTAGATGCATGCACCCCTATTAGAAATTAGAGATTTCTCCAGACATATGCCCAGGGGTGGGATTGCAGGGTCATATGGTAGCTCTATTTTTAGTTTTTCGAGGAACCTCCATACTGTTCTCCATAGTGGCTGTATCAATTTACATTCCCACCAACAGTGTGGGAGGCTTCCCTTTTCTCCACACCCTCTCCAGCATTTGTTATCTGTAAACTTTTTGATGATGGCCATTCTGACCAGTGTGAGGTGATACCTCACTGTAGTTTTGATTTGCATTTCTCTAAGAATTAGTGACGTTGAGCATCACTTCACGTGCCTGTTGGCCATCTGTATGTCTTCTTTGAAGAAATGTCTATTTAGGTCTTCTGCCTATTTTTTGATTGGACTGACAAGGGCGTAGTTTCCAACATATACAAATAGCTCATACAACTCAACAACAACAACAGAAAAACCAATAAGCTGTGTGTTTCTTTCCCACCTCATCTCTAGGACATTTCTTCGTCAGTGATTTCCTGATCCTGAATCTCAGCGTTGTTACTCATGGTCTCTGAGAGCCCAAAGCAGCATGTACTGAGGCTCTGAACCAGGTAGAAGCAAAGGAAGGTAAAGAACAAGGACCCTTCTAGAGATCAAGTCTGCAGGTCTCAGGGATGAGCTTACAAATGAAGGGGAAGCAAGGAGCTGGAATGTTTCTCATTGCAGGAGCAGAGGAAATGAAAGCAGCTGTGGAAGGTACCTGCTTGTGAGAGAGGGAAGGAATAGGCCTTCTGTTTCAGACATCCTTGGCATACCCCTCCCTGTGGAAAGATGCTCCATCCAAACTTTGGAGAGGCCTCAAGCTGAAGTTGGTGACCTGCCTCTGAGTCCCGGGGGAACCATAGGCCTTTGAGTGGGTCCCAGGTATATTTTAAGCGCTCCTATAGGTATATGATTATTTCAGGCACAGCTATTCGTGTGAGAATCCCTCCTCACAACGTGCACCCCACCCTTGACCTTACCCCCCAGTCTGAGAAGGACACTTGGTTGTGAGGCTGCAGTGTTTAATCATGGGGATAATAGAAACATCACAAAAGACAGTAACAAGATGGCCCAGGGTGATAGAAGCAAACTTTCCCTGGAGTCCGGTTCATGCTTGTAGGGCCTTTTTGACAGCTTCGTCTCCTTCTCAATCCATGACAGATAACTAGACACCTTCGTGTATACTCCAGGTAGTTTCTTCCGGCCACAGCCCACTCCCCAGCTGACAATGCCCAGCTGGTACCATTTGCTTGTGTTGGTTTTTTTCTGGCAAACCAGAGGCCCCCCACCGTCACCCTAGGAGAGAAGAGTTGTTTGGGAGTGGAAGGGGTGGTGGCAAGTTGCTCTTACAGCCTGTTGAGGGGTGGGCGCCTGGCACGAGGCACAAAGCACTTCTGGTGTCATTGGAGGATGGGTGGATGTTTCTACCTTTGATCGGCTCTCGAACAACATGCCCGTACTCCCAGCTCTGTGACTGTCAGAAAAGGGAGCGAAGAGTTTGGTCAAAAGCAATGGTGATGAATGACAATTTGGTCAAAAAATAAATATCCATCGTCACTATCATCATTATCCCGTGACATGCATTCATTCTGATATACCAAGGAGTGGTTTTCTAATCCGTTCTGCCTCTAAGCACTTTTTTGTTTTTTCAGAATTCTTTCAATTTCCCCAGAAAGACCTCATTTTGCTCTTTCTGTGCTGTTCACGATAGCAAAAAGTAAAAACTGAAACCCAGAATGCATTATGCTTTATACTAGGTCATTGGTTGAAGACAGCGGGCGTACAGACTGTATATACAGAACACAAAAAGTACAAAAATTGTGTCAAAATGTTAGATTGTGGTTCAAAACATCAATTTTTAAACAATGTACAAATTTTAAAGCATCATGGAAGAGATTGCCAAATAAGCACAGGTGGAGCAGACGTCATTGTCGTGAAAATGAAGGAATACACTACCTTTCATACCCCCAAACCTTTTGGACCATTTAAATTTTTCTATTAAAGAATAATGTATCTTCAAAAAAAAAAAAAAGAAGAATGTATCTTCATCAAAAAATCAGAAAACTGGGGTATGGGAAAAGAACATGAAGAATACCCATAGTTATATAAGTAAATTTATATATAAGCACACACACACGATTGTGTATAAGAAGAATTTTCAGGTAACATACAGTTAACATTGTTTCTCTGGGGAGTGAACAGGAGAACAATTATAAGAGGTAAACTTCCTCTTCACTGTACACCCCTCTGTACCCCTGGAATTTTCTTTACTGTGTACTGAAAGAAATAAGTGAAATAAACCACATTTCTAATTTCAACCATGCAGAGCCAACTCTTCAGCCAAATGTAACTTTCCACATCCTCATGTATGCAAATACGTCATTATTATTTTACAGAAATAGGATCAGGCGGTACATAGTGTCTCACAGCTTACAAAGATCTATTTTTGGAAATATTAAGTAACACATAGGAGAGTCAGAAAGAAGCACTATTTAATGATATGCCAAAAATCCAAATACAAAACAAACAACAGTGCCCCCCAAATAGGGTATGGGTTTATCTGGTTTTCTTAAACGAGATTGTTATCACGAGCAAATTGCCGTGCCCATCAGCTTCCTTTGAACCAAACTGTTCTTCATCCAGTTCTTTGAAGTCATTGGAAATTCCCATGACCTTTCTTTAAAATGAAGAATTACACTCGCTTCTCCAGGGATGATGAGATCTATGTGAAAGACGTACAGTTAAGAATTTAAATTTCTGGAGCCAAACAGACCTTGGTTCAGATCCCGGGGTGAATACGTAGTTGAGAGAATGTGAAATTTTTCTTCAGCGTTTTGAGGCTCATTTTTAGGCTGGTGATGACTGTACCTCTCCTGCAGGACCACGGTGTGAAGGTAAGCACGTGACACCTATGAAGCACTATGCCTGGCCCTAATATATAGCAAGCCTGTACTCCCTGGCAGCTCCCACCATTTTTGTGGTGGATGAACCAGGCACATCTGGGCGGGGCCGTGCTGGGCTGCTGGATTTGGAGCCCGGTTTCTATTGAAACCCAAAAGATGGCTCTCACCCCTGAAGTCAGCGTGCCTTGGTTGGAACTCGGTGTCTGTAATTGACCTTCCTGGTGTGTCTTCTGCAAGGCTGTCAGCTTTCCTGGTCCTCCTTTTCCCATCTAAAACAGGCCTGCTTCCTAGAGCTAGTTTGATGTATTTGTGGAAGCAGTTTGTATGCTCTTGAGCACTGAACAGATAGATGTAAGAGATGATGATGGAGCAAACAATATTCGTAGTGTTTACCGTGACCCTCCTCTGCACTATGCTCCTCTAAATGCTTTTGTGTATTGACTCATTTTATCTTCACAGCAGTCCTGAGAGGACTCTTAGTAGTCCCATTTTACAGATGGGGAAATCTGAAAAGGCACAGGCACAGAGGGGACTCCAGGCGGTGAGTAGAGGAGCTGGGAGGGAAGCTAAGGGAGCCTGCGGCCCTAACCGCTGGACGGCACAGCCTGCCGTTGGTTACAGAGCATCCCTCCCAAATTCATGTCCACCTGGAACCTCAGAATGTGACCTTACTTGGAAATACGATCCGTGCAGATGTAATTAGTTCCATTAAGATGAAGTCCTACGGGATTAGCATGGGCCCTACTCCAATAACTGGTATTCCTATAAGAAGAGAGCAGAGGAGACACACGCATAGAGGGGGGAAGGCCTGTGAAGATGGAGGCACAGATCGGAGGGCTGCACCTACAGGCTAAGGAACGCCCAGGGTTGCCCGCAACCACCAGAAGCCGGAAAAGGCAAGGAAGGATCCTCCCCTAGACCCTCCAGAGGGAGCATAGCCCTGCCGATGCCTTGATTTGGGACTTCTGGCCTCTGGGAGAGAACACGTTTCTGTTGGTTTTTTTTGTATTTTTGTGTGGTACGCGGGCCTCTCACTGTTGTGGCCTCTCCCGTCGCGGAGCACAGGCTCCGGACGCACAGGCGCAGCGGCCATGGCTCACGGGCCCAGCCGCTCCGCGGCATGTGGGATCTTCCCAGACCGGGGCACGAACCCGTGTCCCCTGCATCGGCAGGCGGACTCTCAACCACTGCGCCACCAGGGAAGCCCACGTTTCTGTTGTTTCAATCCACCTCCTATCCAGAGGAGAAAGAAGGCAGCCAGGTAGCCTGGCACTGCTGGCCAGCTTTCTGGGTCAGCCCCTCTCCAGGCCATGGAGAAGCTATGTTACCTGGCAGGTGTCCTTCCCACCTTGAAGGTCCCCGGCGCACAGCGTGCTCGTGGTGAGCAGAGGCATCGTGGGGAAGCATGTTTCCCACTCGATCAGCTGGATGTTGACTTTCCAGAGCACTGTTTCCATACTTCGCTTAGGAACTGACCCAAAGAAGAAGCAGATGGGGAGAGGACCCTGAGCTCAGCGTGGTCCCTTTGGAGGACCCACCCACATCATGTCTTTTCACCTCAACAACAAGGGAACTGCTCTGTGGCCCCGGCAATGACCCAGATTTGGCCTGGGTGAGGAGGGGGTAGGAGGGGTGTCCGGGAGACTCTTGAGCCCACCCTCTCTGAATCAAGAGCTCCTAGGACTGGGTCTCTACTGGATTTCAGCCTCAGTGAACCATTTTCTCACCCTGCCGAGGGTGCCAGGTTACAGCTAGGGTCCAAAAAGAAGTTTCATCCAAATCCATGAGGACGTAAAGAGAACCCACGATGACAAGTTCTGTCCTGGGACCCACGGCACAAAAAGATGGGCTTGAAGCTCGTGTCAGGGTCCTTGAGGAGTTCACTGCCTGTGGGCTCTAGCTGAGCCCAACTCCTAGAATGTCCACTTCCGAAGATGGGGATGTGTTCCTCTTTGTATGTTGCTGAATCCCCGGAGCCTAAAACACTGCCTGAATCATAGAGGAGTTTCAAAGAAAATGAGGTAAACGAAGCATGGGGAACTCTAAGTTAAGAAGGTGGCCTTGTTTGCGAAGCTATTGAAAAGCTTCTAAGGGCAATTCCCAAGGAGGAATCTAACACAGCTCTGAGATTTGGGACCACGTGGGAATCCATGTAGAGCCATTTGGGTGCCCCCTTGGAAGAGCAGTACTGAGTGGAATATGATTTTTCCTGCTCTGTTGATTATGGGGAAAGTCACATTCACCAAGAAAGAAGACAAAAGGACCCCATTTTGTGGGTTGGCTGGGCAAACTGGCAGGAGTAGGTTACAGGTTAACTCTAGAAGGACAAATTTACATTCGGTTTATCCCCTCCTCCTTGGCCTGGATCTGCGGTTTTCAGAGATTTTAGCCACAGAGCCCTTTATCACAGGGGGCAGAACTGGCGCCATCAGTTGGAACGGAGCTGCTCTGGCTGACACTGGCGTGGACTTCCCAGAGCCCAGCCCCTTTTCCCATTGGTATGTCCCTCCACATTCCTCCAAGCTACCCTGAAGCCTCTGAACACTTCTGCCTGGGTTTTCCCTGAGGCCCTGTTTAGGGTTCCTGTTTCACAATATGGACCTAAAACTTGCTACGTGCACCCAGGGAGGATGGCTCCCATGTGGACTGAGCAGAAGGGTCATCATGGGACCTTAACTGAGAACCGGAAGCGCCCAGGTCCACGAGGCTGACCTCCTGAGGCCAGCAGAGCCTCCAGACTTTGCTTCTCATTGCAAACCTCAGCCAAGGTGCCACCCCTCTCCCCGTTGGGCTATAGTAACTTACTAGTAGTGCCCCATCCAGTCTCCCAGCAGTTTCTCCATCTCTCTGTGTCAGTGACCTCTGAAAGGCAGATGGGTACCTTCTTGACACCCAAGTTTGGTGGGGATTTGAGCAACAGCAAAGCAATGTCATTAATGTAGAACCAGCTGACAAAATAATAGTGAGTAATTAGCTTGTCCACTTTTATCTTTGTCAGGTTCTCGGTGTCAAGATTTCCTTTACCATGTACGACCTCCAAGGTAGATCTTATTCCAAAACAAAAGAAAGAGAAAATAGGTAAGTGGTGGGAGGGTGAAAGGTGAGCCTTAGGAGAAAATAACTGCACTCGTGTGAGACTGTGATCCTGAGAGCATCTACGGCTCTGCACCTGACATGGAGCCAGGGGGGAGAAGCCTGACCTGAGTGCCTAGCCTGCCCTCTGGCCAACCAGCTCTTGCCCCGACAGCTCTTTGCTTGGGCAAATTCACTTGTAAATTTCATCAACAAATGTCTGGGAAGCCATACTATGGCATAAGTAATTGAGGGACTTGATTTGCAAGAAAAGCTCACTGGCTATATCACAGACACCTTGGAAGGTTTGCAAAAATATTTTGTAGACTGGGACTCAGACAGCACCTTCTGCCATGCAGCCAGGCCTGGCACCCTGCCCTCAGGGCCTAATCCTTCTATGATTTCCCCAACTCCGTGATCTGTGTCCTCCCACTTTCTCCCTGAGTGAGAGCAAATGCTTAGGAAGGGACTCTCTAGGAGTTTGGACCAGGACTACACGCACCTGGCAAAATGCTGAGAAGCCCAAGGAACATTTGCTCTACAATGTAGGTCCCACACAGCAAGCCATGCAACACCCTAGGAGAACGGTTTCTTTCCACCTGCAAAGTGTGGTTTTTAACACAGGTGTCTGCCTCCTGGTATTTTGTTTTATGGCTGACGAACGTGAATAATAGGCATGTCGGGGCAAATATTCTACCACACTGGTATGAAAAAATAATTCTATCTGCAACACTTACTTATTTTTGTTTTTGAAGCAATGGGCTGCAGTTAGAATCCACCACACACTGAGGATCGATCCTCCACAGAGATGATTCCCACTGTCAAGGATACGCATCTGCCATGGGAAATCTACAATGTCTGCAGGCACCCCGCCTATGATATCCAAAGCTTCTGACTTCTCAGAACTGTTTATTCTTTGGCCACATTTCACTAAGAGCAGAAAGAAGGAAGAGGGAGGAGAGACCCAGCACCCAACAGTCAAGGTTGGTTGGCTTGGAAGACACTTGAGTATGATGCCCCTTTCTCACCCCCCAGCACACAGACAGCAGTGGCTCAGCCAGTTTACTACCAGGTGGGAGATCCATCAAACAAAAACAATACCCTACACACCTACCAAGGGCACCACAATTATGAGATTGTGCTTTTGGGTGCCTTCACCATAGTTGTGCTTCTTGGAAGGGTCTCCGTCTGACGGCCTGTGAGGAGGGACACACAGCCACAAGCCCTGGGGCCGGATCTTGCTTTTGCACCCTAGTAGGGAAGCCCAAGGGAAATTGACCAGCCCCCCTCCTTTCCCAACTGATTCCTGCATTTTCTGTTGTGATTTATGGCACCACCGTGTTTCACCCAATTTTAATTCTAAAGATCATCCCAGTTGCACCTTGAGAGAAATTAAAATTTTGCCATTTCCTATGTGATAGGATTGTTTTGACAGCTTCTAATGGGTTTCCAACATCATTTGAGTAATGGGAAACAATAAACATCATAAAATCTAAAATGTTGAATGCTTACTATTTGCCAGGCACCATTCTGTTCTGTCTAAATTAATTAATTCTCATACAAACCTCACAAGATAGTTGAAATTATCATCATCTCATTTTAAAGGGTAGACAACAAAGGCAAATTTAAGGTTAGGACAACTGGCCAAGACCAACAGCTAATAAACGACTAAGCTAAGATTTGAACCCAGGCAGTCTGTCTCTGGAGTCTGTTCTCATAACCACTGGGCAAACTGCCTAAGTGTTAACCATACTTGTACCTGGGGAGAAAAGTCCATGACTTTCATAATATTTCACAGAAGAGTCTAATTTGAGAGGTATATCTATTCAAACCGTCTCTATGGCACACATGGTACCATCACCACACACCATATAGCCAACAACCTCATCACCACACAGCCTCGCCACCATGTATGTCCCCACCACACGTCACCGTCAGTCACACCACTGAGCACTACACGTTCTACCGCCACCATTGCGCATGGGCACCACCACCAGTCGCCACCACTGCTGCCTCTCATCTCTGCCTTTGGGTTTCTCTCCTCTGACTTCCCGGGCCCTTCAGCTCCCCGGAAGTGCTCTGCTTCTTCCCATCCCGGGGCTCTTCCCCATGCTCCTGCCAGAAAGACAGGCTCCTTCCTCATCTGTCTTGCTCCTCTTTGCCTGTGTAACTCCTGTGTATCCCTCATATCTTAGCTCCTTCCTTGCCTTTGAAGATTACACCAGCTACCCTCAGTATAACTTTCTTACTCGACACCCCACCTTCCCCTCAGGACACTAACAACAGTGATGAAGCATTTGTGAAACTGTTAAAGTCTACTTCCCCCATTAAACTGAGGGATTCCCATTGCTCCTGTCAAGGAAGACCACACATTGTAAGGAACCTGCAGCCCGATCTCAGATGAAAAGTTTGAATTTTCAGAGCCAACAAGGGAATCTTGGACTTAATATACAAGAAAACAATGTTGGATCTCTGGAAAATTTTTTAAATACTTAATCAAAATAATAGTTTGTGAAAATTTAAACAGAATTACCAATGATTAGTAGTCAAATTGGCTTACTAATTTAAAAGCCCCATATATTAATCTTTTGCTACATAATGAGAGCCACTTACTGAGCACCTGTCATGAGTCAGCCTCTGTATTGTGTGTGTGAGAGACACTTAATAATGCCAGCAAACCTCTGAGCTATGGTTTATTTCACAGACGAAGAAACAATCTTGGAGAGATCGCGTGATTGCTGAAGACCATTCCACTTACAAGAGACAGATGGGGATTTTTTGGGCAGGTATGTCTGGTTCTAAAGCCCAGTTGTTTATTCATCTTGCTCGTAGCTTGCATGGTATGTCTATATTTCGGCAAATCATCCACTCAATTCTTTGAGAATCTTATTTGGCTAAAATGTTGGTATGCGGTTTGGATGATTTCTCTCTAAGGCGAACATCAAACTGGCTGAGATATTACATCTAAAGCATTGATCATTGACTGTATCCCGGAAGGGAGGCTTTCTGAGTGAGGTGGGAAGAAGGTTTCACCTGGAGAGCTATCTGATTGGTGGGCAGTGGCAGCCTGCCACCCTCTGTGTAGAACAAGATGTTCAACACAAAAGAGAAAGCAAGATCTGTTGGCATTTTCTGCTGACGGTTCGGAGGTGTTGGAGCGGCAGTAGGATACCAAGCCAAGCTGGTACTAACAGATGCCTTTAAAACTTAAATGGGTAAAAAGTCGTCTTACACCTGGGGAAAAAAGTGCATAATAATGCATGACACAAAACTGAGCAAGAACTGATATTTAATAGATTACAGAATAGAGATTGAAAACTGTCTGATCACATCTGAGTCCTGGGCATGAGCCGCCAATACTGAACTCAACAAGGACTAGAAATAGAGTCTTGCAACTCCAGTCAAAAAAAATAATGGATCCCAAACTCGAGGTTGTGAGAGGAGCTTTGACTTGGAAGTTTTTCATAGGAAAATATCAACCACAAGATGCCGATGAGATGACCTGACCGATAAGCACTCCACTTCCTGGACTGTAGCATTTGACGGCCGTTGGTCTGGGGCCTCGAGGTGTAAGAGTAGCATTAACAAATGGAGCGTGTTCAGAGGTGAGTAACTAGCATGTTGGGAAGCCTTATTATAGGGAACATAAAGGGATGGGCCTTCAGACTCCTGCAGGGTTTTCTTAAAGACGTGGTATCAGACTTGCTCAGATCCAGCGTCAGTGGGTGAAAACCATATGTTGGCATGAAAAGATCCAAAAATTCTGCCATATTGTTACATTACACTTTGTTGGACATTATACAGAACTGAGGGTGACCTGGACAATCTGGGGCCTGTGGTTAATTTAGGGGAGTCCCTGGGAGCCCAGGAAATTTATATATTTTTCAATATAAAAATGCACTTCATAGAGTTCTCTATAGTGGAATAGGCTACCTCTAGGTTCTTCAATTTTCTCACCTTAAAATGAGGGGACTCAATAAAATCATCTCTAAGGTTTTTCCCAGTTCTAAAATACTCTACTTTTACAGTTTAAAATGACGAGGGGGAAACATTTTTACTTAAATTGCATTAATATAGAACATAAGGGGTTTCCCTGGTGGCACAGTGGTTGGGAGTCCGCCTGCCGATGCAGGGGACACGGGTTCGTGCCCCGGTCCGGGAGGATCCCACATGCCGCAAAGCGGCTGGGCCCGTGAGCCATGGCCGCTGGGCCTGCGCGTCTGGAGCCTGTGCTCCGCAACGGGAGAGGCCACAACAGTGAGAGGCCCGCGTACCGCAAAAAAAAAAAAAAAGCTATAAACATTGAAGCAAACTTTAGCTTCCTTATTCTGAGTTTTTCCTTAAGAGGTATGTGATTTTCAGTACAACAGTTTAAATGCTGTATTGATATTGATGTCAGGCTGCCAGTGGTCATGCAGACTGAAACCTGAATGTATTTACATGAAAAGTCTTATGAAAGTCCAAAAGTTCTTCTATATTTTTACATGCTCAATGGCTCAGCTTTGTTGGAAATTAGAATTGGGGCTGGCCTGGAAAAATAGGAGACCCGTGGTTGTGAATCTTAGGAGAGTTCCTGGGAGCCTAAGGGGTTTATATATATAGTCTGTAGATAAAAAACCAAATGAAGTCTTAGGTCCGCCAGCACTACAGAGCAAACTCATGGTGGGGGAGTTCAGAAATCTTCCCTTGCAAATCCCACTGCAATGAAATCACTGCAGACTGTAGATTTTTGCCGAGTGACTGGTTGATCCAGACCCAGAGATGTGACCAAACAAACTAAGATAGGGAGGTCTCATCTCAGCTTTTTAGTTGAGTGTCTTCTCTTTGCCTGCACCATCAGGGTGTCTCAGAAATTCTTTTTGCCCCAAAAGACCCTTTCAATATATTGGTCACCACGAGAGAAAGAGAAGCATGATTGGAGAAACAACTCAAGTCTGCAGAAGGCACTGATTTTAGCCTGGAAATTTCCTAGCTGGCGGGGTGCCTGGTGAAGAGGGAAGGAGTGAGATTTGGAGTCAGAAGTTCTGAGTTGGCTCCATTGGCTAGCTGTGTGACTTGGAGCCACTGATTTAACCTGTCTGAGCCTCAATATCCTCATCTTTAATACAAAGATAAGTATTAGCACAGACTAATGCCTATTTTTTCATGTCACATTGATTTAGAGGGATGACATTTGGTTTCATTCTAGTTTGGACCAAGGAGAGAGAAGTCTGAGTTTTGCCCAAGGCTTTTGGTTCAATCTGGGGTCATCTCTGGGCAGCATTTCAGTGGGAGGATGTACCTGCTGGTCGTCTTCCTGCATCAGTGGCCATTCCTTCTCATACTTTTCTGCCAAATCCACCTCTTCTTCCAAAACTCACGGCTTAATCCTCAGACCACTTCTTTCTCTGTGCACTTTGGCTAGAGTATCTCATCCTAGCCAGACTTCAAATATCTTCTTTATACAGATGCTCTCACGTTTACCCCCTCAGGCCTCTCCACTGAGCTCCCAACCCATTAACCAACTGCCCTACTCAGTATCTCACAAGAACGTTTAAGAGGTGCCTCAAACTTGACGTGGCCCAAACTGAACTATGGAACCTGACCCCACTCCACATCTTTCTTGTAAGCCTTCCACAGTTCTATGGATGGTACCACACCCGTCTGTTTGCTTAGGCAAGAGTTATCCTTGACATCTCCTCTTTCCCTCACTCCCCATGAGCAGTGCATCGGTCAGTCCCATCAACTTTACCAAACAATGTCCTTCACCAGCCATCCTCTCCATTCCCCCTGCTATAAACCCATCCAGGCCGTCATCCTGTCCTGCCCACTAACTCGTCCCCTTCCTTCCACTCTTGCATCCCCACTCCTACACAGTCTGTCCTCTGAAGCAGCCAGAATGTTTTCTCAAGCACCTCTCATTTCTCACTCTCTGATGGCTTCCCACTGTGACCAGAATAAAATCCAAAGTCCTCACTGAGCCTTTACGAGCCCGTCTTTCTCCAGTGGCCCCTTCCCATTCACTCTGCCCCAACTTTACTGGCCTCTCTGCCTCTAAAACATACCCCGCTCACTCAGTCTCAGGGCCTTTGCACTTGCTGTCACTTCTGCTTGGAAATATGTCTCCTTCTCATCAGATGGGTCTCAGCCCAAGTCTTGTCATCTCAGGAAGGCTTTCCATGACCACCTCTTAGAACAGTCTCACCTCCCACCTGCAGACCTCCCATCGCAGTAGCCTGTTTCATCTGCTTCATACCATTTAACAGGAGCTGGAATTAACTTATTTATTTATTCATTTCTATGTTTAATACTTCCCTCCCCTCACTAGATAGCAAAACTGCTTAAGGGTAGGAATTTGACTATGTCATTCTCTGATATAAAACATCTCTCTCCTAAAACAGCTCCCAGCACGTGATAGAGGTTTGATATCTGTCAACCAGCAAATTGACAGCATAGCACGAGGCTCCATAAATTCTCCGGGCTCAGGGAGATGAATCCATAGTAGGTATTAAGACGCTGCTGTCATTACAGTTATTTATGTTTTGCATTAGACCAGTTAAGCTCCACATGACCCTTCAGGATGTTTTCAAAGAGAAAGCAGCCAAGAAATTCCTTTTTCTGATCACACGGGGCCTTAAAGCTGCAGGACGTGGCTAGTTAGCATCTCCAGATGGAAAGCTAGTTACCCCTCTCAAACGGTTTACTTACATTGGCCCTTCACTCTGGAAAACTCTGGTACCTAACATAGATGTTAAATACACAAACACACACATACACAGGCAGACACGGCTTCTCCACATGTAACTTTAAAGTTGGGAGTGTGTGGGGAGCAATGGTCTGAAAGTCTGGTCCAGGAGCCCCAGCATCAGATTCACTGGAGGGGCCTTATTAAAAGTGCAGTTCCTCAGATCCCACCCAGTACTACAGAATCGGCATCCTAGAACTTGACCTTTTGAACAAGCTCCCCAAGTGATTCTCCTGGCCGCCGAGGAGAGAGAGCCCCGGAGAGGCACAGACCCAAGAACACCATGAGAGACCTACGTGCCAGGCCGCCATGTGACCAGGGCAGCAGCAGGGCGACTGGCAGCAGAAGCACCGCTCTTCCGTCCCTCCGTCCTGTCATTGGCCCTGGTCTTTACTCAAGTCGATGGAGGAGCTTCAGGTGAGACTGCGCGTATCCAATTCAGAAAGACCGAGTCAGGGCCTCGCTCTCTGTGTCTGCAGTCTCACAGCCCAGCCTGATGCCCAAGTCACAGTAGGGCACTGGGTGGAGCCAGCACAGTCCAGACAAGGCAGCCAGGAGGCATCCTGGACCAGGACCTGATGATTCCATGAGCCAACCCTCTGGGACGTGGAGGGCCGTGTGGAAGCAGGGGCAGAGGCAGTGGAGCGGGAGGACCTCACACCAGATGGGCTCCTGCAAATCAGGGCATCTCAGACTCACTAATGCATCAGGAAAAAAAGAGTTGAAGGCCTTCCTCAGGAGAAGGGACCTGAGGCTGCTGGTCCAAACAAGTCAGGTGATACAGTGGAGCGAGCGCAGACTCAGAGTCCTACAGCAGAGAGCTCACATCACCAGTGGGACCTGAACTTTGAGCCTCAGATTACTCATCTGTAAAATGGGGATAATCATAATATTTACATCAATATATTGTTGGATTAGTGAGATAGTGCGTGTATCTAGGACCTGGCAAATACCAAGCCCACGATTTTAATTCTCTACCAATTTCATGTCTTCCAGAAAAGGAAGGCACATTGACCAGCCATTTCTATGAATAAGATGTGCATAAAATACAAAACCCATGCATAGGTGGGCTGCAGGGTGGCTTTTGTTCATATATTTCATTCATTTGTTCATCCACTAGGTGACCTAGCACTTTACAGAGCATTTTCTATACGCCAGGCTTGGAGAATGATGCAGAGATAACCAATATTTGTTCTCCATCTCCTAGAATCTGGGAGAGACACGTGAGCAGAGACACCACCTTAATACACTGGGACAAGTGTTATCACTGGGAGCTGCAGAGGGGCACCCAACCCAGTGTGGGGGGAGCACAGGTGTGTGGTGGGTGGGGAAAGAGGCCACCAGGGAAGATTCTCTAGAGGAAGAAATAAGCCCTGTCTGGGCTGAGTCAATCCACTGAGAGAGATGATGTTAGGGAAGGGCCAGAAGACGTATGTTATGGGTTGAATGGTGTCCTTCCCAAATTCATCTGTTGAAGTCTTAACCTCTAGTACCTCAAAATGTGACCTTATTTGGAAACAGGGTCATTGCTGCTGTAATTAATTAAGATGAGGTCATATGGAGCAGGGTTGGCCCCTAATCCATTATGACTGGTGTCCTTACAAGAAGGGAAAATTTGGATACATAAACCCACACAGGGAGAGCGCCATGTGGAGATGGGAGTTATGCTGCCACAAGGCAAGGAACTGCCAGAAGCTGGGAGAGAGGTCTAGAACAGATCCCTCCCTTCCGAGGGGGCACGGCCCTGCCAACACCTTGATTTTGGACTTCTGGCCTGCAGAACTCCAGAAAATAACTTTCTGTTGTTCTGAACGACCCAGTTTGTGGCACTTTGTTATGGAAGCCCTAAGGAACTAATACAGCATTCTAGATGGGCAGAAAATGTGTGCAAAGGTATGGGAACCGTAGGAAGTTTTAAGTTAAACCATATAGAGTTGCTGGTTTAGCAGCTCAAAAATGGTCTAATACTGGCAAATTCGAATAGTTCAGACTAATATGTTGAGTTGGAATAATGTGCAAGATTGAGCAGTAGACAGGCCAATTTATTAAATAAAGTTTGACTCTGAATACAGTCTTCCCCCACTATACAGCCACAGATATATTCTCATGAGAAATCACCATGGACGCGACAGGTGTGTGGAGAACAAGAATTATTACTAAAGAGTGGCAAGAGCTGTAGGTGTATATGTTTTCCAAAATTCTATGCATGATGGACTTCCATTTTAGGGAAAATGACTGTGGGACTTTTTCTTTTCCTAGCTCTTTTAAGGCTTTACAATTTATTTTTAAAGCTCTTGGGGATATCCTATCAGAATAAGCAAACAGCAGATGAAATATTAGGAAGTTAGTTCATGTTATTCGATGTGGAGTTTTAACATAACAAGCATTTACTATCCATCTCATAGCTATAAGCAAAGCATTAGAATTCATCAACCTAACATATCTTTTCTCTGCCAGGAGGGGTCCTGAAATGGGAGACACAGCCTCCTTATCTCTGTTCTTTAGAAAACAACACGAATTTGAGCTCAGCAGACAGAAGCATTTCATTGCAGCTATAAGTGTTTGCAAACTTTGGGGTCCTGGAGGGCACGTGTTCATATGAGGTGGAACAGGGCATAGATAAAGAATTCCCAAGGTCACCAGGCTTAACCACGTGGCTTCCGTGGCTGGCCCCAGAGTTCTGAACAGGATAACACAGCATATGCATGATCTTCATTCAGATCCCAAAGAATCCCCAAGTCTCCCAGCACATATGTGCATGGATTCACATTTTTATCAAAATACCATTGCATGAAGACACATGTCCACACCAAGACCCGTACACAATGTTTATGGTGTTTTTATCCATAAGTATTAAAAAGTAACACCCTACATGTCTGTCAGTTGAGTGGATAGCCAGTGGTCCATCCAGACAACAGCAATGGTCCTCCGCAATAGAAAGGAGCAGACCACTGACTGCAGACCACATGCTATAACCATGAACCTCCAGTGCCTTCTGCTGAGTTGAAGAAGCTGTATAACTACTACCTTCAGTATGATGCACAGACAGGCAGAGATAGCACATCAGTTGTCACCAGGGGCTGGGACTTGGGGAAGGGGATGGGTTCCAAGGGGCACCGCAGAACTTTCTGTGGTGGTGAAAAGTTCTGTGTCTTGACTGTGGTGGTGGTTACATAGCCATCTTGCACTTGTCAGAATTCATGGAACCATACCCCTTAAAAAGGTAATTTACTAAATTTAAATTATATGTCAAAAACCAGACTTTTTAAAAATGCCTTTGTGCACTTCAAAAAGCCACTGTGAACCACAAAAGAATTGCCTGCTTTATTGAAAGTGTTTTTATTGTGATCTCAAGGGCTGACCACGTGGGGAGAGATTCCATTTTAATTCTGGCTTAGTCTGCTCAGGCTGCCATAACAAAATACCATAGACTGCTGGCTTACACAACAAAAATTTATTTTCTCACAGTTCTAGAGGCTGAAAGTCCAAGATCAAGGTGACAGCCTACCCAGTTCCTGGTGAGGCCTCTTCCTGGTTTGCAGAACACTGCCTTTTCACTGTGTCCTCTTACGGCCTCAGTACAGGCTCATGGACGGAGAGAGACCACTCCGCTATGCCTTCTTGTAAGGACACTAATCCCGTAGGATCAGGGCCCCACCCTTATGACCTCATTTAACATTAATTTCTTCCTTAGTGGCCCCATCAACAAATACAGTCACACTGGGGGATAGGGTTCCAACATGTGAATTCTGGGTCCATAATAAATACTCCATGGGCAGGACACTCTGGTGCCCCTGAGGACGAGGCTGCAGTACCCGTTGGGGATCTTGCTCAGGTACTGCTGGTGGTAATCCTCTGCGTAGTAGAAAATCTGTCCCTCACGGATGTCGGTGGTGATCAGGCCAAAGCCGTGCTCTGACAGAACCTGTGGAGGGAAAGGCGCCATCAGGACCCGAAGCGCAGGGATCCCGGGAAGGAGGAGGGCCAGGAGGTCAGGATGGGAGGGGCAGACACGTGGCTGGGGGTGCGCAGCGGTCCTTGGGGCCCGGGCTCGGCCACTTCCCTGCTGGGTTATTCTGGGCAACCTTCTCCCTTCGTGTGCCCCAGGGCGCTGGGGTCTGAAATCCGGGCTGGGTTTGATAGGGTTTGGTTCTGACTGTAAGTTATGCTCTACCCTCTACACCACCTCTGCCCCCGTGGGTGTCGGGAGCCCAGGTTTGGGCCCTGTGGGTGTGTGTGAAGCCACCCTGTTTCCAGGGGAAGCAGCAGGGCCGTGTGGCTCCCCGGCTGCCCTGGGGAGGCTGGGGTCCCTGAGGGGATTGGCGCCTGGCTGCGGTGAGAGGGGATGGCGGGGCAGGAGGGGGCGGGGAGGCTGCAGCAGCACCCAGTGCCGACCCCTCTGCCCGCTCACAGGCTGGACAGAGGACCCCCCTCGCTGGCTGTGGCTCTGGGCAGCAGGGACCCCGCCAGGATGCCTGGAGGGCAGGGGCCACGTGGGGTCCGGGCTCTGCCGCTCCAGGCTGGAGCCTCTGGGAAGTGAGGGCAGGGGAGGACGTGGCCTGAGGGCCTGGTCGGTTCCTCACCGCCCTCTGTGACCCAGTTTAAGGCCTGGTGGCATCTGCCGCCAGGCAAGGAACACATGTAAACACCAGTGGGGGAGGAGAGCGGAGCTATTTGGGGCAGGAGACGGATGAAGAACTCGTCATTGTTCCCCATGGATCTTAGCCCGTTTCCTTTCCCTTTTGGATTTCAGCTGTGCCCTATTTCTTTCCTGGTACAGGCTGCTCGGGGTATCTGAGCGCAAGGCAGCAGAGACGCGACCCAGGTTCACTGATTCCATCTTGGACAGGGGTGCGCGGTGGGACCTCAGACTCGTGTCCCCAGTAAGGGAACTGCTGTCAGCCCGCTGGCTCATGGGGATGGAGTCCTCACATCTGCCAGGAAGGGCGGCTGGGTCTAGTCTTTGAGTCCAACGTGAATCCATGGCCTGACCTTGTGCTGAGCCCTGTCGTGACTTTCTGAATTTCCATCTAGCCCACTGAGGTGGAAACAAGGAGGCCGATGGCTCCAAACCCTCAGGCCTGGGGGGTTTAGGAAGATGGCCTTGAGGGATTCGTGAGGGTCCCAGAAGGAAGTTGAATTCCACTCAGAAAGTTGAAATGAAGCTACTTTCATGAAGGGACAGAGAGCTGTGGGCGTCGATCGTAAAGTGTCCCCGTGCAGAAGGGCATTTCAGAGACGGGCCACAGCCTTCAGCCACAGGGACAAGGACAGAAAGTCTAGTTGCTGGAATCCAGTGAGAACGGCAGGTACGGAGGACAGATCCCGGCAGGAACTGGGTCAAGGAGGGACCCTGCCACTGGCAGCCCAGTGGCCCCAACCAGAAGGGACAGGGAAGAAATACCCCAACCCCTTCCCTTCCTACCTCATGCCTGCCAGTGCCTCCCATTGCCCAGGGCAAGCCACGTGACATTTAGGATCCCCCCCAGGAGACCAGTCCTTAGGAGCCAGCCTCCCAGGACTCAGGGAAGGACAGCCAGTGCATTTGTCGTGGTAAAACGGGGACAAATGGAAAATTACGGCGCAGCATCATCTACTGCTCCCTCCCAGAGAATAGGATTGAAAGCTGTGAGCCATTCTTATTTCAGGACGGGTAAAGATAGCCAGCTGCCCAGTAAGGCTTTTCCTGGTGATGTGTTGGTCTCAGCCTATTGATAGCCAGGCTGTCAGCTAGGAACGCTGGTGGCACTCGTCCAGACCATATTACTTGCAGCCAGCCCCCGCGGATATCTCCCCCAGTGTGTGGCTCGACCAGCCTTCGCGGTTCGTATTAGGATTGCAGGATGTGCTTCAGCAAAAACCATCAGGGAACTTTGAAGAACAAGATTTATTACTCACAGGTCCTGGAGGGCACACAGCACACCTGAGGGGCCACACAACCAGGTTGCAGGGAGAGAGAGAAAGAGAGATAACAGATCCGGGGATCTGCTTTTATTAGGGTTGAAGGTAGGGTGTCTAGGGTCTCACAAGTTCATTCTTTATTGACTAATTTAAAGCACGCGACCAGGAATTAGGGTGCAGGAAGGAAGAAATAGGTCACTCAAGCAGTTATGTAGGTTACCCGGGGGTTTCTGGAAAAGGGACCTTCATGGGTGAGGACCTTCCCAAGCCTGATTCCTTATCTGGCTGTTCTGCTGGTGGCCGTGTCGTACAGCTGGCAATATGTTTATTCAGGATGGATGTCTTTCAAAATGGATGACTCATCAACCAGAAACTTAAAATGTCAAGCACTTAAGTTACACATATATAATATACTGTGCTTAGGACTTTGCAGGTGTCATCTCTCTTAATTCTCACAGGACTATTTGAGGGGTTGCTCGTCTCTTTTCCACATTTAGTTTATCAGTGTGCCAGATATTGTATCTTGATGTTTAGCCCCGTCTCTGCCTTTCTAAACTGTCCTAAGAATTGTAGATGCTGAAAGCTGGTCACGTTTCTCAGAGTCCCAACAGGCTTCAAGTTTAGATTCTCAGGTGAGTTTTAGGAGGCAGAAGACAGAAACATTGTCTTCCCTTAGCACTGTACACAGGCATGCAGATTTCAGCAGAAGACGGTTGTGAGGTTTTGCCATTAACTTTGGATGTCCTCAGGCAAGTTTACTCTAATGCTGAAGAGAACAATAAGATCATTAGCAGTGAATTCCTGTGATTCCTGAGACTTACAGAGCTTCTGGAAGCAAGCAACTGTTTTTCCTGGTCTTTGCACTCAAACCCTTTTAATGGTTCTGTAAGCATCCATCTCTATGTACTATATCCCTTTCAGTTTGAGATACATAGAGTATTTTCTATTTTCCTGTTAGAATCCTGACTGATACAGTTACTTGGTATTGAAAGTGGTTTCGGGAAATACAACTGCAAAGATGGGAATCGAAGATTCCTTGTCAGGCTTGATTTGATTTGAAGGCAGTAATGACCTCGTCACTGGTGGAAAATGCGATTCTGGGAGTCCAGGGTATGCAGTGTCAAAACAGTCTCTCAAATTATTACCTGTCGTTCTTGGAATCCTATTAAAGGAGAACAAGTGGTTTTTGCAATAGAACTTTCTGGTGGAAGAGATAAGTACAAGGGCTACTGTCACCGAATGCAATGGAAAGTTTACCAGCAAAACAGCAACAATAATATTGGGGTTTTACATTTTCAACTCAAAGGCATCATCTAAGGCCTAGAGAAGTTTCTACAACTGCCCTAAAAGAATCTCTCATCTACTGTATCAAAAATCAGGCCCAGAGTTCTTCCTGCAGGTAGCAGAATGAAAACATAACTTGAATTCACGACTTCTTTAGGTGCTTACATGAAAGGTGATTCATTGGAAAAGAAGGTGACCAAGAAAATGGCAATGGAATATTTGGATGGATTAGGATGAATTAGTGTACTTTAAAACCTCAAATCCCGGGACTTCCCTGGCAGTCCAGTGGTTGGGACTTCGCCTTCCAAGGCAAGGGGGTGCGGGTTCAATCCCCGGTCGGGGAACTAAGATCCCCACATGCTGCACGGTGCAGCCAAAAATAAATATAAAATAAAACCTCAAATCCCACTGAGCTTCCGTTCCTATCAGAAGCAGCCCTTCTACCCCTTTCTGGGAAGGCTAGTCTCCTTTTCCATGAAGACTTTGTAATGACTTAACTGAAATACTTTCCCGGGGGGGCTGATTCTCCCCATAACCCATCCCTACCACCTCTCAGGGCAGTCAGAGCCATACGTGGAGCCATCACAATAGACTTCATGGGGATCAGTTCATCTGACCCAGCAGAAGATGTCATACACATTAGAAGAACTGCGACATTCTGCTCATGCATGTTTGTAGACACCGGAGGATCGTGTGGGAGAAGAGATTCTAAGGGAGTTACCCAAAGGATAAAGCAAAATGTGATGTGGCCAAATTTATCAATTTGGGTGCACTTAAGAGAAAATCTGCGTTCAGATGGATTATCCGGAGCAGCTAGAAATGGCTCTGTTTGTTTACTTGACAGACTAAAACCCTGGACAAAAATAAATGGCCTACATTAAATGGCATTCTTCTGTAGAACATAAAAGAAGGAATACAAAATCTTGGATAGGAATGTCAGAATGGATGTATCAAGTGTGACCTGTTCACCCACCCCCTAACTCCATCCCTTAAATGAGTCCTGAGGACACCATGTTGAATTAGGCATTGAAAAGCACATTTCCATAAGGAGTCTCAGCATCCTTGAAAGACCCTGTTGTGGCCACATCGTCTGTAGGCTGAGGATGGTGTAACACATAACCCATCTCGTGGAAGGTTGATAGCACTTGACTTCTTCCCTTGTGGAGTAAGCAGTCATTTTTCATCATAGAAACAGGCATGTATTCTGTATATGGATGTGTCTTCCCAGCTCACAAAGCTTCTGCCACCCCACTAAATGCCTAGTTACTCATCATATGGTTTTCCACCGGGCGCAACTTCTGATCAACTGGTTATAATGCAACAGAAGTGAGGCAACATGCTTGTGCCCGTGGGATTCACTGCTCTTACCGTGTAGAATTATTTCATTATATATTACAATGTAATAATAGAAATAAAGTGCACAATACACGTAATGTGGTTGAATCATCCCAAAACCATCCCCCCTCCGGTCCGTGGAAAAATTGTCTTCCACAAAACCAGCCCCTGGTGCCAAAAAGGTTGGGGACCACTGCCCTACATGACCAGTAAAACCCAACCCTTTTGTTGGCTTTTTAGTCTGCATAACGACTCCGGACTCTTACTTCTGTTTTGATT
The DNA here is from genome assembly GCF_008692025.1 of Phocoena sinus. Lineage (NCBI taxonomy): Eukaryota > Metazoa > Chordata > Mammalia > Artiodactyla > Phocoenidae > Phocoena > Phocoena sinus. The sequence continues at coordinate 107,175,743 of NC_045768.1, forward strand.
TTGGTTCCCTAAACATTTCCTTTCCTGTAGGCTCAGCTATGCATTTTAAAGGATATTTGTTGAATTTTAGCCTTCATAGATGTTTACTAAAAAACAGAAAATAAATTGATCTGAGAGTCAGAAATATGAATTTTAGTCCTGGATCTGTTAATAACCTTTAGCAAAACCTTGCCTTCTGTAGAGCTCAGTATCCTTAAAGTGAAGTGAAGGGTAGGATTGATTTCCGTCAGCATTTTTCAAATGATGACTCATTTCACATCCTATTATTGAGTCACGATATCAATTTAGTGGGTTGTAATTAGCATGTAGGAAGGAAGGACATGTATTGTTTCATGAAACTTTAGCTCCGTGTGTATGTGTGTGCACATGTGTACCAGGCCATGAGGTAGGATCAATTTCTTACTGTGGCTTACACAGGCCACCATGGAGAACTAAAGCAATGAGTATTGATCTTCCTCATTGCTTCGAACCTCCCCTGCAGTGAATGCTTTCTAATGGGCATTGATGCAAAGCACAGAGGTCTCTTCTCAGGTCCGTCCACATGCCTCTCTCCTAGACCTTCTTATTTTCAATCTTCCAGTCTTTCTCCTTCCAAGCCCTTGACCAACCAGCCAACCTATTCATCGCTGCCAAGAGGCCTTACCTCACACCACCTATTTCTTCATAGAAATGGGATGATCAAGTGCACCATTCAAAGCTCTGCCCGCAGAGGTCTTTCCCTGCACCACATCATGCAGGGCTAACCTTGAGCAGAACCAGGACTGAGGATCTTTCCTCTGTCATCAGCTGGCACAGGGCCTCTTGTTAAGTCAATTTATAAGCTAAGAGAGAAGCTTTGTGGCAACAGATGGAGGTGATGTGGGGGCAGTGTATTCATACAACTCACCGAGACTTGCTTGAGCCCAATCCTAAATTTCCATCAGAATCTAGAGTGTTGGTGGCCTGTGAAACCATGTGACCTGGTGGGTGATGAAGGGCAGCTCCAGGTCACATAGTTACTTGGTGTCCCATGACTAGGTACTCACTCTTTACTAGGACTCTGTGGCACCGCGGGAATTGTTTTATAAATAGGAATTCTCTGCTTCAGAAGGCAGATTGCTTCAGATTCATAACAGTCTATAACTCTCTCATTCTGGCTTGCCAGTCACTCCACACAATGTCAATATCTAACATGGGGACATAACCTTTTTCTTAATTAAAGTATAGTTGACTTACAATGTTGTATTAATCTCTGCTGTACAGCAAAGTGATTTAGTTATACAGATATATGCATCTTTTTCATATTCTTTTCCATTATGGTTTATCACAGGATGTTGAATATAGTTCCCTCTGCTATACATTAGGACCCTGTTGTTTATCCATTCTATATTTAATAGTTGCCTCACAGTTTTCTGAAAACAAATTCATATCCTTTGTATTTCAGTCTGGCCACATAAACTATTCTGGTTCCTCTCAGTGGAAGGACCTGCTTGCTTTCTTGTCCTTGGATTTTTATCCTTTCTCACTTGATGAGTCATGGCTTTGGCCACTCAACAGTGACCCTCATTCAGTTATCCACAGGTACGAAAGGGCAGATGTTGAGGCCAAGCCACCTTATTACCCTAATCTTGTTTGGATCTATTAAAGGGAGGGAAGGAAAAGTGTGGTCTCTAAGTCCCAAGTCATAATCTCCCTACTTTCAACTCCACACGGGACAAGAAACCCCTGATCCTAAGTCTACCATAGACTTTCTTTCCTGAATAGCCCAGGAGATTAAAGCATTTGTAATGGGAAATGGAGCTCCCTGTGTTTGGGTCCCCGTTAAGCACTGAGTTGATGGTATTAAAGCCCGTTGTTAGCTAGATAATGTTGTGTACCATGAGAGAAAGTAGAAGAAGTTATTCAGGATGTCAGAGTGATGATGAAAGAGCTTACGACTCATCTGACCAAATCTCCTTCTTCATAGATAGAGAATCCAAGGCCCAGAAACAGGAAGTGATTTCTCGAGGTTGGTTTTCCAACGCTGTCCTAAAGCCTTCTTGACCTCCTTGTCAAAGACCATTGTTTCTTTTTAGTTCTCCTGGAGAACTGAGTCCATGACTATCTTCCAGGGTCTAGCATAGGGGCTAACCTTTAGTCGATGCTCCATAAATGCTTGTATAAGGATGGGCAGGGAGAAGGGAGAAGGAGGAGGAGAAGAAAGTGTGGGTCCAAAGCTTAGTGACCTGATTTATCACAAGTAAGCAGCATTTGAGACCCCAAGCCTAACCATAAGGGGTACTGCAGAACACGAGGCAGGGAACTTCTCTGGGCTCCTGAGATGATGTAGGCTTTCCCCTCCTTTTCTGTCTCTTCCTGGATCCACAGAAGAAATTGAGCCACAGACACAAACATACCAGGCCTCCGCCTGAAGCCATATCTTATGCCCCAACTGAAGATGCCCACTAGGAAGATCCTCTGGTTTCCATAGATAGTACAGACCATAGGTGCCCCACTGTCTCCCTGAGAATGAGAAAAGGGAGAAGGAACAGTCTGGAGCAAATCAACAGTACTTCTAACAAGAGGGCAGAGTAAGAGGGTCCTGGTGGCATGGGCTAGGGCCTTCCCTCCTCTGGGAACCCAGAACATGGTGGGGCGTGTGGAGGATGGGGCTGAAGCAGGGGCTGAGTACCCGGCAGTTGCCTTTGGTGCCCAGTTCTTTCCAGGCACAAAGCGTGTTCCTGGAGAGCTGGTCTACCCTCTGGCGGCATTCTCTCCTGTTAATCCGCACCACTCGGCTTCTCCGGGTACATGTCTAAGTTATCGTTTTGATCTGGCAAAGTGAGGGCGCTAGAGCGAAAATGAGCACTGCAGCAACCACTGAGGGTGACGGGCCCACAAGTGATGAGGGAGGATGCCCTGGAGGGGTGCAAACACTCAGCAAGTCACAGGCTCACAGAGTAGGAAGGCCTTAGAGGTGATGTGATGCAACGCCCGCTCAGTCTCCTCTCTAGCACCTCCAATAAGTGGTTCCTTCATTTCTGCTTATATTTCTGCCTCCTTTGGGGAAGCTCACTGCCTCTGGGAGCAGCCTACCAAACCCTCACCCCAGCCCCTGCCGGGTGAACCTGGAATGACCCTTCTCCTTGACCCTACCACCTCATCACAGCCATGCTTTGTCCCTGTGCAGAGGTTCAGAACAGCCCCGCTTCTGAATCAGCCTCTGCCAGGCCAATGGAGAAACCAGGCAGACGGCACACCTATAAGTGCCATCCTGTAGGAACGAAACAACCTTGACCCTAGAGGAGCTTCTGGCCTTCTCCTCATCCCACTCCCGCATCCTTGTCTGGCCAGCCTGGTGCCTTGGGAAAGGATCAGAGTAATTGATGACTATGCTTGGGTGGGGAATCACTGTCTCAGAGTTATCTCAGGATGGTGATCTACACGAGCTCCATCCGATGGTAAACAGCTGGGGAGATGCGATTATAAAACAGCCCAGGAGGGAAGAATCCAAAGTTTCTTTCTACAATGCTTCTGGGTACTAAAAAAAAATGACCATCCTTCTCATGTTCTGAGATTCTTCTGTGTTCCAGGTTTCTACTAAGGGCTTTACATGTGTAATCTCATTTAGTTTAATCCACATAAGTTATTTGAGGGCGGTATTCCTGTCATGCTACAGATGAGAAAAGGTGCAGGAGAAGAAGGTGAAGGAGCTAGGTCAGAATCACAAAGCTAGAGTAGTGAGGCCAAAATTCAGACCTGAGTCTTCCAAAGCATCGTGCCATCTAGCCCAGGGAAACCTAAACGTGGGCTTTCTGTGGGTTCAAAAGGGAAGGCACATACCATACGTAGGCGGCCGTAGCCGGGGGTCTAAACTCAGGCAGAACTCTGAGCTAGCGAACAGCCAGCCCAGGGAGACTTCCCCATCGAAAGGCAGTGGGAATAGACTGTGAACTCCTTGACCGCAGGGGTCTTGACTGTCTTGTCAACCACCATATCGCCATCACTTAGAACAGCACACGGTAGCCTGGATGTGTACGCTGAGTGAATACGATACGTTGTCTACACAGATGGCAGGCAGGGGAAGAGAAACTTTGTACTGATTTTCCAATACTGGGTGCATAGTCGCAACTAGCAGCCAGCCTTTGGATATGGTTAACCTCAGAGGAGAGAGTAGGTGTAGAGCAGATACTTTTCAGTACAAAGCCAATGGGAACGCACTTGGTGTAGAGCCCACGGCTTCACAAACCTTGTGCTACCCAGCCCAGACTATATGCTGAGGAGACCTGATGTAAATTAAGACAATGCGTCAGGAACTTACAGAGTTCTTGAGAAGCAATGTGCAGCCATCAGAACCCACCGCCGATGTATGATTGAGCCTCCACAGAGGTGTCTCCGAGAGGTCTGGATACTCACTTGCCACGGGAACTCACCTTCCTGGACTTCAAACGGTTCATGAACTTGTACCAGTGTTGAGTTTGAAAACTTGGGTCTGTAGCCACATGGAGCTTCATCTGAAAGGGAAAAGAAAGAGCCATTTGCACATGAGAAGCACTGAGAAATCCTTCTTATCCCGTATTCCCAGCATCTTCCCAGCTAAGACCGGTGATGGAGCTGAGTGAAGTGAGCTGGTGCAGGGGGGATAGACCTCAGACAACACCAGCCAAACACACCTCCTTTACTGTCTGTCCCTCACATTCAGGAAGAGCTGTGAGATCTGGGGAGGTCAGGGTAGAGATCCATCAGAAGCTATGAAAGTGTTGGTGGCAACAGAGAAGTGCCAAAGATGTGCAGGGTCCATTCAGGAAACAGGAACCACGCAGGACTGGAACAGGGAAAGCTTAATATCAAGAATTATAAACTACACCAGAGGAGTAACTACAAAGGGTCAAGAGGACTCCAAGAATATCTCAGGGTTAGGGAGGAAAGGAAGGACCAAACCTGGCAGGGGAGTCCCTCCGCAAGGTTGGGATTCACAACTCATTTTGCAGCCCAAGAGAAGGCAGACGTTTGCTAGTCCCTATTACTACCCATGCAGGAAACGCCCCTGCAGAGTACAGCTGGGCTAGAGCATCCTTCCTGGGTGCAGGTGGACTGATGGCTGGGGGGCAGGTGCGTGGAGGGAGCTGAGATATGCTATTTACTAACTGTTTTTGTAAAAAGCTATCTAGATATTAGGGATAGTAATTCTTTATCTGAAAAAATATTGTAATTACTTTACCCAATTTGTCAATTTCTTTTGTCTTGACATTCAGGAAATTAAAATGTGTTGCTTTTCCTTTATAAAATTTCCCTTAGGTGCTTAGAAAGTCATTCCCTTTGCTAAAAAAATTATTAGAGGAGCTTCTCTTGAAGGAATCTGCTCAAGTCATCTGTCATGGTTGCCTTTGACATAGCGTAAGAATATCAGTGATCTCTGGAGTCCCTCCTTAGCCAAATCAGCTGTATCCTTTGCTCTAATCCTTCTCGTCCAACACTTCATAGGAAGAGTTTACCCAGTGGCCTTCTTCGGTTGATTCAGGGTGGATATTTCTTATCTCATCCCTTGCCCCTGGTTTTCATATTGTCTCTGAATTTTGGAATCCAGACTTGAAATATTACTCAGCCATAAAAAAGAACAAAATAATGCCACTTGCAGCAACATGGACGGACCTAGAGATTGTCATACTGAGTGAAGTAAGTCAGACACAGAGAGACAAATATCATATGATATTGCTTATATGTGGACTCTAAAAAAAGAGGGTGTAAATGAACTTATTTACAAAACAGAAGTAGCGTCACGGGTGTAGAAAACAAACTTATGGTTACCAGGGTAAGAGGGGGAGGGATACATTGGGAGATTGGGATTGACATATACACACTAGTGTATATAAAAGAGATAACTAATAAGAACCTGCTGTGTAGCACAGGGAACTCTACTCAATACTCTGTAATGGCCTCTATGGGAAGAGAATCTAAAAAAATAAAAGAGTGGATAGATGTATATGTATAACTGATTCACTTTGCTGTACAGGAGAAACTAACACAACATTGTAAATCAACTAGACTCCAATAAAAATTTTTTTAAACTGCAAAAATAAATAAATTCAATACATAAATCAGTTTGAAGGGTCCCTTTCTCTCACCTTTGCCCTTGACCTCCTTCTCTCCTCCCCACCGTCTCCCCCACCCCCTCAGACTCTCTCACATTCTCAGGTGAGCACACACGTACAGATACACACCCGTCACATGCTCCAAAGGTCGTTTTGGGTGTATACACGGCAGTATTTCAGCACAGCTCTTCCAGATACCCCAGGCTTGTTTCAGGTTGGCTTCTTACATTGACACTCAGTGGTAGGCATCCTTCTATATACTCTGGCTGCCTCACATACAGCATCTGAGACAAATGTTTGTTCTTATCTTCAGAGATTTAAAGTAAATCAGAATTCAGTGCTTGAATCCTTCATCCAGACTTTATTTCAATCCTCTGAGTTTGTTGCCACCACGTTTAAGAACGTGTCAGGTAACTGGTTGCAGTGGCTGAATTAGTGTATTTTGCCTAAATCACTAATGAGAGCTCTACAACTAGGAGCATGTGAACAAATGATCAACATTCGCTCCCTGTCTATTGCTGACAAAATGTTTAAAATGAAATGAAAAGAGTTGGCTGAGTACACTGAGCTTATGACAATAAATTAGGAGATATTTATTTTAGGAGATGTCACTTTCCAGAAACTGGCAGTCATTTTTTTTTTTTTTTTTCTGTTCCTCCACTGTCAGAATATTGTACTTCAAGTCCGTTGTTCTGAACATTTCTCTTTTCCCTCAGTTCATCCCCGGGTGAATGCGGGGATACAGGGAACATAAATTAGCTCTGACCCATCGTGCCCACAGATCTTCTCTGCCCCGCCTGGAGCTGTCACTTCTTCCACACAGTCCCTGCCACCCCGACATTCCCCCGTACCCAGACTCTTGACCCCGGGCAGATTCGGTCCTGGCCACCATCTTCTCCTGTCTTGGCTTCAGTTCAGCATCTCTTTTTAGGACCTTGGCGATGGTCTTCTTACTATCATCCTGGGCTCTGGTACCTCACCGTCTTCTTGCTCCAACTTGTACCCTGCACGTGGCTGTCTCAGTTCTCTTTCCAGCACCTCAACACCCTGGGATGGCCCCTTCCAATGACCCTAAACAGAGCAAAGTCCCAATCCTCGGCATGACACATAGACCCTCGGTGATCTGGCGTGATCCACATAAGTTTCTGGCCTCACTTCTCGCTACTCCGCAACGCCTTGGCTGTGCTGTGAGTCAGCCTTAATTATTTTCACATCTGGGGCCACAATGACCTTCTTCTTTGCCTTCCTGCCTTTGCAGTTCTTCTCTCTTTGCCTTAGATACATCCTTTATCCACCTGGGAAACTACGTAGCCTTCAGCAGTTATTTTCTGCTCTGTGGTTCCAAAGCACCTTGAAAATGCTTCAGTAGGGCACTCACCACATTGTGTTAATTACCTGTTGACATGTCTCCCCGACTGGACTATAAATATGCGGTGGATACAAGCCATATCTTGCCATCTTTGCATTGCTAATATTTAGCACAGTCTTTGAACGTGTTCAGAATTCAATAGATGTTTGCTGAATAAATGAGTGAACAAAAACGCTCTACATTTCCTAAATGTTTTGAGCACTTTATAATTTCAGCTTATACAACCTTTCGGAGGAATTCTGTACAAGGGTTCACTACCCATGATTTTGGTTAGTGTTTTCTGTTATCTATCTCAGTCTTAGCTTTTTAGATCTTCAAGTTGTGCTCTGGACATCTGGTTTAGGGAATCGAATCAGAAAATCTTAGTTTGGTAGCCGTGAACCTTGGAAACATCCTGTACTCTCTCTCTTGAACTGGTTAAACCTGGAGTAGTGGTGAAGATCTATCAACTATTCATTCATTCCTTCACTTAAGAAATATTTACTGAAAAGCAACTAGATATATGTATGACCTTAGTAGCAAATTTGGGCTTCAAACCCAGGTCTACTCATTCCTAGTTCAATGCTAGTCCTTCCACATAGACTATCCATCAAATCTAGCCCAGCCTCTTCTTCAAGGAGCCGACAGACCTGGTCATTACAACAGTAACAGCTAACACTTTCTCTGGACTAGACACTGTTCTACGTTCTTTATATTATACATATTAACTCCTTTAATTCTCACTCGTGAGTCGGGTTCTATATATTATTATCTTCATTTCACAGAAGAAGTAACAGGCACAGAGAGGTAAAGTAACTTTCTCACAGCCACACAGCTAGTAAGTGCTAGAACCAGGAATTGAAGCCAGGCATTCTAGAATCACTGAAAATTGGCCTTCAGTACACAGTTCTGGCCACCGTAGCACTTGGGATTCTTGTTTCAGGGTTGCTTCTCAGGACACAGCCCTTTGTACTGAAAGATGCAACCTCTCTATTCTAACATACACTTTATATATCTTCCTTACACTAGACTCCATGAGAACTCATTGTTACTTTTCTGCCTTACGAGCATAAAATCCTAGGAGCCTTTGCCATCAAGGATTTCCATTGGCTGTGCATTGTTCATGCTGCATCAGCCTGAAACCCACCCCCAACTGTTTTCAGGCCCTGGAATGCATCTCTCTTCCACTTCCCTTATGCAAATGCTCATTTATCATAGCTCCACCACCATTCTGCTGGATCACTAGGCCTCTTTGTTAATATATTTAGCTATTTTCAATAAAACTCAGTAGTTTCAAATAAAGTTGGGTTTGTGGTTTGAGTTTTAAGGTGTAATACTCCTGTTGCTTTGTTGGAACTGTAAAATAATTTGGAGGAAAGATGGCTTATAAATACGTTCCTGCATACTCACGCACACAATACGCTCACGCAGCAAACTGAGGATATTCAGACTATGGCCTTATAATTTTATCAGAATGAAAGAAGACGCTGAGAAATAATATACACAGCCTATTCTAGAGTTCCTCCCAGTGCAGAATACTGTAAACAAAGTGAAAAAAAATCCATAGAATCCCACTGCTATCCACAGATCAGAGGGCCAGAGCCTGTGGCCCAGGCAGGAGAAGGGAAGGACAGGGAGTTGCTTCTTTGGAGCTACTTGACCTCTCCTGGAACAGTCTGGAGATGACAACCAACCATGTGATACTTCCTTCACCCACCTTTGACATGGCTTTTTTTTTTTTTTTTGGCCTCGCCGTGTGGCATGTGGGTTCTTAATTCCCCGACCAGGGATCGAACCCAAGCCTCCTGCAGTGGAAGCGTGGAGTCTTAACCACTGGACCACCAGGGAAGTCCCTGGCATGTCTTCTTAATGGTCAGCGGCAAGTAAACTTCACAGCAGATACTAGAGCTATCTTTGCTGAGAAAAAATACATTCCAACTCAGGAAGTAAGAAAGGCGTTGAGTTCCAAGATTACCACAAAGAGGAAAGAACTTCCTGAAATCCAGGGATACCCCTACACATGAAAAGATTTTATTCGAGCTGTTGGAACTTCACCCCCTGCCCTGGCCCCCTTCAGAGGGAAAGCATCCAATAAAATATCTCCAGATCTAGACTAGTCGTGATCCCAAGTCCCTCACCACTCTCCTCAGGCAGACTGAACAGATATTATAAATTATCAATATCCAGCCCTCTGGGTAAAGAGAAAACATTATGAAAAGGCTTATATAAAAAGGGAAAGGCAGCAATGAGTTTCTATCTATACAGTATAAGGTGGAAGGCAGGTCTGCTGCAACTGGCCGCAAGTTAAAAGCAAACCAGCAAAAATATATAAACACCATGTAAAAGGGCTTCCCTGGTGGTGCAGTGGTTAAGAATCTGCCTGCCAATGCAGGGGACACGGGTTCCAGCCCTGGTCTGGGAGGATCCCACATGCCGCCAAGCAGCTGGGTCCGTGCGCCACAACTACTGAGCCTGCGCTCTGGAGTCCGCAAGCCACAACTACTGAAGCCCGCGTGCCTGGAGCCCATGCTCCACAACAAGAGAAGCCACCGCAGTGAGAGGCCCACGCACCGCAGGGAAGAGTGGCCCCCGCTCGCTGTAGCTGGAGAAATCCTGTGCACAGCAACAAAGACCCAACGCATCCATAAATAAATAAATAAATTTTTTAAAACCATGCAAAAATATTACAAAAAGAGAGAAACAGAATGTACAAAATACACATGAATAATATATTTGTTTAGCTATTACCAGGAAGGAAGAAACAGGTTAGAGGTATATCATGCAAGGACATTAAAGAAAACGTGGAACACTATGAAATAAGAGAAAAGGACGAAGTAAAAAGGAACTAGCAGAGACAAAGAAAAAATAAAGACACATAATAGCATTGAAAAATTAAAACCAGTTAGATGGACTAGGAAATTTGGACCAACTTTCTTGCTGAGGATAAATAAAAGTGTTAAAATATCCCTTGCTTGAAAGCACTAGACAGCAAAGTTAGTGAAGAGTTATGGGCCAGTATTTAGGAAGAGAAACAAATTTGTGGGCACAATTTGTGGAGAATCATCTGACAAGCTGGGCGGTACTTCTGACAGCCTTGCAGAGTGAGGAGGGGAGCCCCAGGACTCATCAATGGCGAGGGACCTCATGAATTCGTGGCTTTAGTTAGGAGTTTAATGGTCTGCACCCTAAAAATAAGGGTGCATCAGAAGTAAACCAGGCTGCAAGTAAGTGTATATGTGGAATAATAACCACAAATTTCATCCCTCAAGAGCTGCTATAACATACTAGGCAATGATACATGGTGCAGAAGCTTCATGTACATGACACATGACAATTTGAGTATCATGGATGTGAGGGACAGAGGTGAAGAGGAGAACGTTTTTGGAGTGTATTTTTAACTGTTAACATAATTACATGGAAAATAAGTAACAGAGGTAATCTTTGTCAACTTCCCCAACACACACACACACACACACACACATGCACACAAAACTGGAGAGAGAAAGGGAAAAGAAATGTGGAGGAGATGCCACAAATAGTGTGATGTTGGATTCAAACTTCAATGTATCAGTAATAAATTAAATTGAATCGAATTAAACATTTTAAAAACAAAACTATATTCTTTGCCTTTTGTTATTGTTTTTGGCTTGAAATCTATTTTTTTCTGATATGAGTACCCTCACTTTCCTTTTGTTTCCACTTGCATGAAATATCCTTTTCTGTCTCTTCGCTTTCAGCCTTTGAGCCGAAATGAGTCTCCTATAGGCAGCACATAGTTGGATCTCGGTTTTTTTTCATTCATCCCACTACTCTGTGATTTTTGATTGGTGAATTCAATCCATTTATATTTGGAGTGTTTATTGATATGTAAGGACTGACTCCTGTCATTGTTTGCCTTCTGGTTATTTTGTGTCTTCATTCTTTTTCCCTCGTTTCTATCTACCTTTGTAAAGTGGTAGTTTTCCATGGTGATTTGCTCAGTCTCCCCTTTCTTTATGCTTTGGGATTCTACTTTTGGGACTTCTGCTTTGTGGTTACCGTGTGGCTTACATAAAACATCTCTCAGATAAAACGGTCCTTCTTATGCTGAGAGCTCCTAATCTTCATTTGCCTATAAAGTTTCCACTCTTTTACTCCTTGACTTTTATATTTTTGATGTCACAATTTACCTTTTTTTGTCCTGTGAATCCGTTGAGAAATGTTAGTACCTATAGTTATGTTAAATGCTCTTCTTTAGCCTGTATGCTATAAGTGGTTAACAACCATTCTAATATAGAGTTAGAGTTTTCTAATTCAGACTGTTTTTCACCTTAGCTAGAGTATTGTGTACTTCCGTTTACTTTTATGTCACTAGGTAGCATCTTTTTATTTCAGTACGAAGAACTTTTAGCCTTTCTTGCAAGGTGGGTCTAATGGTGGTGAACTCCCTTAGCTTTTGTTTTTCTGGGAAAACCTTTATTTCGCCTTCATATCTAAAGGATAACTGTGGCAGATAAAGTATTCTTTGCTAGCATATTTTATCTTACGACACTTTGACTATGTCACTTCACTCTCTCCTGGCCTGTAGAGTTTCTTCTGAGAAATCCACTGATAACCTAATGGGGGTTCTTTACAGTTACTTTCTTTAAAGAAAAAAAAAAAGGTTAATCTTGAACTCTACCTTATGTTGTATACAAAATTTGAAACCAAACGAATTGTAAATCTAAATGTAAAAGATGAAAGTAAAACTTTTTGGAAATAACATACGATAATATCAACTTGGGACGGGGAAATGTAAATTTAAGCAAAATCATAAACATTTAGGAATAATAACAGCTAACAAATTTTTGGTATTTACAGTGTCTGGCACTGTTCTCTGAGCTTTGTGCATATTTAACCCTCACAGTAACCCTAATATGGCCATTTTACAGATGGGGAAACTGAAATGCAGAGATATTTAGAAACTCCTTCTAAGGTCCCATAGCAAGTACTTGGAGGAAAATAGCAAGCAGACAGTCTAATTTCAGAGCTTACACTCTGCTACAGGTCTGACTGTGTTTATAATTTTGGAATGAAGAGGTCCTTCTAAGACATCAAATAAAAGCCAAGAAACATAAGTAAAAATATTACTGAACTTCTAACATAAATTTAAGATTTGTTTAGTCCAAAACAGAATTGGAAGAGTATTAAAGAATTAGGAGAAAAGATTTTGTAGCACACGTAAGAGACAAAGGGCTAATACCGTTAAAATCAAAAAGGTTCTGCCAATCGACTTACGATACCCACTCAAATAGAAATGATGGGAAAACTATACGAACAGGTCATTCTCAAAAGGATAACTAGAAAATGTTACTTATTTATAAGGCTGGGAGTTAGGGTAAAGGGTAGCCTTGTGGGCAGATACATTTCAGAAATACCGGATTAAATAAAATTAAACCACTTTCTCACTGTGAGATTTCTCGGAACCTTTAACATGTGGATATCCACCGTGACTCCAAGGAAAAGTACTGAAAGGAGCATTTCCAAATTTTGTCTAATCTCAGAGCTTTTTTGCTATGCAGTTTCTAACAGAGCGCGCTTTGGAAACTGCTGTGTGAACTCGTTTGCTCCCCACAATAGCCCTTTAAACTTTTCCCAGTTCATGAGATTACATAATCTAATAAGGTGCTCTAAATTAATAAGGCCCTTATTCTACCACAACTCTGCTGCTTCTCGCAGAGTACTGAGCCCAGAAGGATCCTTAATGTGTTTACAAGGAGGGCAGTGGAGACTGGAGAAGCAAAAGCACTTGCTATTTGTTGCTCCAAGTCCCCTGTTCTTACAGAGCTCTGGGTCCAGACACTGGGGGATCATCTTAACTGGCATGTTCACTGAGCCCAAGACATCTTCTTCGTTTAATCAACTCTACTCTCCTCATTTCCTGAGCCATTTGCTCTGACTTAGCACCCCCTTGGGCCTCTCAATCAACTCTATAGAAGCCAGGTAAGAGGCTGCAGGCTTCTCCCCATCCTCCACTCTGGCTGAGACTGGCACAGACCTGGAGCTTCCTGGGCACGTCCCCTGAGTGCCGTGAGCAGTGGAATTAGAAGCGGCAGCATTTTCTTTTCATTCCAGTCCAGAATTTCCCAGCCTGGGCCTCTGGCCAAAGCTGACAAAATGCCAGCTGCAGCTGCTTCCGTGGGGGCATCGCAAATGCATGGCAGAGCTGGTCCTGGGTGATAGCACAGTAAGCCCCGGGTTAGAGAGGAAGCAGGGGACACAGGGCAGCCTGGCTCAGCGGCGTCCGCACAGCCCGACCCTCCCCTGTCTGCACTGTCTCTGCAGCGGAGACTAAAGGGACACCATATCAGGCACCCTTGTCTGTACCCACCCCTCCCAGCATAACTTCTTGGAGAGCCATGTGTTCTAGTGGCTGCTTGGGCGTTAAAGAGCTTTGGGTCTTTTGGTGAGTCTTCCTATTCTCTGGAACCAGATCTCAAAGCCTGCGATGACTGTTAGGTCACCTCCAGCCCCTCTCTCCTCCCCCAGACGTCAGGGGGTGGGGTTGAAAGTTCCAACCCTCTCATCACGGGTTGGTTCCCCTGGCAACCAGCCCCCATCCTTGGGGCTTTCCAAAAGTCACCTCGTGGACACAAACTCAGGTGGGGTCGAAAGGGGCTTGTTATGAACAACAAAAGGCACGCCTTTCACCTTTATCACTTTCGTGGTGAGCGCTGGGCGGCGGGGATGCGTGGGCACGCCGTTGTACCAGGCGTCTGCCTCCCTGAGTGACTTGCCCTGGTTTGTAAGATAGAGTCAGATTTCCACGGTCGCTGTTCCGCAAACGGCTGTAAATGGAGAAACGATGAAGTTCCGGGTGGGCCGTGAAGGTAATGAGCTTACGTCTTGTCTCACTCTGGCTTTTAAACTCCACTGAGTGGTGGTGATTTGTCCTGCCCAGATGGAAAAGCCCCAGGGACACCCTCGGATTATCCTTAGATAATAGACCTACAGTCACTTGAGTCCCAAACCAGGTTTCAATTAACATCCAAGCCCTCATCACCCTCCAGGGGGCGCTGAATCTGACTCTAAATCAAACCTCCTCCAGGCCTGGGTCGGGTTAGGGCCTGGGTCTTCTCTCACCTCTGGCTCTGCTCACCCCCCCACCCCTGCTCAAGCTGCTCTTTTGATCCTGCCAGGGTTCAAAGTCAGGGGAAGGTGTGTAACAGGGAAGAGAGAAATCGGACTACATGTTGGATGTTTCTTTTACTTTAACCTTTGCTTTCCACTGCTTTTGTTCACTAAAAGGATACTGTCTATACATAACGGCCAGCCTCAGGGAACCCTGCCCCTCTGCCTGAATGTTAAACCAAAGTGCCTTTGTTCAGGGAAACACCCGGACCCTGTCCACCTGTGGATGGCTGCAAGAAAGAAGAAGTTAACACATCCCCAGGCTTCCCTGGTGGCGCAGTGGTTAAGAATCCGCTTGCCAGCAAAGGAAACCATAAACAAGACGAAAAGACAACCCTCAGAATGGGAGAAAATATTTTCAAATGAAGCGACTGACAAAGGATTAATCTCCAGAATTTACAAGCAGCTCATGCAGCTCAATATCAAAAAAACAAAGAACCCGATCCAAAAATGGGCAGAAGACCTAAATAGACATTTCTCCAAAGAAGATATACAGATGGCCAACAAACACATGAAAGGATGCTCAACATCACTAATCATTAGAGAAATGCAAATCAAAACTACAATGAGGTATCACCTCACATCAGTCAGAATGGCCATCATCAAAAAATCTACAAACAATAAATGCTGGAGAGGGTGTGGAGAAAAGGGAACCCTCTTGCACTGCTGGTGGGAATGTAAATTGACACAGCCACTATGGAGAACAGTATGGAGGTTCCTCAAAAAACTAAAAATAGAGCTACCATATGACCCAGCAATCCCACTACTGGGCATATACCCTGAGAAAACCATATGTCAAAAAGAGTCATGTACCAAAATGTTCATTGCAGCTCTGTTTACAATAGCCAGGACATGGAAGCAACCTAAGTGTCCATCATCGGATGAATGGATAAAGAAGATGTGGCACATATATACAATGGAATATTACTCAGCCATTAAAGAAATGAAATTGAATTATTTGTAGTGAGGTGGATGGCCTAGAGTCTGTCATACAGAGTGAAGTAAGTCAGAAAAACAAATACCCTATGCTAACACATATATATGGAATCTAAAAAAAACAAAATGGTTATGAAGAACCTAGGGGCAGGGCAGGAATAAAGACGCAGACGTAGAGAATGGACCTGAGGACGCAGGGAGGGGGAAGCGTAAGCTGGGATGAAGTGAGTGGCATGGACTAATATATACTACCAAATGTAAAATAGATAGCTAGTGGGAAGCAGCCGCATAGCACAGGGAGATCAGCTCAGTGCTTTGTGACCACCTAGAGTGGTGGGATAGGGAGGGTGGGAGGGAGACAAAAGAGGGAAGAGATATGAGGCTATATGTATAGCTGATTCACTTTGTTATAAAGCAGAAACTAACACACGATTGTAAAGCAATTATACTCCAATAAAGATGTTTAAAAAAAGAATCCGCCTGCCAATGCAGGGGACACGGGTTCAAGCCCTGGTCCGGGAAGATCCCACATGCCACGGAGCAACTAAGCCCATGCACCACAACTACTGAACCTGCACTCTAGAGCCCGCGAGAGCCACAGCTGCTGAAGACCGTGCACCTAGAGCTCGTGCTCCGCAACAAGAGAAGCCACGGCAATGAGAGGCCCACGCACCGCAACGAAGAGTAGCGCCCACTCGTCATAACTAGAGAATGCCCGCGCACAGCCAAAGAATAAAATAAACAAATAAATATTTTTTAATTAAAAAAATTAACACATCCCCTCCCCGAGGCTGGCCATTCCAGGGAATATTTGCAAAACTTATGGACTTTTTACCTTACTTCCTCATCTCCTCCCCCTCTCTGTGCTGTAAAAGAACTGGTATCCAAACCCTGATAAGACAGTTTTTCGGACACTAGTCTGCCATCTTCTCGGTCCGCCAACTTTCGGAATAAAGTCATCTTCCTTGCCTCGACACCTCGTCTCCAATTTATTGGCCATTCGTGCAGTGAGTAGAGCGAGCTTGGACTCCGTAACAGGTGCAGGGAAAGGGGAGCTAGCCCAGACATCAGCTTTCTGCCCTCGGGGCCTGGGAGGCATTTCCAGCGGACTCTTTGCGCGGTGTTTTCAGGGGCTCTGCCTGCTGGCCCCTGTCTCCTGCACTCCCCAGGCCTGTCGGCACACATCCCCAGCCTCTTTCTTCCTAGGCCTCTCTGCCCCCTGCAGGACGCCCCATGGGGGGGATCCTCAGGACCCCCCGCAGCACTCTGTCCCCTGTGCAGCCCAAATGCACAAACTCTGGGGGTTCAGGGCAGCCTCTCCACAGCAGCACCCTTCCCAGAACCTAAGCAGATGGCCGGCCATTCTCTTGCCTCCAGATTTCCTAGGTTGAGTCAGACTCCAGTCCCCAGCTTCCCAGGGATCCCAGGAAGCCCTCTACCTTTGGCCTGAGTGACATTTCTCCAGGTGCTCCAGAAGGATCTGTCCTGGTATAATCTGGAAGCAGCTGTTAAAGTGCTGAGACCTGGCTCCCTGCCTTCCCCCATCCACTGGATCAGAGTCTGAAGGGTGAAGTCTGGAAATCAACACTGGGGTCGCCAGCTAAAATACAGGATGCCAGGTACACTTGAATTTCAGGTAAACAATGAAATTTTTCTTAGTATAAGAATGTCTCAAATATTGCGTGGGGTACCTGTGTACTAAAAATATTTGTTCTTTTTTGTTTGTTTGTTTGTTTTGCGTTACGCGGGCCTCTCACTGTTGTGGCCTCTCCCATTGCGGAGCACAGGCTCCGGACGCGCAGGCTCAGCGGCCATGGCTCACGGGCCCAGCCGCTCCACGGCATGTGGGATCTTCCCGGACCGGGGCACGAGCCCGTGTCCCCTGCATCGGCAGGCGGACTCTCAACCACTGCGCCACCAGGGAAGCCCAAAATATTGGTTCTTTATCTGAAATTCAAAATCAGTTGGGCAACCTGTATTTTTTTAACTCTTTTAAAAAATATTTATTTATTATTTGGTTGCACTGGGTCTTAGTTGCAGCAGGTAGGCTCCTTATTTGTGGTACATGGGCTCCTTAGTTGCGGCATGCGTGTAGGATCGAGTTCCCTGACCAGCGATCGAACCCGGGCTCCTGGCATTGGGAGCTCGGAGTCTTAACCACTGCACCACCAGGGAGGTCCCAGGCAACCTGTATTTTTATTTGCTAAATCTGGCAACCTGAATCTGTACCAAACAAGCTCCCTGGGCTGCACACCAAAGTTAGAGCTCTGCCAGCCAGGACTGTGGAAAATAAGGTCACCTCGATAAAGACACCCTGGGAAACTCTGGAGCGTCAGGCAGGCAGTGTCCCTGTGCAACCTATGTCACCATGTACCTGCTTTCCTCTTTGGATTTCTGTAGATTCCTTACATTCCTAAAGTTTCTCTCCATACTCGGGCCATGTTTGCCCAATTCTAGGGGGAGCCATTCCCATTGGAGTCTACAGGAATGGCGGCCTCTGGGGCTGTGCACGGTGGCTCTGGCCCCGCTGGTCAGTCCCTCCACCAGATCAGACATGGTGTGATCCACTGTTATTGTGAAGACGCTTGGACCAAAAATGTGGGGCAGCGAATGAGTGCTTTGCGATAGACAGGGCTCACGTCATGTCAATAGGAAGGACACAGACCCAGAAGGAACGCATCTTCCTAGAGATGAGCTGTGATTCTGTCCAGATACTTTCATAGAAAATGGGGAGCAGTTTAGGGTGGATGTGCCCGTCAATCATCCTCTATTCTCCCAATCAGACATGGGGCCCAGGCTTCCCCTCCCCTCCACACCCCACCCCCAGAAGCCGAGCAAAGAAAGCCACCAGTGGGGCTTCCCTGGTGGCGCAATGGTTGAGAGTCCGCCTGCTGATGCAGGGAACACGTGTTCGTGCCCCAGTCTGGGAAGATCCCACATGCCACGGAGCGGCTGGGCCCGTGAGCCATGGCCGCTGAGCCTGCGCGTCCGGAGCCTATGCTCCACAACGGGAGAGGCCACAACAGTGAGAGGCCCGCGTACCGCAAAAAAAAAAAAAAAAAAGAAAAAGAAAGCTGCCAGCATTCAGGGTGTGGGTAACATGTCCAAGGGAGGGAGAGCGCTGAGTCCAAAGGAAGAGCAGAGGGAAAACTCAGAGCTTCCTGGGGCAAGACCGGGGCCAGGTGATGCAGTGTGCTTTGGGACATTCCCCTATGCCAGTAAAGAAAGGCTTAGGCCTTGATCAAGGCCAAGGCCCACGAGGTATTATTCAGAACAGGTGAGGAAAGCTGCACACCAGGCTTCAGCCCACCACTCAGGGTGAACACCTGGATGCTGCTTTCTCCCGATCTCGGAGGAAGAGTCAGTCACACGTCCTGGAATTTCCCCTCCCAGAAGGTAGCTGCAGCCACAGCCTTGGCGTAGTAGAGAGGGCCCACCACCCAAATCATATGGTCTTGTCTTGAGCTTCACAACAACTTTACTGTGAGCATTATTTTTCCTTTTCTGCAGAGGAGAAAACCGAGGACGTGAGGCTGGGCAGAGTAGACGAAGCAAGTTGAGAAAATGCCCAGGGGTCACTTTGGGAGCTGAGTTAGCACATGAATCACTTCCAACCATTGGGCCTGGCCAGTGGCCGGGAAGGCGTTACTAAGGATGCTTGGGTAGAGTCCACCCAAGTCTGTGCACTAAAAGTGTCCAAAAAAAAAACCCCAATTTAAGGTCCAGATCCCATGGCTCAGCCGCTGACATAAGGGGAAGACTTGGGCTGGGCACTTCCATCTCTGAGTCTGATCTTTCCATCTTTAGAAATGGACAGGGGCCTATCTGGAGATTTGGGGGCCACGTGGAATAAACCCATAAAGGGTGGGAGCAGGGATTGTTGCCTGCTGGGCTGAGTATGGGGGGAGGCCAGGGCCTCTGAACCCAGCCTTCGGGTCCACGCCTGCGGCCCGGATCGGAGGCCTGAGCAGAGAACCTGGCACCTGGCCCGACGGCCGTTCAGGCTGCGCAGGCCTCCGGGCCTCCTGGACCACCTCCCCGTTCCCGAGGATCCCAGCCGGCAGCCCCTCGCGCAGGCCTTCTGCGTACATTCACGGGGAACCCCTGACAGAACAGGCCCTGTGGAAGAGGAGGCATCTGAGCCTTAAGAAGCACGGGGTGTGAGGGGGCCACAGCAAGTTGCCCACTGAGGACTCGTGAAGGGCAGGCCGTGCCCAGGTCAGGAAGGGAAGCTCAGCCAAGGAGGCGTCCAGGATGAGGCCCATCTCAGGAACAGAGCGGCCAGAAGAGAAGCCTGCATGACAGTCTGCGTTCTCAGACCCGCAGCCCATTGTGACATCACCGGCAGGGCTGGCTGTAAGGGGGAGGCCCCGTCAGAGTCATTCCCCTCCGCCCCGGCTTCCGTCACCTCCCAGGCCAGCAGTCATGCCCAGGGCCATGCTCCTGTGGTCCCTTTTGCTGCACATGCTCCAGGCCAGGGACGCACATCTGGGTAAGTGGACGCCTGCCCGGGCCCGAGCGGCTCTCCAGGCGGGGCTGGGTGCGACCCTGGCCCTGCTCTCTCCCTCCCACCCCGCCAGGGCTAAGCCTGAGGGGCCGAGGGACAGAGGCCTGGACGATCCCACAAATCAGCTAATGGGCCACTAAGAGGCCGGTTCACGGGAACAGTGGCTTCCTGTTCCCCCTACACCCCTCCTGGAAACCACTTCCCTTGCCCCTTCTCCTGCCCCAGCCCTAAGTTCAGCCTGCCTGACCTTAAGTTTTGGGTTTGAAACCCGGGACTTTATCGTTGAATGAATAGTGGCGCGCTGAGAAGCGCGGGCCCAGAATGAGCTGAGCATTGGTCCTGGAACTCAGGTGCTGAGCAGATGCCCAGGACGCCCACGTGCATGACAGGTGGGGTGGAGGTGGGCCGGGGGTGCCTGCTGTGCTCCATGGGCAGCTCCTCGCAGCTCCTGATAGGTTGTTTCTCTCTCTGGGGGGGGCGGGGGGGGCAGGTGGCTGAAGTGGAAAGGAAGCTGTTATGGGTCAGGTACTTTCCCCCGTTAGATGCCCACACTACCCCAGTGGGCTCTCCACTCTTAGCCCCACATGTGGATAAGGAGCTCCGAGCCTCAGGGAGGTTTAGGATTGGTCCAGAGCCTCGCAGCAGGGAAATGGGAGAGCCGGGAGTGGCCCCAGTGTGACTCCAGGGCCCGCATTTCCCTCCCTGCCCTCGGCCTCACGGAAAGAACACAGCCCACGTCCCCAGCTTCCCTCATTCCGGCCCGGGGTTGGCTGCACGGAGTGAATGGGGGCTGGTGCGTGGTGTGGGCAGAGAATCGGCAAAGCTGGCCTCTCTGCAAGCAGGTCCAAGTGCCCCCGATGGCTCGCATCTCTGCTTACCGTTTTGGCACTGCCTCCGTCACTGCTTAGGGCTTTGTGTTCCAGCGTTAGTCTATATGTCTGCACGGTTCCACGCTGGTGATGTAGGTTGTTCTCAAGACCAAGGAAAGGGGGCCCTTGGTGCAAGGTGACATGAGAAATTCTGGCAGCTAACGTGGCTTGAGGGTTTACTCTGTGTTGGGCACTTCAACACCCGTTATCTGTTCTGTACATCTTTGCATCTGTTCTGTAGCGTAAGTATTATCTTCTGCCTATTTGGGGAATAAAGAAAGGGATGATAAACAAGAATAAGTCGTTTACCCTAAATCATTCATCAGATAAGCAACAGAGCCAGGATTCAGACTCAGGCTTTGGGACTCCAGAGCATATAATGGTGCCCAGACACATGGTAAGACTATATATGTTTGGTAAATAAAGGAGGAAGTGCAGACCCAAAAGTCCTGGAAAGAGCCTCTGTATGTTACTGACAGCTGAAGGCTATTGACACATATTGATACATTTTCACTCCATTTTTTTTTTTAACTAAAAATAACCACCACTGGGTTCCTCCAACACATACTACAAAGTCCTCAAAACCTCTGTTGAATGGGTATTTGGAAAAGTAGCCTCTAGAAAGAGAGGGGAGGGGGTCTTGGGCTCTGTAGAATCAAGCTCATTCTTTGTTCCAGAACAAAACCACATTCAAGTCAGAAAATACTAACAGTGTCTCCTCCTCCTCCAGGTGAGGGGTTGGATCTGGACTCGCTCCAGAAGGCAGGTTTCTCTTCCAAACAGGCAGCTGCAGCCTTTGTTCTCAGCCTTCCAGGAAACAGAGCTGCTCTGCCTGGAACAGAATGTTCTAACCTAGAATAGCTTGGGGCTTCCTGTAGGTTCAGGCCCTCTCTAGGTCACCCTTCTGGTTTCCTGTATGTATTAGTTTCCTCTTGCTGCTGTAACAAACTACCACAAACTTAGTGGCTTAAACAACACAAACTTCTTATCTTACAGTTCTGTAGGACAGAACTCCCACATGGGTCTCCCTGGGCTAAGATCAGGGTGTCAGCAGGACTGCGTTCCTATTGGAAGCTCTAGGGAAGAGTCTGTTAACTTGCCTTTTCCAGCTTCTAGAGATCATCCATATACCTTGGCTTGTGGCCCCTTCCTCCGTCTTCAAAGCCAGCAATATTGCATCTCTCAGTGCCATTCTTCTGCAGTCACATCTCTCTTCTTCTGCTTCCCTCTACCACTTTTAAGGACCCATGTGATTACATTGGGTCCACTCAGATTATCCAGGACAATCTCCCCATTTTAAGGTCAGCTGATTAGCAACCTTAATTCCATCTGCAATGTCCCCTTTGCCTTATAAGGTAACATATTCACGAATTCCAGGGCATGCTCCATTAGGACGTGGACATTTTTTGGCAACAGAGGCATTATTCTGCCAGTCACTCCAGGTTGGCCCTGGCCAAGTATTTTCCTCTGATTTTTCTCAGATGAGGGCAGAAACAAGCTCGGCAAAGTGACTTACCTGTCTGGAAAGGAGACAGAGCCAACACTTCCAAACACGTTCCAACAGATGTGAAGCATCTGTTGGCTTACTCGTGTTTCTAAGGGTGCTTTACTGGGCCAGCCTCAGTTTCCCCATCTCTAGAATGGGTACAATGATAGCTACTTATGGGTCTTCTATGGATATTGACTAAGTGTTGCATTGTTTCCCTTCCTTTCTCTTCCATTCTACCAGAATGCGGTGAAAGACCCGTTTTTGAGAGAGGAGCTCAGTATTCCAGAATCATAGGAGGGATGGAGGCTGAGGTGGGTGAGTTTCCATGGCAGGTGAGTATTCAAGCAAGAAATGAACATTTCTGTGGTGGCGCCATCATCAGCGAGTGGTGGATTGTCTCGGCGGCTCACTGCTTGTACTCTGAGATCTCGTAAGTA
The DNA here is from genome assembly GCF_008692025.1 of Phocoena sinus. Taxonomy (NCBI): domain Eukaryota; kingdom Metazoa; phylum Chordata; class Mammalia; order Artiodactyla; family Phocoenidae; genus Phocoena; species Phocoena sinus. Next base: position 107,198,528 of record NC_045768.1, read on the forward strand.
CCGAGTCCATCCCCTTGCTTCTGACAATGTGCTCCCCTCCCTGGGGAAGCCCCACACGCCCTAGGGAGGAAGAGGCTGTGAACCCAAGGCCGGATCCACTGTGCCTTCTTTGTTGTCACCCAGAACCAGTAACTGCGGCTTCCCTGAGGTCACAAACTGTCCTCTCCAGGGACATCTGTCTTGGTGGAGCCAAAGGGCTTGGTCTGTCTCCCTCTGCCAGGACATTCAAGTCTTTCTAGGAGGAAATCCTCCTAATTCTGGAGGTCTGGGTTCCTGGGCCATCCGACAACCTACTTCCCTCCTCCTTATAGAGTTTTCTCTGCACTCCAGGAGACTGGTGGAAAACAGAGCGTTTACTGATTCCCCATCATGGGCCAGCGACCTGCTAAGAAACTCCGTGCATTAACTTATTTAATCATACAAACAACCCTGAGGCGGGTAGAATGAGTAATCCCCTTTTAACTCATTCCAACTTACAGAAACCCTGAGGCAGGTAAAATGAACATCCTTATTTTATAGAGAAGGAAACTGAGGTCCAATAAGGTTAGCTGACTCACGCAAGGTACACACCTTAGTAGACAGAAACAGGATTTAAATCCGGTTCCAGCACTTGTGCTTTTCCGCTCCACCACCTCGAGAAAGCTTGAAGATACACAGAAAGAAGAACTTTAAAGGGTTCATCAAAAACCTCGGGAAAGTTTCACCCTGGGGTAACCAAGGAAACTTGTTGCATTTACTCCCATGGGATACTTAAGGACTGACTGTTGGAAAGTTCCTGGCCATTCTGCCTGGAGGGAAATTCCTGAATTATTACTGAAGATTCTTTCTGCTTCATCAATGGCAGGTCTGGATTAAACTCTGTTCCTGATTCTTGCATAGGTCTTCAGGTGCATATGTGCAAAAGTTTATTCCTAGGAGAGAAGGTATAGAATCATAGGACTTGTGCATCTTCCAGTTTATTAGAAAATCCAAATGATTTTCCAAAGTGGTTGCACCCATTTAAATTTCCGCCAGCGGTGTGTAAGTGTTAAAATCATCACCAATATTTGCTACTTTTTCAGAATTTTTAATTTTTGCTTTTCTGGTGAAAAGCATGAAATACTATTACAATTGTAGTCTTAATTTGCATTTTTCTTCCTACTGCTAAGTTGATATTTGCAAGTTTATTGGTATATTTTCTCTTTTGTAAAGTCTGTTTGAGCTTTGACAATTTTTTTTTAATTTGTAGACTCTCTTTATACGTTCTGAATGTTAAACTTTAGTCAGTTGTGTATGTTGCAAACAAAAAAATTCTGTTCCTCAGTCTCTAAATTGCTGGTAGACAAATTGATGTGCTAATCCCTTCCTATCTGAGGGCTAGTTTGATCTGTGCCAAGTGGTCTTTTATGGGCTCTTTGGGGGCCCAAAGCTAAGTCCTTTCTTTGGCCTGTGAGGCAGGAGTATCTCATTCACATCTCTGGGATGATTCCGGAGCAGCCATGGAGCCTATGGTCGGCCACAGTGGCTGTTTCACCCTCCTTCTCTACCTTTTTCAAATGCTCACATCTTCTGAGCAACAGCCCCAGTAGGACAAATGCAAAAGGCCCCTACAGCTATGTGGGATATAGGGTTTTCAGACACAGCAGATTCTGTGCACCTTGTGACTTTCCTTCCCCTCCTATTTCTCCGTCTCTGGTTCTCCGCCACCAGGCCAACAGAACTGAGAGTCGTGCTGGGAACGAATAGCTTAAGCAGCCCATCCCTGGAAATAAAGGGGGTCACAAGCATAATTCTGCACAAGGACTTTCAAAGTCTCAACATGGACAATGATATCTCCCTGCTGCTGTTGGACACGCCCATCACATTCAGCGAGCTGAAAGAACCCATCTGCATGCCCACAGAGCCCGGCCTCTCCAGGTGGCACAAATGCTGGGTGGCAGGATGGGGGCAGACCCAAACTGGTAAGTAACGGCTCAGCATCTCTTGGGAGCGCCTGGGGGAAGAGCCACATCACAGGCGTCTGAGGATGGGCCAGTAAACCTAAAGGAGAGGGGAGAGGATGAAAGGGGAGAGGGCTGAGGAAGGAGGGAGGAGAGGAGCTTGCATTGGAGCAAATCCCTGAGCACCAGGAACGCACAGAGGCCCGATCTCAGCCTCTTCTAAGTGCGAAGGAAACATCCGCCAAGGCCCTGAGCTGAGATGCCAGGTGTGGGCCATCCCTGGGTGTGGTCCTGTCCCGCCATCACATGGCAGTCTCGTTTGTTTCATTGAATATAAACCCTCCAGTTGGCCAGGGGCTCTCTGCTCTGCTCTCTCACATCTCCGTGATTCACGCATTGATGTTTCCCACCTGGATCCTACAGGCATTCAAGACGCCTGCCCTGGCCTAGACTTTAGATGGTCCTGGAGTGTTGCCCAGCCATTCTTAGAAATGAATCTGTTGCTGTTACTTGTTGTTACATTGTTACTTGGCCAAAATAAGAGGAACCTGACCAGGGTAATAAAGGGATAATGAAAGCCCTGCTGGACTGTTCCCAAAGAAAACTCAACAAAATTGGTAGGGGAGGGACGGGAATAGCACAGCGCTAGCTCAGGCCTGAACAAGACTCCAGGTCCTTAGGGATGCTTTGCAGTGACCTGGGGTCTAAGAGATGGTAGGTATTTCAGGAGTTTGGTAACTAGAGGGCAACTGGTGTAACACTGATTCAGGGCTCTGGGCACGACTCAGAATTTAGAAGTGAGGAGAGGCAGATGGGTGCCTGCACGATTAAGAACACTCAGTGTGGAGAAGTCTTTTGAAATCTCCATGTGGTAGGAGTTAATGAGATGGAGAGAAGTCCAAACAAATTCCTGGAAGCTGGCAGTCCAGGAAGGGCCTTGACAAACCCCCTGTAAAAACTCTCAACCAACCTGGCTTTGTCTGGGGGACCTGAAAGCTTTTTTCACCGGGAGTGCAAACCCAGTTTCAGCGGCCCTGTGTCAGAAGTGTCACACTCACATAACAGAAAGTAACGAGAGGCAAATATGCTGAAGAGGCAGGATTACGCTGAGAATCGATCGAAAGCCAGTTCTAAGAAGTCAAGTCTGTAGCGCTGTTGGAGCCAAGATGGAAGTCTTCTTGGAGGCAGGAATATGATTTTGAATGGGAGGGATAATTCAAGTAGGTGGGGACTTGTTTGGAAGAGCCTGGGGTGGTGGAGTGAGTAAATTGCGAGGGATTACTGGAAGGACATGGAGAGTGAGGGTCTGTGAAAATGTGAAAAAAAAGGTGGATGTGTGGCTGGCGGGACACTGGGCAGGTTGGTCTAGGGCACGTCAGCTGCATTATAGGCACTGGGGCTCCTGTCCAGTGACTTTTCTAAAGGGCCTTCTCTATGGGTCAGGTCTCAAACAGCCTATGGAAACAGAGCTGTTGAAAGTGCCCATGACCATCGTGGATCGGGAGAAGTGTCTAAAGGAATTTCCAAGACTTACCAAAAATATGCTGTGTGCTGGATACGAGAATGAGACCTACGATGCTTGCCAGGTAACTTGGATGTATCCCCTCCATCCCCTCGGGCTGCCAATGTAAAGGCATCCTCTCTCCGTAGGGAATAGACAATAAGAGTTTGGAAAATGTGTGGGAATCAGGCTTAGATACGGGAATGGGGACATGGATTCAGGAATACTTACTGTCAGGTCCTTGGACTATCAGAGCTTGCCTGGAAGTCAGTATGCAGCAACCCTGCATAAATATTTCTGGTCTTCTCCAGGTAGGCCCCCAAGACTTTTTCCATTTCTGAGACTTCTTGAAAAAACAAAAAGCCAAGGAAGATTTGAGATCCATACAAGGAATTATTTTACTTTATTAATTTTAGCTACCTTTGTTGAGTGCACTAAACTCTGGGATTCAACAATTGACGAGACATGGTTTCTTGCCTAAAGGATCCCACAGTCTCCTGGGCAGGCAGTTGGGTAAACAATCGTAGTGTATTGGATCATGCCTGTGAGTTTCGCTGAAGAAAAGTCTGGTAGCTTAGCTTCTCTTTACTAAAATTAACACAAAAATTTAAAAAGAAAAGCACTTTTTGATTGATAGTAGAAGAAACAGGGGAAAACCCCTCATCAATTAGCTTCCTCTGGCTCTAAGGATGGGAAGGATACATCTTGGGAAGGATCAGGCTGGGGAGCCCACGTAGTCCTACTCATTGGCTGGGCAGTGGATCTGGTCACTGGTGTAAAACTGTAAGTGCAGATGTTAAATGTTCTGCAGAGCGATGAAAAGGCTGTCTCACAGAAGGGCTGTGAGGTTAGGAAGAGTGAACAGTAGCAGAAAAGGCACCAGGTTTAGAAGAAGGAGTCCCCCACGAGGTGGTGAATGCCATGAGGACCACAGAGAGAGACAGAATCAATGCCACACGAGCCCTGTGTTTTCCCCACATTCTGGATAGTTTAAAACATTACAAAACAAAACAGACGATTGGGACTTCTGGTTCTGGACAAGATGGAGTAGACACATTTCTCTTGATCCCTTCCACTAAATACAGCTAAAAGCACTGGACATTATATTGTGAAACAAAAATAAAGGCTCCAGAATGTGAAGAGAAGATGAAATTGGAAACAAAGATCCTAATACGTAAGGAATGACAAAGCAGTGAATTCCTTGGGTTTTCTTTCTGCCTCTCATATCCCAGCCTGGATGGTAGTACATAACAGCTCAGCATCTCCTGGGAGCAGCTGGGGGAAATAGCGCCATGGGCACAGACAAACTAACAAAACAAAACAAAACAAGATAGCCTTCCTCTCTTTGGACCAGGAAAAGGGCAACCTAACAAGGTGGAAACTTTTAAACAATAATCATTCTATTCCAGCAAAACACCAGGAAAAGCCCCACAGTGCTCCCACCCCAGCAACCAAGGTCGAGTGGACAATTTCACCTTCCCCCCATCCCCCTGCCCACTATGGTGGTGTCAGAGGAGGCCGAGTGGAGAGCCAGGACTTTAAGTACAATCTAGGTTTAATGAGCCATCCCCTGTCCCCCTCAATGTCAGTGGAGGCCACCTGAAGAGCTCGGGCTCCCACCCAGTGGTAGCGGCACCCTGCTCCTCCCCTTGGTGTCATAACTGGTCTGAGTGGCAGGTCAAGACTTCCACCCCAATTCAATGGAAAGGAGTTGGCATCCCCCTCCCCTGACTCCAGTTTCATAGGAGGCCTGTTAAAACAGAAGATTCATATGAGAACCCAAGTCTCATAACCTATTACTCAAGACAGGATCTGTAATAAATAGAATAGAGGGTTTCACTAATATACATGGATTCCATTTATTAATACACATAGGATAAGGAAAAATAAAGCTAAAAATCTGAGTAAAGAATCTTTTTTTAAAAATTGAGAACCATTAATTCCTAGAATAAATTCAATTAAAACAAAATGGATCATGCACTTAAATGTAAAACTACAAAATTTTTTTAGAAAAAGAAAATAGTCTTTGGGACATAGAGTAACACCAAAAACACAACTCATAAAAGGAAAAATTGATCAAATGGACCTCATCAAAATTAAAAACTTTTCGTTTATGAAACACCATATTAAGAGGATGAAAAGACAAGCTACTGATAGGGAGATAATATCCAACAAAGAAACTATACCTAGACCCTATAAAGAACTCTTGCAGTCAACTGTAGAAAAACGTACTATCCAATTCAAAAATGGGCAAAAGACAAGAACAGACATTTGGCTGAAGAGGATATACAGATGGCAAATAAGAAAATGAAACGACGTTCAACATCATTACCCATCAAGCAAATGCAAATTAAAACCACAATCAGGTATCACTACACACCTCAGAATGGCTAAAATTAAAAAATAAAAAATAGTAACAACACCAAATGCTGATAAGAATGTAGAGAAACTGGATCACTCGTATATTGCTTGGGGGAGTTTAAAATAGTCTAATCACTCTGGAAAACAATTTTGTAGTTTCTTTAAAAACTGAACGTGCTCTTGCCATATAACCCAGCAAATGCCATTCTTGGGCGTTTATTCCAGAGAAATGAAGGCTTGTGTTCACACAAAAACCTGTGCAGGAGTGTTTATAGGACATTTACTCATAATAGACCAAAATTGGAAACAAATGTCCTGTAAGACGTGGATAATTAAATACACTGATAATTAAATACACTGCATCTATTCCATGCAATACCACTCAGCTGTTACAAGAAGCAAACTATTGGTACGTGCAACCACGTGAATGTGTCCAGAGACTCATGCTACGTGCAACAAGCTGACCCCCAAAGGTCCCACACTGTGTGATTCCATTTACATAACATTCTTTATTAAAATTTTTTTATTGGAGTATAGTTGATTTATAATGTTGTTAGCTTCTGCTGTACAGCAAAGTGAATCAGTTATATATATATATATATATATATATCTCCACTCTTTTTTAGATTCTTTTCCCATATAGGTCATTACAGAGTATTGAGTAGAGTTCCCTGTGCTATACAGTAGGTCCTTATTAGTTATCTATTTTATATGCAGCAATGTGTATGTGTCAATCCCAATCTCCCAGTGTATCCCTCCCTACCGCCCCGCTTCCCCCCGGGTAACCATAAGTTTGTTTTCTACATCTGTGACTCTATTTCTGTTTTGTACCATTTGTACCATTTTTTTAGATTCCACATATAGTCGATAGATGATATTTGTCTTTCTCTGTCTGACTTACTTCACTCAGTATGACAATCTCTAGGTCCATCCATGTTGCTGCAAATGGCATTATTTTGTTATTTTTTATGGCTGAGTAATATTCCATTGTATATATGTACCACATCTTTATCCACTCCTCTGTCAATGGACATTTGCATAATATCCTTGAAATGACAAAATTATAGAAAGGGAGAACAGCTTAGTGGTTGCCAGGCTTAAGGAGGGTTTAGGGGTAGAAGGAAGTGGATATAGCATTAAAAGGGCAACCTGAGGGATCCTCGTGATTATGGACATGTTCTGTGTATTGACTGCGTCGAGGTTAATACCCCAGTTGTGCTATTGTAGTATATGTAGTTCTACAAGATGGTATCATTGGGGGAAACATGTAAAGGGTACTTGGGATCTCTCTGTATTATTTCTTTCAACTGCACGTGAATCTACAGTTATATCAAACTTAAAAAAAACAAAGAGAAGACAAAGCTTCCCAATAGCAATGGTTAAATGAAGATCTCAGATCCTAGCCATGCCACACACTTAGGGAGCAGCCAGTTCATACTGGAGCAGGAGACAAAGGGCTCCAATATCAATTGAAAAGGGGAGGGCTTCCCTGGTGGCGCGGTGGTTGAGAGTCCGCCTGCAGATGCAGGGGACACGGGTTCGTGCCCCGGTCCGAGAAGATCCCACATGTCGCAGAGCAGCTGGGCCCGTGAGCCATGGCCGCTGAGCCTGCGCGTCCGGAGCCTGTACTCTGCAACGGGAGAGGCCACTACAGTAAGAGGCCCGCGTACGGCAAAAAAAAAAAAAAGAAAAGGGGAAAACAACATTTAATAGTATAATTGGAAAGCATTCCAGGGAGAATTGGGGGAAAATCACGGAGACTTGAAAAAGTATCTTGTGTTCAGGGAACTTTCAATATTTCAGAAGCCAGTGATAACAAGGGTTGAGTGTGGAGAGGTGAGCAGAGCAGGTCACTAGGGCAGGGTTGCCACGCGTGGGAGACTAGAGGTTGTCCCAGGCTGCTCACCCTCATCAGTATTCACACCTATCCTTTCAGTCTTTTTCATTCATCACCATCCCATATTCAAATGGCCAAAACCAACTGCAGCAACACTTGAAACAATCAAGTGTCATCTTTGATGACATTTTCTGTCCCCTTTGCTTCAATGGCTGGATCTACCATCTGGAGTCTAGGATTTTTGCTCCAGTCCCTCCCCTATCAAAATGTACTTTAATGAAAGCTTCTAAAATTAATCATCTTATTACTTGAGTGCTATAAATAACTGTGCTGTTACCGTTTTAAGCCTTTTTTAAGAAAAAAATTGTGAAGTGAAAAGCTTTGCTCTCTGTTTAGAAAGCTTTCTGTTGCTGAGAATAAGCTGACAGTGATCCAGGCAAGGGAAGTTTCCTGAAATTATATAATATTATCATCACTTAAATCCAGGTAAGCCAGGCAGAAAGTCCCCTAGGGTTTAAAAATAATTGCCTTTAAAAATAAAATCACACTTTTAAACTTAGCAAACTTGAAGAAAACACATAATCACATAATGAAGGGAAATTATAATTTTACGATGGAAACATTTAAATATGTTCAAAGTAATAGCAATAAGATTATGCTGTACTTAAAATACAAATTAAAATCAAATCAATTGAATTTTGTGGTTTACTTTTTCCGGCGCTTTTCCTCTTTGTAATCCCCTAAGGTTACACTATGAAAAAACAAAGTTCAACTTAAAAAAAATAACTGACACCGTCCAGCAAACTATAGAATCAAATATGTCCCAAGCTAGCAATGCAATACTTCTTGTGAAGGACCAGCAAGCATCTGAGAAACAGGCATTGCAATGCTGCACAGTTTTCTTATCTTTCTTCTCAACTCCAGCAAAAATTTTGTCTTATTCATGGCTGGATTCCCAGTGCCTAGCACTGGAATTTCATTCCCTCCACTATCCTGTAAGATGGGCTGGGCAGGTCTCACTCTCCCTGTTTAACAGATGAGAAAACAGGGATTTAGAATTTAAGTGGTTTGTCTGAGGTCCAGGAGGTAGTGGGGCCAGGCTGGAAGCCAGGTCGTCTGCTTCTCACCCAAAATGGACAGAAGTGATCACACGGTGTGAATAACACAGTAGTGAACTTAGGAGGCTCTGTGGTCAGTATGTTTCTAAGCAGACAAGTCTCTGGCTACCAGCCTTAGTCTTTGGAAGAAAGTTCCCCTTAGATGGGCTGTCATCAGTCCCAAGTCCTTGCTAGCTGAGGCCAGACCCTCCTTTGAGACATCCTTTCTTTCTTCCCAAAAGGAAGAGAAAAAAAATTAAGACTCTATGTGTGAAAGGACATGAATTTACGGCTGTCCCTCTGGAGTCCCAGCACTCCGAGAAGGGAATCTCTGTTTCCTGAGTATACAAATAATGTTTGTAATACATAAGGCTAAAATAATACTACTAATACATTTCTGGAGCATTTACTACATAGCATTTACCCTATGCCAAGTGATGTATAGATTTTAAAAATGTCATTGCCAGTAATCTTGGGAAGTAGCTGGTATTATCTCCATTTTAACGACGCAGAAACTGAGGCTTAGAAGTTACTTGTCCAAGCACAGTTCTCTCCCTGTTATGTAAGGAAATAACAATCAACATATTAATAGGCTTTTTATACCATTCATGCCATCATAACGTGAAGAAAATGATAGAGACAGCACTTACGGAAGGAGCTCTTTGAGTGGCAATCCTATTGATTTGGTTCTTGCCCCGTGACCTTGAAATAGAACACGTGCAAAGAAAAGCACACACCCACAAAAACCAGCCAAGCGTTAAGGGCAATGTTTTGTACTGGAAAGGGTGGTTTTGGTTTTGGCACCACGCTCACTGGGTGTCCTTGAGCTCCAAGCTCTCTGTTAATTCCGCTCCGTATATCCCTCTGCTTGGCGATGTGTCCCACAGTCAACATAAACTCCCCTTGAACATGATTTCATCGTTATCTTCCCCTGCACTTTACCCCATGACCTTGGAACTAGTACTCACCACCCGTGTCCAGTGGCACCAGTCCCCAGATCGTGTCAGTTTCAACGCACCCCCCTGCCTCCTGACCGTCTCGTGCCCTGGTTGAGGTCCTCATCACTCCCACCTCCTCTTAACTAGTCCCCCCACCTCCTGCCTAATTCCTTTCCAATCAGTTCCCCCCACTCACTCTTCCTGTCAAATTCTTATTCATCCTTCAAACAAAATGCAGTTGATCCTGTTTGTTTGCACTGTTGTCTCCCTCCCTAGACCATACGGTCTTGTATCCCAAGTGCCTAACAGTTAGTTTTTCCTCCTTGAAGATGTGTTCGGTGGAAGTGAGCAGATCTCTTCTGACTTTCCATTTTCTAATTATTAAATGAGAATCAAAATTCCTACCTCACAGAGATGTGGGATGAAGGGGTAGATGAGAAAGTAAAGTCAGGGGACCAACGCCGGGCCTCGGACATCATGTCCGGGAAGTGTTGATTCTCCTCCTTCCCATTAGGTCCCATTCCCGGTCCTGTTGATGACCATGGAAAAGGAGGCCATCTCTCCGCTGAGAAGGAAAGATCACTTGAACAATTATAGCTCCCCAGAGGGAAGGAACATGTGCTTTGGCATCAGGAAGACCTGGTTCCAACTTTGGCCCCAACATCATGTAACCCTGAGTAAGCCCTTCATCGTCCTTAAGCTTCATTTTCCCTGTATTAAAATGGACAAAAGGAAGCCATATATGTGTGAGGGACACGATGGGGACTTGGTACATACTTTCCATATAAATAGATAATCATCTGAGTCATAGACCCATGTGATTCCACCCTGGAGGGGTCACATAGTCAGAAAAGCTTAGCTCACTTGCCCCCTGTAAACACCCACAGCAAAGAATTAAAAAGAGACATCCTTCTCCCTCACTCCTCCAGAAGAACATCAAAGGAGACCCAGTTCAGGGCTTCCCTGGTGGCGCAGTGGTTGGGAGTCTGCCTGCCGATGCAGAGGACAGGGGTTCGTGCCCCAGTCCAGGAAGATCCCACATGCCGCGGAGCGGCTGGGCCCGTGAGCCATGGCCGCTGAGCCTGCGCGTCCGGAGCCTGTGCTCCGCAAGGGGAGAGGCCACAACAGTGAGAAGCCTGCGTACCGCAAAAAAAAAAAAAGGAGACCCAGTTCACATCCACAGGCCTAACAGCACTCCTCGCATCCTCTTTTCATTCCTTCCCTTTACAGCTCTGTCCAGAGCTTCTGATTTAAGACCCGCAAATCTGGTCCCCAGTCTTCCTCAGCCTGGGTCCTCCGTGTTCCGGCTCCCTCTCTGTGTGCTGTGCATGGAGCGTGTGCATGCCCACGCTCTACATACCACGGTTCCTGGGGCCAGGCTGAGTGCTGCACATGCCCCGCGTGCAGCCACGATAGGGTGGGTGTTGATCTGCGATGATGTGATTCCCCTTGGCGTCCTGGAGTCGGGAGGTCCATGAAGCCTCTTCCATGAGCGAGCTGTGCTCTGCCTCACATGGATAGTTTCAAACGGGACTCGCTGCTGATCTGTGTTTTCTGTCCACAGGGTGACAGCGGGGGTCCTCTCGTCTGTACCACAGAATCTGGCAAGAAGTGGTACCAGGTGGGCATCATCAGCTGGGGAAAGAGTTGTGGACAGAAGAACATTCCAGGAATATACACCTTGTTAGAAAACTACCACTCCTGGATCAAGACGGTGACTGAGTTAGAGGGAAGGCCCTTCAGTGCTGAGAAAACGATAGCCTCTCCCAGACAAAAATCCAAGAGCTGTCAGGCTCCAGAATTCCCGGGGCCCGGCAGCCCCAGACTCTGGATGCTGCTCTGCCCTGCATGGTGTTTTAGGCTAGTTTTCTACAAATAATAAAATAGATGCTATTCTTTTTTTTTTAATTAATTAATTTAGTTTTGGCTGTGTTGGGTCTTCATTTCTGTGCGAGGACTTTCTCTAGTTGCAGCGAGCGGGGGCCACTCTTCATCACGGTACGCGGGCCTCTCACTGCTGTGACCTCTCCCGTTGCAGAGCACAGGCTCCGGATGCGCAGGCTCAGCGGCCATGGCTCACGGGCCCAGCCGCTCCGCGGCATGTGGGATCTTCCCGGCCCGGGGCACAAACCCGTGTCCCCTGCATCGGCAGGCGGACTCTCAACCACTGTGCCACCAGGGAAGCCCTAAATTGGTGAACTTAGAACAAGCAGATTGTCCTCCATAATGTGGGTGGGCCTCATCCAATTAGTTGAAGTCCTGAAAAGAACAAAAAGCCCAGCCTCCTCAAGCAAGAGGGCATGTCTCCAGCAGACTGCCTGTGGATTTCATCTGCACTTTTGCCTCTCCTGGCTCTCCACCTGCCCCTCAGCTCTCCTGGACGTTGAGCCTGCCAGCCCACACTGCAGATTTGAACTTGCCAATCTCCCTAATCACATGATCCAATTCCTCATAACAAATACACCCACACAGACACACACACACACACACACACACACACACACACACACACACACGCTGCCTTACACCTTTCTCTGGAGAACTCTGACTAATACAGATTTTAGGACCGAGAGTGGTTCGAGAGGAACAAAATCTTAAAGATGAATTTTCTGAATTGGCTCTGTGGTTTCCAGTAGTAAAAAGAGCACTGGCAGTCCATGAAGTGACGGGGCAAGAGAGAGAAGCAAAATATCACCACTGGAAACTCCTAATCCGACACTCGTGAGAAGCTGGGATCTGGGTGACCATGTGTATGATACTTTCAAACATTTTTTTCAAACTGATGAGTATAATGAGATTGGCCGGTTGCCCGTAATGTTACTGGACAAAGTGGGGAAAGAAAAGTTTGAGCTCAGGGATTCAAATTCCTAGCTCAAGGGCCCCGTAAATGACCTGAAAGCTTCTATGTCTGCCCCAAAGGAGACCCTTACCCGCTGTAGCCACAGGGCTGAGAGGCTGAAAATCAGACCCGCAATCTCCCCCTGTGACTGACTGAATTACAATGCGAGTTGAACTCCCAGCCTCCCAGGGTGTCTCCTGCTAAACCCAGGCCACGGACTGGGAAGGAATGGGATCCTCCAAGTTGGAATGGGGGGTGTGTGGGAAGACCCTGATGGAGCTGGGGAACTTGAACCTTAAATTCTGATGCATCTCCTCTGCCAGTGGCAGCAGTCTCTCTGTCCCCAGGAGAAGTGGCCTCTCCACCCCCGCCCGTCCCAGGGTGTTAACCCTGCGTTACCTGCGGAAAGGGTAATGGCTGCCCCTGAGGCAGCTGACAAGCAAGACATTGCTGGTTCTCCGCAGTGTCGACCCCACCACCGCTCTTGGCGTCTAGACCTCTGAGCAGACTCAAGTCCCAGCAGCCCCTAAAGTGAGGTACAGAGCGTGACCCGCGAGGAGGTGCACTACCGTCTGCGTTTTCTAACTCCTGCAGACAGAAACCCGGGCTGCATGTGTGGGGATGGGTATTAAGGCTGTGGGATAAATCGTGGAAGGAACGGAAAGTTGGATTGGGCAGCATTTTTTGCCACGGGCTCACTAAGCAGGGATTCTGCATCTAACTTTGCATCTTGGGGAGGAAGACAGGGCTCTAACAGTTTGCTTCTCTGCTTGGCTGAAATATGGCCAAAAGGAGACCCACAGTGAGTGAATTAGAATTGCCAGACCTGCTTTGGTTTAATGTAGAGAAAGGGATTCCATGACTTAGGGAGACGGGAATGTTCGAGTGAGTTTGTCATATGAAACCTACTCACTTCCCCACCCTGGGAGGGACCAGAAGACATGCCTTTCACCATGACCGTGAGAGATAAACTTGAGAGGGAAGCCCTGGCATCCCTGGCTCTTCTCTGTGGGCCAGACTTCACAGAGGGAAATGCAGTCACGGAATTGGGACATGTAGCCACAATGAGAGTGATTGGATCCGTGGTGGTAAGGACCAGAGGCGGCACTCAAGCCCCGAAGGCAAGGAGGGAATGGTCCCTGTGATGGACAGCAGGGTCAATGCTGCAATTAGAATGTCCCGACTCCTGCAGACCATGGCTGGCTAGCTCGTCATGGGGTTCCTAGAAGTGAAATAGACAGGAAGCCTACTAATTCTTACTTGTTCTGTGTAAGCAGAAAAGTTCTAGGTCAAGTGAACAAGAATTAACTTGAATGATACAAACAAGAGTCATGGCTTGTTAATTCTCAGACTGGAGCCACTTTATAGACTCAGAGCCCCTTGAATGAAGGACCCTAGTACACTATGGAATATTTATACTGTTAATCATTCTCCCAGCCTTCCCCAAAAGGACCCACAGGCTTTTGCCAACTGTGCATTGGGGAAGAGGAAATAATCAGACCTTTTAGGGACTACTGGACGCTGACTCTGAACTCACTGGTTCCCTTCTCTGCGGAGTAAGAGATATTATGATGGGAAAGGCCAAGTGGAAGCAACTAGAACTGCCCCTACCTAGGAAAAGAGTCAACCACAGAAGCAGCCCTGCATTCCTGGAGGGATTGCAGACATTAGTGCAATCATCAAGTACTTAAAAAACCCAAGGGCGGTGATTCCCACCACATCCCCAATTCAGCTCTCCCATCCGGCCTTGGCAGAAGACTGTCGGGTCTTTGAGAATGACAGAGGATTATTGTAAGCTTGCCAAGGTGGCGACTCCAAGTCCAGCTCAGATGTGATTTCATTGCTTGAGTAAAGTGACACATCTCTTCCAGTATCCGCTCTGCAGGTCTTGATCTGAAAGATTGCCTGTTTCTGCATCCCTGTCCGTGAGATCCACCAGAAGCAGTTTGTTCTCTGCTGACAAGGCCAGCATTACACCTTTACTGTCCCACCTCAGGTGGATATCAACTCTCCGGGCCTATGTCATAGTTTAGTTCGCAGGGGTCTTGATCACAAGACCCCATTCACTTGCATACGATAGCGCACTGGTGCATTACACTTATGACGTAATGCTGACTGGACCTAGTGAGCAAGAAGTAGCACCTGGGCTTCCCTGGTGGCTCAGTGGTTGAGAGTCCGCCTGCCGATGCAGGGGACACGGGTTCGTGCCCCGGTCAGGGAAGATCCCACATGCCGCGGAGCGGCTGGGCCCGTGAGCCATGGCCGCTGAGCCTGCGCGTCCGGAGCCTGTGCTCCGCAGCGGGAGAGGCCACAACAGTGAGAGGCCCGCGTACCGCAAAAAAAAAAAAAAAAGCCTGGGGGTGGGAAATAAACCCAACAAGTTTCAGGGGTCTTCCACCTCGGTGAAATTTCTAGGGGTCCAGTGGGGTGGGGCATGTGGAGTTTTTCCTTCTGACCCTGGAGGCAACTTCATTTTGGCCGCGAGGGAGGAAAGGGAGAGAGTGACAGCAGATCAGAAGCCAGGGAAGGAGGCGAGGGGCGTGGCAGCCAGGCGGCGGCGGAGATGGAGTCGGTGGGGAGGGGTAGGTGAGGAAGTGTCCGTGTTTCCTGCCGTCTCTGCCATCCATCATCCTCTCCCCGAGCGGAAATCAATATTCCTCTCTCTTGTTCTCTCCCCAAATGTTCTGAATTTAGAAAAGAAAGAGCAAACCCTGACAAATGCATATTGTTTTCCAAATATAAATGCCGCACCGCTTCCGCCCCCGCGCAGATGTCACCCCCTCTTCCCGGCTGCCCGGGTGTCGGTGTCGCCGGCCTGGGCGCTCTGCCACGACCGCTGTGGGCGCAGATGGAGCCCATGAAGTGGACTGCTGGCCGCCACTCGAGGTCACCTGGTTTCCTAAGAAGCAGATTCTCGGCAATTTCTCACAGGAGGAGCATTTGCAACTCAAAGCTCTGCTGGCATCCTTTCCCCATCCCTCCCCGCCCGAACACAGCTCGCTCGGTTGGAAAGTAACTGTGAAACCTTTTACCCCTCCAGTTGAAAAGCACCTTCTCACCCATCCCTTTTGCCTGTAGAGGTAGCAGGGCAGAGAGGACCACTCCCACTGCTCATATGAGGAAGCCGAGGCTCAGAGAAGGGAAGGCGTTCACTCGGACTGAACAGTGCTAAGAATGTGGATGGGAGCACGGGGGTGATGCCGAAAGCTCAGCTTCTCTGTGCGCCAGTGCTGAATCAAATCTCGGAGACAGAGTTTTGGGTGAAGTAGAAAAGAATAGCTTTATTACTTTGCCAGGCAAAAGGGGACACAGTGGGCTCCTGCATCGAAAAACTATGTGTCCCCACCCAGGAGGATGTGATGAGAAGTTTTATAACAGCACTTCAAGGGCGGGGTTGCTGACAAGATGAGGGTGTGTGCAGGGTCCCAGCTGGTCCGTCTCCTAATCTTGACGGGCTTCTCTGGTCCCTTTAATCTCGCCTCAGGTGGTTCCTTGATTAGCAACTGTTCGAATCTGCCCTTTGGAACTCAGGGAAGGTCATGGAGGCTGGAGTCTTGCTTACAAGAAACGGGGGACAAAAAGAGGCCTCCGTGCCCAGGCCCCACTCGGTTTCAGGGGTAGACATGTTGGAGCCCCCAGGGCACCCCAGGAGCCCAAGTGGCCTGGCTTCTAATTCCACTGCTCCCTTGCTGCTGAAGTCCGGAATGTCTCAGATTCCCTGGCCTCCAGGCTCCCCGAGGAGCAGGCAGAATACACACCATGCAACCCTCCTTGTTAATAAAGGCTGCCATGTGCATAATGCTTCCTACACATCAACCGCCCTTGTAAATACTCTTATATGTATTAAGATCTTGTTGCTGAAATCTCGGCTTCTGTACACCCATGCCAAATAGAAATACGGAGACAGAATTTAGGAGGAAAGCGAAAGAATAGCTTTATTTCTTTGCCAGGCAAAGAGGGAACACAGCAGGCTAGCACCTCCAAAAACTGCGCCCCCCTTGGAGAAGCTTTATAGTAATGGTTCAAAGAAGGTGTGATCAGCTTGTGGACATTTTTCAGATTGGTTGGTGGTGAGGTAATTGGGAGTTGGCATCATCAACCTTCTGCTTCCAACTGGTCTGGGTTCTACATGCTTGTGGGAAGCATACCATCTTTAACTGTTAACTTTTCCTACCTGGAGGGGGTATCTGCAAAACAGCTCAAAGATATTGTGTCCTTTGATGGGGAACCAGGACCCTGCCCCGAGGCGGCACTATTGTTTCTCTGGACTGCTCCTCCCTTGTCTCCCATCCCTTCCCTTCCCTAATTAACAACTGCTTGGACCTGCCCACTGGAACTCAGGGAAGGTCATGGAGGCTGAATGAAGCCTATTTCCTGTAATCAAACAAATGGGGGACACAGAAAGGCTTTGTGCCCAGGAGCCCCACGGGGGCTCAGTGTCAATCCCCCTGAATCAGAGTAACCCTATGAAATAGGTACTACCACTGGGCCTTGTTTACAGACTGAGGAAACCAAGGCCCAAGGTCACAGGGCTTTGAGGAAGTGGGGCTGTATTCACACCAAACCAGTCTGGTCTAGATGGAGGTGGACTGAGCCCTTGGGCCACCCTGCCTCTGGACACTGTCCAAGGCAAGGACACTGACCCACAGGTCTGATACCTGGGTTCAGGTATCACTCACTCTTTGAGGAACTTGGTCACACTTGTTCAAATTTTGTGTCCTCCTTGGTCAAAGGAATCTCTAGAGAAAGTTACAGAGTAAAAACCCATGATTTCTCGTTTGTACGCATGTAGCGAGAGCACCTCAGCTCTTTATCCTGGATCCTGGAAGAGCAATGGAACAGGGGAGGAGGCTCCTCCTTCTCCTCTAGACTGAGGTTCTTCCACGGGGAACATGGAAGCCATCCGTCAATAAGCCACTCAGTCAACACACATTTATTAAGCACCTACAGTGCCCCTAGGTCCGGGCATATCACTATGATCGGGTAGGCATGGTGAATGTCTCTCTGGAGCTTGTATTGTGGTAGGGAAGCCAGCAATGGACAGGAAATGACAGAGTGACAAATCTCACTGAAGGGAAGCCCAGTGTTCAATGTTGCTAACATTCTACAATTCCTGTAGCACTCCAGAAGTCTCTGTGCTTTAAGCTGTTTGCAGTCTGCGGTCATCTCTTCGAGCAAGGTTAACGATGGAAATGGTTAGCTTGGATTGCTGGGGTGAGCAGGGTAATGGGGACATAAGCAAACCTGTGGACAGTGAAAGGACTGAATAATCTACATAAGAAAGGGCATGTGGTCACGTGGAGAAGAAAAGATGAAGATGGGGCACAGGTGTCTCACCTGGAGACCAGGGCTTCCTGCCGCCTTTAGAGATAGCTGGTCCCCTACACTTATCCCACGGACCACACAGGATGACAGGCTTTTTACAATAACATTCAACCAACATTTGATGAGAACAGAGGAAGTGCCGGCACTTGCTAAACAAAGAACAAGTTAGACAAGGTCTCTGAGCTACTCACCATCAAAGCTTTGTGTAACGCAAAAAAAAAAAAACAAAAAAAAACACAGGGCTGCCTTGAGGCCAGCCTCAGCTGCTGTTGCATTCGGAATAAACACATATCCCAGTCCAGAAACTCTGAGGTGCATCAGAGGTCTTTACTGGAAGTTTTCTTGAAGAGATAACACTGGATTCACATCAAAACTTGCCACAAGGCGTCTAGTAGCAGCTCTCTTTCCCAAAATGCACATTTCACAGCAGCTGCTCAAATTCATCCCTCCGCCCTTTTGAATTCCCAGTCTCCCTGGTCTTCGCCCCCACTCCTGCCTGTCCCGTGGGCAAAAGACCTTCCCCACCCTCTTCTCCTCCTCCCGAGTATCGCATCCCCTCTCTTACGCATTTCACTGGAGATTCTTTCATTTCCTTCAAGTCCACTTTTGCACGTGTCCCTGGCCAATGTCACAAAAGCCAAATACAGCAATCCAGGCTCCCGGTCTGTCTTCCAGGTCTCCTCCTCATCCTCTCTCTGGTTGGGGTATTCACTCCCTCGTTCTTCAGTCCCCAGTCTCTTCTTTCTCCATCCTCTCTTGATCCATAGATGGGGGACTCACTCAGTGTCCTGCCTTCAACCAGGAATACTGATTTGCATTTCTCTCAGCAGAATCAACCAGCTCTTCCTTGATGATTCCAGCAAGCCCAGTCCCTTGGCTGTAGTTTCTCCAGACAGTAGGTAGGGAGAGTGGAAATCTCATTCATCCATTTTCTGCTAAACCTTTTCGTTTATCTTTACTGCCAACTCCTAAAACTCAACTGACTACACACACTGTCTTACTCACAAAAAGTACTCCACCTTCACTGGACCTCTTTCTGTTATGGGACCCGCATCATTCTCTTTTGGCCAGACCTGAAACCTTAGAGCTGATGTTCTGCACCGGTGCCCAGGGCAAAGACTCAGACTCATGGATACCTAATAGAGGGCTGTAAAACTCCTTGAAATTGTATACACTCACAAAACTAAAGACCACATATTGGGACTGAGAGGAAATATTTGCAAACACCTATGTCAGACAGAGGACTTCTATCCAGAATATATAAAGAATCCTTGCAACTCAACTCAATTTAAAATTGGGCAAAAGATTTAACAGGCCATTTACAAAAGATTTATGAGGGATCAATAGGCACATGAAAAGATGCTCAACTTTATTAGTCATCAGAGGAATGCAAATTAAAACCACAAGGAGATACCACTGTGTATTCACTAGAACAGCTAAAATTTCAGACTGGTAGTACCAAGTGTTGACAAGGATATAGAGAAACTGGATTTCTCATACAAGGCCGATGGAATTGTAAAATGATACAAGAGATATGGGAACATGCGTATGTGTATAGCTGATTCACTTTGTTATAGAGCAGAAACTAACACACCATTGTAAAGCGATTATATTCCAATAAAGATGTTAAAGAAAAAAAGAAGACAGTTTGGTAATTTCTTTAAAAGTTTCACATATACCTACCTTATGACCCAGCCATTCAATTTCTACATATTTATCCAAGAGAAATGAAAGCCCATGTTCACACAGAGACTTTGTTTCGGAATGTTTATAGCAGCCTTATTTGTAATAGCAAAAGCTGGAAACAACCCACGTGTTTATCATCAACTACTGAAAGGATAAAAACGGTGTGGTATATCCATGCAGTGGAGTACTGTTCAGCAAGAAAAGGGGCAAACTACTGATGCATGCAACCACAGGGGTAAATCTCCAAATCATTATGCTAAGTAACACAAAGACCAAAAAGTGTGCATACTGTATGATTCTACTTGTATAAAATTCTAGAAAATGCAAAGTCATCTATATAGTGACAGAAAGCAGATCGGTGGTTGTCTGGGGGTCAGAAATAAGGGAGAAAGTGGATTTTGAGGAGGCCCACGAAACCTTTTGGGAAAGATGGAGATATTCAATATTTTAATTGCAATGACAGCTTCCCAGGTAAAGGCATATGTCATAACTCTCCACAGTTGATGCTCCAGATGTGTGCAGCTTGTGTTAAATTAAACCTTAGTAGAGCTGTAAGAAAATATGAGTGCTGGATGCCAGTGACTCTTCTGTGTCTAGATTAAGAAATTGCCTTCCACGTGCTATGAAAGCTTGGTTAGAACTCTGGCCTTGATTTCACTGTGTAAGATGGGCATCTCAGTGGTCCCCAGAGCCAGTGTTGGAGTCCCATAATGAGAGAACCGGAAGCACCCTTAAAATGATGAAAAACCTGACACCCAAAGAGGGAAGTGACTTGCCCAAGGTCACCCTACAACTTCGTGGCAGTCAGGCTTTGAGCTCAGGCACCCCGATTCGGTCACTGGTCTACAAGCCCTGGGAGGACACCATGGGGCCAGGAGGTCAGCTGTGGTCACAAGCTAAGGGGTCACACAGCCAGAGCCCAGCACGTGCCAGGCACAGAGAGCCCCACAGCGAACGAAACGCCCTGTATGGGCGTGAACTCTGCGCCCGGCAGCCTAGTGGCGGTGAGTAGGTAGGGCCATGGCCTTGGACCCGAGCATTCAGACCGTCTGTGGGGAAGGACAGAGCTTGTGGGTTCTTGTTTTAAATTTCTAACTTCTTGCAAACCAATACTTTCATAAAACATAATACAATTAAATTACTAGAAAAATGAACCGAAAAATGAACCAAAAAATGAACATATAAAATACAAGCTCAAACTTTTATTGTTAGATTCAGCCCACATAAAATCACTCATTAAATTGCTCTGAAAGTTTCTAAGCATTTACTCTCCATTTCTGTACTTATCTCTTCATGGACCAGGAACCAGCAGTGGTCTGTGTTCCACCCTTTGAGAAGTACTTCCCTAAAAGATCCAAACTTTAATTACCAAGAAGTCAGGGCTGGCCTGGCTTTCTAAAGTCTAGGAGGATCACATTAAAACACGGGTTAGATTGAAATGTGACGCGTGAGCCATCATTTGAATTGAGACTGTACAGACATATATGATTCATTGTCTCGAGCAATAAAAACTCACAAAATGCCTAAGTGCCCTCAGGCCCCAGAATAGCTTAATTGGGCTGTATTGCTCTGGGATGTCAAGCACCTGTTTAATTCTGAGTTCTGCAGTTTTACATCAGAACAGGCCCAGGAAGAGGCATTTTCCATCTTCGGTCCCTGGCTCCTGTCTCTGCTTGAGTGCGTGAAGGGGCCACCCCTCCCCATGGAGATCACCCAGGGGTTCAGATGCTGTGTGAGCAGCGGCCAGCACAGACGAGGAGAGGAAAGGAAGCCTCGTCTGGGGTTGGGAGAGCAGAGCCAGATCCCTGTCACCCACACCAAGGGGGCAGGCCAGGCCTGGGCTCCCCTGTCCTGAGTTGGCCTTGATAGCCGTGGAGGGTCGGATCCAGAATCACCCTGGCCGAGGCTCAGGGGTTAGGCCCCAGGAACAGGGGCACCTACGCCCCAGGTTCCTGGCCTGTGAAATGAGGGTTTGTCACATGGACTGCCTAGGCCAACGCCGGGCCGTGATGATGCAGATGAAGTGACGCAAAGCCAGGCACGGGTAGCAGGAGAACCCAGTGCCCGTACCGGGTGAAGCTGAGTGACAAGGCCTCAGGTTGGGGTGGGCCTTAGTGAGTTCTCACTCCTCTCCCCACCCCTCTCTGGCCTGGACTTGAGTCCCCTTGAAGTTCTCTGTATCAGCCCCCAAGCTGTTCCGCTTGAATGCCACAATTGACAGGGAACTCACCACCCAAGGGCAGCCCTTCTCAGCTCCGCACAGCTTTGACCCGGAGAACACAGTCCCAGGCTGAGCTGCATTGGCCTCCCCGTGGCTCTCACCCTAGCACCGGCTGCAGCTCCTGGGGGCCGGCCCGACTGCCGTGTGTACCCTTGCAGACCAGGCTCCTGGCCTCAGTGAGCCTTGGCTTCTGCAAGCTGCACATCCCAGCTCCCTGTCACACCTCCCGTTTATACTTTCACAATTGGCACCATCCTGTCACTCAGAACACACCCCCAGGTGAGGTGCCTCCCCAGGTGAGACCCTCCCCAGTGCTGTTACGGGATCTCTTTGTAAAGCCTCAGGTGGGCCTTACTCCTGACCTTTTAGAACTGCAGAATGTGTACAGCCTATCTCAGTGCCCCCAGCTGCCTTGCTTTTCTCTTCTTGACACCACGAAGACCCCTCCCTGAGTCCCGGGGCCCTTTGGTCCTTCTCTTCCTCCTACAGACCCCCATTCAGCAGGAGCCCTCCTCATTCGGGGGCCACACTCAAGACTAGAGCCTTAAACTCCCACCTTCCCAACTCTTCCCTTTCATCCTGAGCGATTCAGCCCCAAAGCCCTGATGTGACCTGCAGTGCTGCGGTGCCCTCAGTTCAGGGACAGGAGGGCCGCAGGGTCTCAGGGCTGCTTGGGGACAGCGGGGAGGGCGTCCATGGGAAAGGCGGCCGGGCGAGGGGTGTGGGAGCCCACGCAGGGGGTAAGGAGGGTGGTCAGAGCCTGGGTGGGGCAACAACGTGTCCGTGCGGCAGGGCAGGCGACTCGGGAAGTCCGGGTCCAAGCCAGCTGGCCCTGGCGAGGGGGCCTGGCATCGAGGAACAGTCAGCAAAATGGCTGGACCAAAATCTTCAAAAGTATCAAGGCCATCTCTTGTTTTTTTCCCTTTTTTCTGGTTAAAATTCTGAATTCTAATGAAACACACTTGTTAATTTTTAATTATGAGTTTACTTATGAGTTCTCTATGATCACTATTACTTTCTGCCATCTTATTCACACCTAATTATAAGTCCAATACCTGAGGGGAAAAAAGTACCAAGCCCATGATAATCAAAGAAAAACAAAGGAATTGCCCCAGACTGAAGAAGACCAAAGAGAAGTGACAACTCGGGGCAGCGTTTCATTCTGAATGGATCCTTTTGTTATGAAGGAAGTCATTGGGCCAATTGGTAAAACCTCAGGAGAGTGTCCTTGTTTGTAGAAACACACACTGATAGAAAATCAGGTCAGCAACTTACTCTCAAATGACCAGGAAGGAAAAGGTTTTATTATATAACTGTAATTCCTAATTTTCTGTAAGTTATAATTGCTTTGAAAATTTGTTTTTTTTTAAGAAAAGAGGATTTCAGAGCTGGCACTGAATTAGAAATTACCTGGTCCTCAGCTCTATTTATGAGACAAGAATGAAGTTGCAGAAAGGTTAAAGTGACTTGACCAAAGTCACACAGCTAGTAGATATTGGTCCTTGGACCCAAACCCTCCTTTCAAGTCTTATGGTTGGATCTAGTCTAAGTCTCTCATTTTACAGGTTAAGAAATTGTGGTCCAGGGTCACAAAGAGATTTACCCCAAAATGAGCCGAACAAATTTCAGGTGTCAAGTTAATTGGGACAAATCTGGAGAGTTTCTTAAGTGTCTGAAATTGAACTCTGCGTGTTTTCCTTCTCTGTCCACTTGCACAAAAGTTCTCCTAGGTGTTGGCCTGAAACCATTCCTCTCAGAAAGGAAGTCCTCTGCCACCTACTCGGGGTTTTAAATTTGTTGCCCGGCAAAGCAATCATAGTGTACATGAGCAACTATCCCTGCAGGGGCCTCTACAGTTTCTGGGGTTTTCCTCTTAGTCACTGACAGCCTGGGACCTTGCCCTTCCGTGTGCCAGCCATCAGCCAACCAGCTGGCCATTCTGAAGAAGCAGAAAAGCATCCAGAAGCCCTCTAAGGAGGGCACAAGCCCGTGGAGAAAGAAGGTGACATGTGTCTGCCAGGGACAAGGGCAGGAGGTGGAGTGTTATGAGCTGAATTGTGTCCCCCCAAATTCAGATGTTGAAGTTCTGATCCCCAGTACATCGGAATGTGACTGCATTTAGAATTAGGGCCTTTAAAGAGGTGATTAAGGTAAAATGTGGTCACTAGGGTGGGCCCTGATCCAATATAACTGGTGTCCTTATAAGAAGAGGGGATGAGGACACAGAGGGATGACCGTGTGAGGACACAGGGAGGAGACGGCCATCGACAAGCCAGGGAGAGAGGCCTCAGGAGAAACCAACCCTGCCCACACCTTGATCTCAGATGTCCAGCCTCCAGAACTGTGAGAAGATAAATTTCTGTTGCTGAAGCCACACAGTCTGTGGGACTTTGTTACAGCAGCCTAACAGATTAATGCAGCAGGGGTGAGGAATGCCGGGAAATAGACTCTCCTACAGACCACAGGCTCTTTGCACAGATCCCTTCTGCCCACACGGTAATGTCAATTTCCCTCAACAACCCCATCAGGTGACACTCTCCCCATTTGGACCCTAACTGACAAAAGCAGGGAACGGAATGCTCAGTCTGGAGCCAGAAGTCCCAGCACGTCCATTCAGGGGCTGTGTGATCTTGGGCAAGTCATTTAACCTTACTGAGCCCCAGTTTCCTTATATAAAAATAGGATTCATAATTTCTGTTTTTAGTCTTTCATAGAATTGCCAAGATCAAGTATAGAAACTGATAGAAACTATAAACAGATTATAAATGTGAGGATTGCTATTAATGACAGTAATACTGTAGTGTTCATAATTTAAAAAATGTATCTACTGAGCTTGTGTTTCAGTTAGAAAATGCAAACATAATCTCCAGAATTTGCAATCCAGGAGGGAATATGAGAGTTACATACATATAGCTGTGTAAAAGTTGGCCCAGAATGAAATACAGTCCACAGAACAGAAATCAATGTTCAGAGAAAGGAAATCATCGTGGTCTGGTGTGAATCACTGCTGTTTATTCCTTCATCAAACGTTTCTTGGAAGCCTTTGTGTGCCAGCCTGTTCTACCAGGGGGGTAGAACTGTGAACAAGACAGCATGCCCTCAGAAAGCCTAGGTTCTAGTGCAGGGACAGACGCAATAAACAACAGTTGTTTCTGAGTATGACAGGTGGAGACAGTGCAGTGAAAGGAAGGAAGGACGGGGGTTAGGGTGGAAAGGCTGCGTCGGTAGAAGGACGGCCGCTTTATAGGGCTGTTTGGGAGGACCTTGCTGACAGCTCACACCTGGACGGACTGAGGACCAGAACCATGCTGCTACACGGGAAGAGAGCATAGTAGATGCTATCAGGTGCCTTTACAAGTAGAGCTTCAGAGTTTGCAGAATGAATAGGACTCAGGTTTCTGGGGGAAGGCTTTGGAGGTGCAGGAACCCAGCCAACAGGCTTAGTGCGATTGGCCCGGATGGGACTGCAATTCCCGGATACAGCCACCAGGTGGCAGAGTGACTTCAGACAAAAAGTCTACCGAAGAGTCTGGGGAGAAACTTCTTTCTTCCCCCAAATGAGGAGCGCTGGCACAGGTTCGGGATCCCCGGAAGACCAGGCGAGCAGCAGATACAGCTGACAGATATTCTTGAGCGAGCCTGACCCCATGGGGCTCCGCTCAGGACTGGGGGCTGACGAGGGGCTCCCCTCGCTCTGTGGCTGGCTCACCTTGGGGCCTTCTCTTCCCTCTGCCCTAGGGAGCCGGGAATCTCACCCGACAGCTTACCCAGCGCTAGTCTGCAGAGCCTGGGGCCGCTCCTGAGATGAATGCAGGGTGCTGCGGGAAGCAGAAGCCCTGGTCTGGCGCGGAGCGGAACGCCGCCGCCTGAGGCCGCTCACCGTGCCAGTGTGAGACTTGGATCCGCAGAAAAAAACACGTTTTTCCCCGCCGCGCCCTCCACACAGCCCTCGGGGGTCATACCTCCATTCAAAACTTTTATGAACGATCTACCCATGCCAGGCAGGGTGCTGGGGACCCAGGGGTCTGTGAGACAGACCATTCACAGAGCGGGCTGCAAACTATACTGCGAGGGCAGAATCCAGGCTGCTGCCTGCTTCTGTAAAGTTATACTGGCTCACAGCCTCACCCACAGTGTACATAGTGTCCGTGGCTGCTTTGTGCTATAAAGCAGGGTTGAGTGGCTGCTACAGAGACCGTATGGTCCACGACCCTGAGGCATGTGCTAGCTGGCCCTTTATAGAAATACATGTGCTGACCACCCATCTGGAGGGAGAGACAGGGAAGTGAACGGAGGATTGCACCACTATAAAGGGAGCTGTGATGGAGGCGGGGCCACGATGGAGGCTGAGGCAGGTGAGAGATGAAGTTGAACGGATGAATGGACTGAGGAATGGGTAAAGAAGTTGCAGTATGTATATTCAATGGAATATTAGCCATTAAAAAGAACGAAATAATGCCGTTTGCAGCAACATGGATGGACCTGGAGATTATCATACTAAGTGAAATAAGTCAGACAAAGAAAGACAGGTATCATGATATCACTTACATGTGGAATCTAAAAAGAAATGATACAAATGAACTTATTTACAAAACATAAACAGACTCACAGACTTAGAGAAAGAACTTATGGTTACCAGGGGGGAGTGGCGGGGGAGGGATAGTTTGGGACTGACATGTACACACTGCTATATTTAAAACAGAAGAACAACAAGGACCTACTGTAGAGCATAGGGAACTCTGTTCAATATTCTGTAATACCCTAAATGGGAAAAGAATTTGCAAAAGAATAGATACATGTATATGTATACCTGAATCACTCTGCTGTCCCACCTGAAACTAATACAACATTGTTAATCAACTATGCTCCAATATAAAATAAAACTTTTAAAAACATAAGGCAAAGAAAAAAGAGAGTGCTGTGATGGAGGCGGGGCCGTTATGGAGGTGGGGCAAGTGAGAGATGAATTTGAGTGGGAAGCTGGGTCGGGGAGCATCCAGGTGGGCCTACCTTTTAGGATACTAGCCATGGGGAGCCACTGAAGGGTCTCTACTGTGTGGAAAGTGGAGGAGGGGACACGAGCAGAGCCAAGGGGCCCAGTAAGAGACTGTGGTGGCTGCTTAGGAGGGAGAAGAGAGAGGGAGCTGTGGGGATGGAGAAAGAGTCGATGCTGGCGGGATTTTGAGTGCGAGGGAGGGAGAGGCGGGGTCAGGGCTGAGTCTGTGTCCAGCCTGCATCCCCGGACTCTGGGATTGCACAAAGGTTCACCAAGCCATGCCAGATGCTGCGGTGGACGAGCCACTTGGATCACCGAGAGAAACCCCTCCTTCGAAGGTGGGGAAGCGAGGTTGGAGGTTTCGTGGCAACGTTCGGATGCCGGGCAGGAGCTTCCTGTTGTTAATTTCTGCTCTGCGCCCCTTTCTGGTTGAGTGCATGGTGTGTGGTATCTTCCAGGAGTTTCCTAACGAGTGACATCAGCATGGACCTCTTAGGATGCCCTGTGGGTGGGACCGGGGCTGTGTGAACTCAGGGAGCCTTGAAAACCCAGCACATCCCGGCCCATGTCCTCTTGCCAAAAGGGAGAGAAAGGCAGAGGCTGAAGCACGTCTCACACTTTTCCCCCAAGGTGCCCAGGGTGGTGCAGAGGAGATAACAGACCAGCCCTGGGGGCTGGAGACAAAGGACTCCACGAGTATGAGGGGTCGCTGAAGCCTCAGTTTTTCATTTTTTTTTTAAATTCAGGTCCTTTTTGCATTCTGTTCCATCATATATCTTTTGTGTCTTGAAGCAGAAGAAATTTTTAAATAACTTACTAACAGTGATGCTCTAGGAAGATGCTTCAGGAGCGTGTTCAGGTTTGTTCTGTAGCTGCTGGTATTTCCGTCTCAGCCAGGTAAGGGTCTGGGGCAGGACGATGAGGATGTGACTGCAGCCTGGAGAGAGAGGCAGTTTTTTGTGCTGATGTCACAACAAAGGTATAAGGAGGGACAGCAAGGCGATCAGCCCAAAAGCTCCCTGACAGCAGGGACACACTTTTTTACCCCTGAGTCCCTTGAAACCCCTGACACATAGCCTTTACACATTGTGACGATGCCTCAGATCGATAAAGAGGATTAAAATAGAATGCCCCGGGCCGTGAAGCAGCTGAAACACCGCCAGCTGCTCCCTTCTCTCTGTAATTTCTCTAAACCGCAATTTTCCTACCTGCATGGTGGAAGTAATGACCCCTTCCTGCCTAGCTGTCAGTCCTGCTGCAATGCAAAAGCAAGCACCTTCAAAAGTACAAGGCGTTTTAGATATCCAAAGAGCACCATTATCCCATAGAGGAACACTATAGTAAAACCCTGCCACGAGGCCATAAGTGGGGCAAGGAGGGGAGAGCTGAGAAATCCAAGCCCCTAAAATGCAAAGCTGGGGCGGGGCAAAATCGATGAATGAATTGGTGAGCCTTGGGTCTGTGGCAATGTATGGCCTGTCCCAGCACAAGCTCTTGTTTGGCGCCACCTGGTGGCGGCTGTCTGCCCTGCCTTAAATAGCAAAGATTCTAGGTCCTGGGACTTTTGCGGGGACTTCCAAGACAGATACAGACTCCAGGACTCCATTAATTGAAGCCAGTTTGTTGGCCTTTACGGAGAAAGGTGGGGTGCAGGGACCTATCCTCTACCTCCCCACTTCTGAATCAGGATCACCTGCAGTTTCAGCCCTATCCTCCCAGCCTGCCTATCCATGAGGATGTTTGATGACAACTGTGCTATATCTAAATTCTTGTTACCCTTAGCTTTGGCATCTTGGTTTTTTTCTGTATTAACCTCTTCGGAAGAAACGACTTTCCATTTGATACCTGTGTCTTCCACATGATCTATTTCCCAAAGGATGTAATACGTGTGCATTTGTGTTTGTGTGTGTACATGCACACATTTGTATGGGGTGGACGGACAGCTTGGGGGAAGGATGTTTGCTCAGTTATCCCGTCTTCCATCACATTCAGATGGCTCTCAGTCAATCAGCTACTTCCACTGAGACTCCCCCCGCACCAAATCCCACTGCCATCAGCCAAATTGGACAAGCCTCCCTCCAGGACTGCTTTGAAATTCCCCAACACTGCCACCTTCCCTTACTGTCTTCTTATTTCAGAGCACACGCAGAAGGTCCTGAAACTGGGGACTTCCCTGGTGGCGCAGTGGTTAAGAATCCGCCTGCCAATGCAGGGGACACGGGCTTGATCCCTGGTCCGGGAAGATCCCACATGCTGCGGAACAACTAAGCCCATGTGCCACAACTACTGAGCCTGAGCTCTAGAGCCCACGTGCCACAACTACTGAGCCCGCGTGCCACAACTACCGAAGCCCGCACACCTAGAGCCTGTGCTCTGCAACAAGAGAAGCCACTTAAATGAGAGGCCTGCGCACCGCAAAGAAGAGTAGCCCCCGCTCACCGCAACTAGAGAAAGCCTGCGTGCAGCAACGAAGACCCAACGCAGCCAAAACTAATTAATTAATTAAAAACTTAAAAAAAACAAAAAAGAAGGTCCTGAAACTGGTGGGCTTTGAGCACCATCCAATCTCCCCTTCCTTCTGGGAGGGCAGTGGAAGGATATCCTTTAAAAGCAGTCTGTGCTCAACAAGCAGTAAAGGTCACGCTTCATGGCTGAAGGTCAAAAGGCACAGGAAGCAATCCTGCACATGGGGCTTCTTACCGAGCTCCTTCGCGTTTGTCGGCTTTCCTCACAAGACAATGACTTTGTGAGGCAGAAACACCCATGGCTTTAAAACGCACGCCTTCACTCACTCACTCATCTTGTCATTGAATCAGAGGGAGTGCTAAGTGTCTTGCTCTGTGCCAGCAAACACGACAGACAGTGCCTCCTTACTGTCTTGAGGCAGCTCAGCGTCTGGTGGGGAGGCAGCGTCCGCGGCAGCATCACAGGTCAACGGATGCAGCAGCAGGAGCGCCAGCCACATCAGAGGTGTTACTGGGGCCACGTGTCCCAGAGGACTGAGGACTCGCTTTCCTGTGATGTGTTTGCCTCGGTAAACAAGAGGGGCTGAAGGGGACAGCCGAGATGATGGAAGAGTGTCTCATCCTGCAGTGGCCCAGAGGCTCCCACCTCCTCCTTTTAGGGGGCAAAGCATTGCAGATTGCTTTGTCCTGGGTCAAGTCCCAAACTCTCCTCGCTATAAAGCATTCCCCTTTTCTCTCCTTGTGTTTGATGGGAGCCAACAAACCACTTCCAAAGCAGAATGTTTGCAAAATCTCCACCTTCCAATGTTTATGCCCAAAGGGACAGTTAATGAGCAGTGCCATCACACATTTGGATGACAGTCGTGTGGAGCCACGGGGGGGTGAGACACACTGCAGAAAAAGGCTGGAGATTGCTGGGGAAAGGGACTTTCTCCTGTCTTGCAGCAGTCAACCTTAATGTGAATCCTGCAAAGGGAGTTGCTTTACATCTTAGGAGAAAATGTACTGGGAGCTACTGGCCGTGAAGAAGCTCATCCTCCTTTTAGTCTAAAGGCTAGGGACCGTCTGATTTAAACCAGAGATCCCATTTCTAGCTTAGTGATGCCCTAAAGGTGGAACTTTTGAGAAATCCCTTTTGTAGGGAGAGTGAAATCACGGGAATGTTGATAAGGGCAAAGCCCCACAGTGGCTGGAGCGACTCCAGGGAATGTCTTCCTGCTTGTATCCATGGAGCATTGGCTTGAAAAAGCAAAGCTGTCTTGCCACTTTGCAAGAACTGAGCCCAGGAAGCTAGCGACCGAGGCCCACGTGGGTCCGTGCCTTCCATCTGCAAAATCTGTGCTTTTCTTCTTCTTCTACATCGGTTATTTTTCAGGCAGAAAACACATTCCTTGGGTGGAGTTGAAAGTCTTCGAGGGCTTGTTCTGCCCGAATGAATGGAAAAACCAAGTAAAGCCAATCCACTTTGATAATCCTTGCACTCTGTGGCAAAAGTAGCTTCAATTCGTTGTTAAAGGGCTCGTTTTTCCTGCCTAATCATGAAATTCAGGCAATTACCAGGACAAGGACCAAGGTACATTGCTGGGGAGAATTAGGTGTCTCCTCGATAGTGATACTGTAGGGTAAATTCCGTGACAAGAGTGGGGCTGGGAATCTGCCTTTATGAACCCAAGAATTAATCATGCTATTTATTAGACTTGTAAGATGTGTGCTGTAAAATCTCACTTAAAATTCCATAAGACCCAATGAAGTAGGACCCACTATTTATCTCCACTTGACAGATGAAGGAAGTGAGACATGCAGGGGTTTGGATAATTTGTCCCAGGGCACACAGGACAAGCAGTGGACTTCCCATCCCAGTCACACCACGAGGTTGCTGAGGGTCCCCAGGAAAATTCGAGCCCTGTGTAGCCAGCCAGGTTTGTTCCATACTGCACGTGGCCTCCAACCCTAGGGGCCAAGGCCTCCGGCCCTTGCTTTATGACCTTGGTCGCATGGCCACCCTCTGACCTGCATGGGGTCTCCTGAAGGCTTCCTGAGAAAGTGACATTGAAAGTGAGATGGGAGGGAGTTCCCGGGTGGTCTAGTAGTTGGGATTCTGGGCTTTCAATGCCGTGGCCCGGGTTCAGTCCCCGGTCAGGGAACTGAGATCCCACAAGCCACGCAGCTTGGCCAAAAGAAAAGAAAAGAAAAAAAAAAAAAGGTGAGATGGGAGATGGACCTAGAGATTATCATATTAAGTGAAGTAAGTCAGACAGGGAAAGACAAATATCATATGATATCACTTATATGTGGAATCTAAAAAATAATACAAATGAATCTATATACAAAACAGAAACAGACTCACAGACAAACTTACGGTTACCAAAGGGGAAGCTGGCGGCGGGGGGAGGATAAATTAGGAATATGGGATTAACAGATACACACCACTGTAATAAAATAGATAAGCAACAAGGATTTACTGCAGACCTCAGGGAACTATATTCAGTATATAGTATAACCTATAGTGGGAAAGAATCTGAAAAAGAATATATATCTATATATAGAGAGAGATATTGATATATAACTGAATCACGTTGCTGTACACTTGAAATTAACACAACATTGTAAATCAATTTAAGAAAAGAGAGAGAGAGAAAGAAAGTGAGAGGGGAAGGGATGAGAAGGAGAACAAGATGGAAAGAGCATTCTGGGCAAAGGGGACAGGATGGTCCAAGACCTCAGCAGGAGGGAATGTTGCAAACCCAGGGGTCTGAAGGAGGGTCAGCGGCTGTGGAGCCAGGGCGCAGGGGCACATGTGGGTGAGGCAGCTGCAGATGTGGGCTGGGCAGAGCACGCAGGACCAAGGATGCTGTGGGACAGAGTCTTGCCTTCCTCTTATGGGCCCAGGGAAGCCACTTGTGGGGTTAAACAGCCTGTGATGTGATGGAGTTTGCATCTGGGGGCCCCTGTGGGTATATCAGGGAGGAGCTGGGAGTGGAGCTAAGTGCGCGCCTGTGGATCAGTCGGGGGGCTGTGATGTGGTCCAGGGAGAGGGCGATGGCCTGGGAGGGTGGGATGGGAGGAGGTGGGAGGAGCTAGTTCGGAGGCCAAACGCATGGGACTTGATGGTGGGCTGGAGAGGGTTGGTGGGGCAAAGAAGGACGATTGACCCTGGGACGATGTGGGTTTGAACTGCCCGGGTCCACTTCTCAGTGGATGCTTTTCAAGAGTAAACGCTACAGCACAACGCAGTCCACGGTTGGTTGAGTGGCGGATACAGAGGATCCTTGGATACCGAGAACAGCATCCCTTGTTGTTCAAGGGTCAACTGTAACCTAGATATCTGCGGGGAGGAGAAGGCAATGCCTCGAGACAGGGGAAGAGAGTCAGCCGAGCTGCCTCTGACTTCTGCAAACAGATGGGATGCACACACACGGGCAGCCTGTGGCCGCTCCTCAGGACAGCCGGGACTTAACAGAATAACCCCTTCCTACCCTGAGTGACCTCCTGGGTGTTTTAAAGCAAACCCACGCACCGGTAAGGCCCAGGCCACTGCTGATGTCGCCACTGACTGCTTCCATCCGAGGCTCGCAGTCAACCTCCGCAACCTCTACAATCTCCTTGCCCCCGCCCTTACCCCCACCACCACCACAACCATGTGCCCAACAGGAAATAATGCCTGCAAAATACAGGCAGACACGGGGAGCGGAAAAGCTGACATGTTTGGAGAATTCTGGGCTCACCAAATTCTGTTGCAATCTATCTAAAATCCCATCATCCCTGGTTGTCTCAGCCTTGAAAGGAAAGACAAGAATATGCAGAACCCGTGCTGGGAGATTGGCTCCCCCTGTAGCGATAGGAAACTCATAGCCCCATGTAACCAATACTTCCATGTTCTGACCTCTTTTAATCCCCATCCCTGTTCAGTTATTTATCCTCATTATTGTCCAGTCATTTACAGATGAGGAGACTAAGGTCCAAATGATCCCCTGACATGGCCTCCTGGAGATGTCTTGGTTCTTCTCTCCAACCCCTCACCAGCGAGGCCTCTGCATCTTCCGGCAACTGCCCTGATGCCCGCTGCCTGCTGGTACTGCGGATGGAGGGTCCCCCTGTCTTCCTGGCCTTTCTCTGATCAGCTGGAGCTGCCTCAGTCTGTGCCCCTCCCTCTTACCCTCCGGAAGGAGATCTGGGTTCAGGAACCTTCCCAGACTGGCTTGGCCCTTGGCCCTCTACTTCCCTCACTATGCCAGGGCCAGAGGGATGGGGCCAGCAGGGAGGCGGGCGTGAGATGCCTCATGGGGCACCTCTGTGGCACAGAGCAGTCCCTACTGACCCTCCCTCCCCGGGGTCTGGCTCCTGGTCCCGTGGGTGCCGAGCCCCAGCCCCTCTAAGGCCTGGGCTCTCTGCTCTCCCAGCTGGGGGAGAGTGAGACCCGCAGCCCCTCGCTCAGAGCGCAATGAGTGTGTGCCAGAGAGACCCTGAGCCTGCAGCCCTTGGCCGGTGGTCAGCACCCTGCTCACTACAGAAAGTCTTGGCAAGGGGGTGGGTGTCTGAAACACTGCACAGGAGGCAGGCCCAGTGTGACACCGGCTCTCTGGGCCAGGCCTTCTGCTGCCCTCGGGGAGGGCGGAGAGAAAGATTTTCAGAGGGAAGAGCATGTTGGTAAGAGGTAGATTCATAATCACGGAAGGTTCCAGGCTGGAGGTATCCTTAAGATTATTTAGTCCAATCTTCATATTTCATAGACAAGGAAACCAAGACCAACAGAGAGAAAAAAATTCATTGAATCTGGGGGGAGGAAGCTGCTGTTGGATGGTCACGTTCTCATAAACCCAATGTTCTGAAGCCACACCTCCAACTCTTACACACGTGTGCCACTGCAGGGACTGCCCAGAAGGTCACGTGTTTGGTCTCTCCATCTAGACTGGACCCGAGAGAAGCCATCAATCCCCGCCCTCCCAAACCTCCCATCCATTCAGTCTTTCCTGAGAAGTCCCGAGGGTCCTACCAAGTCCCGTCTTACCCCCAGACCAGAAGATTCTTACGAGATACGCTCAAGTTCAAGACCGTCCTACAGACTTCGGACTATTTGGGTGGGGTCTCCAAACTTGGCTCAGACTAACCTCAACACGTACCTGCAGTTTCACGAAGAATGTAAGGACAGCTGCTCAGGGCCAGCCTCTGGCCCCTCCGACCCCGGGTTCAGGTCCCCTGGCTCTGCCTGACTGGCCACTCTCTTCCCTCCTTCCCCAGCTTTTTGCTGCTATTCATTTTTTTTAGTGTCATCTGAGACGTCACTCCCTTCCTCTGGAGTCATCCCCCAGAACTAGTCGGGTGCATGTCCTCCAAGCCCCCATAACTATACGCACCTCGGTTACTGCCTGTGAACTTGCTTGTGCTGGCTCCCAGACCGTCCCCTTCAGAGCCATCATCCTTTCTCCAGCAGCTCCTGGTGGGCAGCAGCAGACACGCGGGTGAAGGAACGCGCAAGTGCATGAATGCATGAAGTAGCGTAGGCTAAGGCACAGGGAGGGGGACTTGGAATAAGAGGCGCTTCTCTGGGGTCCAGCCAGGCAGGGGAAGAGGCGGGTCCCCCTCACTGGCTGGAATTTCACGCTGCGGCCTTTCCCTGGTGGCCAAACCAAGAAGAGCCCCGTCTCCTAGTGATTAATCGCAAGCAACAGCTCCCAAAACGCTCGCAAAGAACCGAAACTAACACCCGGAGAACTAAAAACCTGCCAAGTCCCCTAGCATACCACAGTGGAAATAGATATTGATCCTTCCTCTATAGCTGGGCAATTTTCAAGGAGAAAAGAGAGCCCAGACATCGGTCTTAGGAGCATGTATTCATCCCCAGGAGGGCTTTGGGGGACAACAAAGACACAAGGTCCTCCGTGAGTGGACCCCAGAACGGGTGAGAGGGCTCAGGTCTGGGGACTCCTGGCCCTGCCGCCTCCGGCGGGTTTTGGAATTCCTGGGATTCCAACGGCCTAAACACAGAAGGATGATCAGTCCCGGAACGGGGACCGTGGGGCTCTGGGAGTGAGCCTTGCTGTGCCCAAATGTGTTGATGTTATGGGCTGGAATAGATCAGAAACTCACAACCGTGCGGCGGGTGCCGTGCATTAAATAAGATTCAAGTAAACCGCGTGAAGTCTCTGAAGACGCTCTCAGTACACAAACCCATCGTCATGCAGCATTTTCCTCTGCCGCTAGGTGGCAGGTGTCCTCGGTTTGCCGCGACTGCCTGGGAGACTGCCGGTTACCAGGGAGGGAGGATGCTGGTTCAGAGGGTGGCCCAGGCCTCAGGCTGCCTGGGCCATGAGTCTAGAAGCTCCCTCAGCTGGGGAAGCCTCTGTGGCTACCCCTGAGCCGCCCCTGCTGCACCAGGATCTTTGTCTCCAGCAGATGCGATATTTACGCTCCTTTCCTGGTTCTCCTGTCTTGACCTTCACTCGAAGCTGGGCTTTCAGTCTGACATGTGTCCCCAAGTGCCCCAGACCCCAGGGGAAAGAATTAGTCTCTTCCTCTGAAGCAGACAGTGTTCCGCTGTCTCTTTTAGGTCACTTGTCCCAAATCCTACAGAAATCTCCCATCTGACCCTCTTTCTTCCTTTTCCTGTCCCTTGCCCCTTACGTGGCTGCCTGATCCTGTCTATTCTTGGCATGAACTGTCCTCTCCCGGGGTCCAGAGTCAGCCCTTCCTTTCTCAACAGATCCTGTTGTCAGCATCAGACGTTTCCCAAAAGGTCCCGCAGAAAGCTCTGTGTTCAGGCAGGTTTGGGAAACTCCCCTGGCTGCATCTCCACCTTGGGGATATACAATGCGTGTTAGCACAGGAAAGGTCTGGAGAGTCCTGCAGAAAAGGCTATCGCTGGCCTGGGAGGACTCAGCCTTCCCTAGACTTTCGCGACCCTGGAAGGCCTTTCTCCATGTAACGCTCGTGAATATCCCACACTTGGCGGAGGCCGCCCTCCGACACCCGTGCACAGAGATGGTGGCTGGCGGGCACAGGTGCTGCTGTTTCTTTCCAGCTCTCCCAGCCCAGTCCCCAGCTCTCCTTCACAAGCCCCTGGCCTTGATGTTGCCCTTGGTTATTTCTTCATATTTCTGGCCCTGATAACTAATACCATGTAAGCATCTGGGGCTTTCTGGGGGGCCCAGTGTTCAAGCCTGAGCGTGCAGTTCCGAATGAGAAGTTGAAGGTTGACTTAAGCAGGGCCGAATAATTATGAGACCCACTTAAAATGGGTGTGGATTGAGCGAATGAATGAATGATGGAAGAACAAATGAATTCCCTGAATGAACGATGAGCTGGAATCTGGACATCCTTCTGATTTATTTCTGTGTATATGTGGAGACCATGACGTTCTTCCTTCAGATCCGTGTGTGTGTGCACTCAAAAGTCTCTCCTGGTCCAAAGGAGGAACTGTTCCAGGCATCTCTGTGCTGGACACGCACACCACGGTGGCATATTTTAGCAGGTGCCCTGTTCCCTCCAAAGCCCTTGGTCTCTTTGTGCTTTTTCATTTGCCTGCTCACATCCAGGAGAAGGCCTCCCTGGGACCCTTGGCCACTGAATGTGTCGTTTACATGTCCTAGGTCTTCCCCACAACAGGGAGGCTGTGCTCAGGACAGCAGGTGCTGGAGTGTCGTGGACAGCAAGTCTCGTATCCTACATGCAGGACACAGGGCCGCTGAATTGCCTGGGGGCGAGCCGCTGGCGGAATCAGGATGCAAACCTGTGGCTCCTCCACGGCAGAGCTTTATCTGGTTCCAAGCCCAGCTTCCTGGCAGAACTACAGGGACGCTGTTAAAACCACTGAGGCCCAGGCCCGGGCGAGAGAGGAGCAGAGAAAGGGCTACCCCGGGGTCCCCAGACACCCTTGCCTGGATCCTCATGTCCCACACAGGCAAAGGCGAGAGGCGGAGCACATCTCAGTCCTGGCAGGACGGCCCGGGAGCGTCCAGAACACAAGGGGCAGAAGCCTGGGGGCAGCTGCTGTCCCCTGTCACAGTCATGCGGCCCTTTTGTCCCGCTTTGTCCTTTCTGGTGTGGGGCGTGCAGCTCACAGGGAGCTGGTACTGTGGCTCGCTCTTCTTTTTGCTGTCGCCGTAGGAGATATGCCATCTGACCAGCGGTGGCTCGTCCTATGAGCCAGGTCTTGACCTTGTCTCACGTACGTGCTGGACGGGAGTCTGACTCTCCGGTAGAGGTGAAGCCAGATGTTTCATGTTCAATTGCAGTTTGTATTATTTTGAAACAGTTATCAGTTTACAGAAAGTCGCAGAACAGTGTCCTGCACCCAGTCCTGTGGCCCAGTTTCCCCAACGAGAAGACCACGTACAACTTCAGGACAGCATCAAAGCCCAGACATTGGTACAACCCTCCAAACTTCGGGTTTCACCAGTTTGACACGCGCTTGTGTGTGCGTGTGTGTAGTTCTGTGCAATTTTATCTCGTGTAGATTTGCGTGATCACCACCACGATCAAGATACAGAACCGTCCCGTGACCACGCGGCCCCTCCATGCTGCCCCTTGACAGACTCACCACCCCCATTCCCACCCGTGGCACCCCCAATCTATCCTCCACCTCTATAACTGGGATAGCTCAAGGATGGTGTATAAATGGAATCAGACCATCGGCAACCCTTGGGGACTGGCTTCTCTATTCAGCGTCATTCCCTGGAGATCCTACCAAGTTGTTGCCTGTGTGGATGACAATTCATTGTCTTAGGCACTGACTAGTGTCCCACAGTGTGGACGTGCCACGGTTTGCTTAATCATCCACCCATTAAGGGACTTCTGAGTTGTTTCCAGTTTGGGGCTATTATACGTAAAGCTTCTATGAATAGTCACGTACAGGTTTTCATGTGAACGTGTTTTCATTTCTCTGGGATTAATGTCCAAGTGTGCAATTGCTGGGTCGCTACGGACCAAAGCGAGCTGTTTCCTCCGCCTTCCTAGTGACTTACGTGGGGTCCCCTCAGATATGAGCTCAGGAAGATGTGTCCACACTGGCGTCACACGGGCTTCAGTTAGTGCTGGGGAACGGGTTGAAGTGCAGCTGGCTGGGGAGTTTGGCTGAGCTGGCGGCCGGGTCGACTGTCTCTTTGACCCCTGCCACTCCTCTCTTGGGGGTTTGAGGTTTTTCTAGAGAGTGGTGCCCTGAGTCCCACCCTGGAGCTCCCGCAGAGAACCAAAGTCGAGGCAGTTTCTCCCCCGAGGGGGTGTGACTTCTGTGGGCTCCCTTGCGCGCTCTGGGTACATCCACCACGTCTGTCCCGGCCGGAGGGTGGGCAGACAGGGCAGTGATTGCACCAGGAGGTCAGCAGGGCTTCCTCCGACCCACTTCCAGAAGGCAGGTAGAAAGCATCTGGGTCATGGACTCCAAGGTGCTTCTCGAGCCTCCCCCGCCCCAAGATAGAGCTCTTGGTCCTGCTTAGGGCTGGGGTCAGGGTCAGAGTTAGGGTAGGACTGCCCTCCTCCCACCCTCCAAGAGCTGTCGGGCAACTGTCGCGTGCGTGGTCCTTGCGTGGGGCTCAGGTGCTCTGTCCAGAGGATAGCACCCACAGTTCAGAGGCTGCGTCTGCCCAAGAAAACCAAGATGGCAGCATCTCACTCTCCTCTCCTCCCAAAGCCCCCAAACTTCCCCACACAGACCCTCCCCACAAACCCCATGGCCACCCCGGTCCCACGCTCACTCCCTCTCCTCCAGAGATCCCCCCAATCCTTCTCGAGGCATCACTGCCCCTCCAAGCACACCCCCCCAGCCAGGGGCTATCCAAAGGGCAAACCGAAAAAAAAAAAAAAAGAGAGAAACAAAAGCAAACAAAAGAATTCCCCTGACCCCCCAATAACACACACACACACAAAAGAGCAGGCTTGTGGGAAGAGGAAGCTGCACCAGCACCTACCCCTGGGGGTGGCGGGGGCCAGGCTCCCCCCATTGTTCTCTCCCCAGG
Source organism: Phocoena sinus (assembly GCF_008692025.1). Taxonomy (NCBI): domain Eukaryota; kingdom Metazoa; phylum Chordata; class Mammalia; order Artiodactyla; family Phocoenidae; genus Phocoena; species Phocoena sinus. Next base: position 107,237,663 of record NC_045768.1, read on the forward strand.
CCTGTGATGACAATCCCAGCCCGGACAGGTTGCAGCCCCCCTGCCCTGCAGCCAGCACCCCCCTCCTTCCCACCTCGGCCCCTGAGAAAGACGCCTCGAAGCAGCTGTCCTAGTCCCAGAAGTGGTTCCCACAGAAGGAGGAAATAAGGGCTCACACGGGGCCGGGCTTTCCCCTGAGGAAGCAGCGGTGGCTTTTCAGTGACAGACTCCTGCAAGGATGAGGGACAGGGCGGGCCAGGGCCCCAGGGGACCAGGCCAGGAGAGGAGCCGACTCTCTCGGAGGAAAGGAGGGCATTGTGAGCCCTTGTTTACGGGGCGCCGTGGCCCTGACCTTGCTGCTTGTCAACAGGCCCTCGGGCCCCTCCCCTCCCACCAGCCTCACGCATTTTTGTGGAATCAGCCCATTCATAATTTTATTTGGGGGTGGTTGTTTTTTTGCGGCCTCCAGCCCCTCCCCCAACTGGCTCACTTTCAGCATTGTAACCCGGATAGAAAGGCAAGATATCCTTCCCCTTTCCTGGAGCCAGCTTCCTACCCTGGCCTTGCAGCCTCCCGATTCTATTAACCCTTAGAACAGCCGGAGAACGAGGCTCTCCAACAATGACCCTCCCCACCCCGCCCCAAACACACACACACACAGGATGGTATTTGCTGGGGACAGAAACCCAGGGTTCCCAGGAGGGGCTTGGGAGAAAAGCAGTTTGGGACCACAGATTTAGCTGCTGGGACATGGGGAAGGGCTGCAGAACAAGAGGATGGAGCGATGGGGAACTGGGGCCGTCCTGAAAAGGGCTGACATCTCACCAGCCACAGGACACATTTTCAAAGGAACAGTGACAGAGCAGGGGGCGTGCAGGAGGGGCTGCAAGCTGACGAAGGCCAGGACGTGGTGCCTGGAGCGAGGCAGTTAAGTGGAGGTGGGAGATCCGGCCTGGAGAGGACCAGGGAGCCATGCTGCGGGTTCCCTGGCTTATCGGAGCATCATGGGGCAGAGGGGGAGGTTTACGCAGAGTAACATAAAGGGCAGAACTTGGACCAGGATGGAAGCTACTGGAGGCCTAGTTCATGTCAATCAAGGAGGCTCCCCATGTTGGAGGTGGGGTGTGCAGCCCTGGGAAAGCCATGCACCTCTCTCTAGAAGCAGAGGCTGGGCATGGGGATGCCAGAAGGTGCCCAGGTACCACGGAGACCAGGTGTCATGGGACCGGAAGCCGAGCCCTGCCCTGATGGGTCCTAAGGGCTCTGAGGGGCTCCTGCCTCTGCGGCAGTGTATTATTTGCCCCCGCACAGAGTTATCATATCCCAGAGCTTCTGACTTTTAGGTCTCTACTCTTTCATTGAAGATCTCACTTCCACTCATGTGTTCGGGGGCCAGGACAGGTGTAAAACTTGTTGACCTCGTGGGGTGGGTGGCCTGAAGCCCACCATGGTTATGCGTGGCCTTTTGGTTAGGGTCTCAGTCAGGCCTGCGTGTAAGGGTAATGATATTTGGGACAGTAACAGAAGTGGGCTGAATGGAGGTCAGGTCCTCTCTGGGGTGAGGCATAGTGCTTTGAGAGAAGTGGCGTAGCTGGGAGTGGGAGCGATGTGCAGGGTTGGGACAGTTAGTGATTACTGATGCCCAGAAAGTCTGCTAATCCTGACCCACCGAGGCCACACAAAGGGTAGGGGAAGCAACAGCCTCTACCCCCAAACTCCCCTGTACATGTGATGCTTGTTTATGCCTGTGTATATGTGCATGCTTGCATGCATGTCTGTGTGTATGTGTATGAACGCGCGTGTGTGCACTTGCATGCATGCGTGTGTGTGCTTGTACGTGTCCTCATGCACTGCAGGTGGCCGAGTGCCCCGGATGAGGTGAGGAAAGGACTTGGGCCCAGCGGGAGTGTGGAAGCTGCAATTCAAGGCACGAGGTTCTTTACCACCAAGTGGCCCCAGCACAGCAGGCACCCAGTTTTACCCGGGAGCAGGTGGGGACACCCACTTCTCCCCACTGCCCACCCCTTCTTCCTTTTGGCTCCTTGTGGGTCTGACTGTTTGCTCTTCTCCTAGAGGCCCCTGCTTTAGAGTGACAGGGGCCAAAAGGATTTGAGAGAGGGGGTGTCTTCTGCCCAGGATGAGCACAAGGGTTCCTGAGAAGCCCTTATACACGGTACACTGATCTGGAGCCAAAAGACACACTCCCGCGAGGTCCTTCGTGTGTTTCTCACAGTGGCACCAAACGTGAAGTGCAAACCGTCCCCATCCTGCAGCCTGATTGCAAGCACTGGCCACGGGCGAGGGAGCCAGAGGGACCAGGGCTGGGATCCTGGTTCAGCCAGTTAACAACTTGGAACTTAAGGCAAAGTCTCTGACCCCCAGTTTCCTGAGATGTAGCGTGAGGCTCTCAGCACCTGCTGGGAAACCCTTGCGGTGATGGAGGAGGTAAAGGACATCAAACATGAAGCGCGGTTAGAGTTAGAGTCGGTGTGGCAGCCCTTCCCCTCCCTCCCCTACTGCCTGGGGTCACAGAGAGCACAGCTGGGGCTTAGACTAAGGAGCATGTCTCCACCCACCCTCTGTCTGTCTCTAGAAATCTCTTTGCTCAGCTGTCCCACCTCAAGGCTGCCTCTTAGCCAACACTACACAGTCTGGGAATAAGACGAAGTTGAGTAACCAACACCTTTTTCCCACTTTCTACTTCCAGTTGCCCCCAAACTAGCAAAATCCCGGATCAGAACTAAAAAGGCAGAGGCAGGGTCACCTGGACCCTTCTCAGAGCCCTTGGTGGCCAAGGTACCCCGACCTCACAGAGCTTCACCTCCCTGAGGTTCTACAAACAGCAACTCAGAGGCCACGAATGATCCCCCGACCCTGCTTCTCACCCTCTCTGTCCCCTGACATCCGCCACAGAGGCATTCATTCCCGCGACACTTATACGTCCATTCCCTACTTCCTGAGCCCTGGCCCACGGTAGAGAGCAAGCCCCGCACCCACCTGGTCCTCCCAGAGTTGACGGCTCACGCCCACTCCTCTCCCCCAGCTACAAGCATCTGAGAAAAACATGAAGAACAAGAAAGGCCAAGTGCCCACAATCTGCCCCTTGTCGAGCCCAGAGCCTCCCTGTCATTCCCGAAACACGTCTCCAATCCTGGACTCAGAAGGCAGCTGAGTCGGGATCTAAACCCCCTCCCAGCCGAGGCAGGGCCCCTCCTAACAGGAGATGGGAGACAACTGGACAGCACGCCGGGAGGCAGGCCACCGAGACCCAGAAAAGAAAGTCGTGATGTCCCTCGGCAGACCTATTTCCCATGCTTGAGGCAGGCGTGTTACAAAGGCTCTCCTGGCTGGACTTTACACAGGTTCCTCTGAGCCCTCCTTGCGACTTGGCCTCAACCTTGGTCTTCTGTCTGTTCTTTCAGAGTCTAGTTTTAGCAAGAGCCCGACTAAGTCAGTTTAGAGAGAATCCTCCACCCTCGGCACCCGATCACCCTCAGCATCCTATCAAATTCCTCAGCCCCCATGACCCCCCAGGTGATCTGCCATCACCCAGGCCCGTCTTCAGTGAGAATCACCCTCTTAGATCATTTTAGCAAGAATCCTGCTACCCTTGATGTCTCCTCTTAGTAATTTCCATCCACTGACCCATCCCTCCAAACTGCTCCTCGGCTAGAAATCCCCACTTGTCCTCGCTGTCTTCGGGGTTAAGCCCCATCTCTCTCCCCTATTGCAACAGCCTTGACGCCTATTACGATAGTCCTGAAGTCTTCATATTCTTTCTTTTAACAGGTAATATTAAAAGCAAGCAAGCATATGGGAACATATGTATATGTATAACTGATTCACTTTGTTATAAAGCAGAAACTAACACAGCATTGTAAAGCAATTATACTCCAATAAAGATGTAAAAAAAAACAAAAACAAAATAAATAAAATAGCTTGGAAAAAATAAAAGCAAGCAAGCAAACACATATCCGTCCTGTCAGGGTGGCTCTGTTGAGTACAAGTGTTTGCTTCTGAGCTCTACCAACTGCCCGGCTGACCACCTTCTGAGGAACAGTCGTGAGGAGTGCTATTAGCAATACACAGAGTTGGGGCCAGGGGGAAGATTCCGGGCTGTTGGATTCCTCTTTCAGGGACTAGAATTTAGAGACAAGGACAGACGTCTTAGCAGCTCCAGGCATCAGCCCCGGCGCTGACCCCCTGGCAGAGTGGGACCCTCACTCCGTTGGAGGCTGGCCAAGCTGACGCCTCTTTATTGAGGACCTGACTCACAGCCACCCTCATCCTCTGACGGTCTCCGATCTTTGGCAGGGGCGCTGTCCAAGGGCCTTTGCGGTACCTTTGGAGCTCTGGTTGCCTCTCGCCTGGGGAGGAGCAGGGCTGGTCCTGCCCCCTCTAAACAGAGACTCCCCTCCACGGCCGCATCCAAGAGGAAGATTGGACTCAGCACTTGGGAACTAAAGGAGACCCTAAATACAGGCAGACCTCGGAGACACTGCGGGTTCGGTTCCAGACCATGGCAATAAAGCGAATATCGCGATAAAGCCAGTCACAAAATTTTTTAGTTTCCCAGTGCATATAAAATTCTGTTTATACTACATTGTGCTCTATTGGGTTTGCAATAGCATTATGTAGAAAAACAATGTCATACCTTAATTTTAAAATACCTTATTCCTAAAAAAAAAAAGGGCTAACCATCAACTGAGTCTTCAGAGAGTCATAATCTTTTTTTGCAGTCTTGACATCAAAGATCATTGGTCACTGATCACCATCACAGATATAAGAAGAATGAGAAAGTTTGAAGTATTGCGAGAATTACTAAATGTGACAGAGGACAACAAGTGAGCAAATGCTCTTGGAAAAAATGGTGCTGATAGACTTGCTCGACGCAAGGTTGCCACGGACCTTCAGTTTGTAAAGCCTGTATGCGGTCCACTCCCTCCTTTGACAGTTGGGAGTTGAAACTGTGGGTAAAGCCCCCCACCTGAGGCCAACCAGCCAAGACGTGGGCAGAGCCGGGTGGGAATCTAGCACTGGAGTCTTTCCAATGAGTGGGATCCCGCACGATCGTCTCTGAAACTCAGAAATGGATTTCACGGTTATTTTCACCTTGGCAGTTGGGAGAAAACTACCCTCGAAAGTTTTCTTTGTGGGAGGAGGAAAAAATAAGAACCTGCAATTTTAAAAATAAGCCTCCTCCCGGGCAGTGCATTTAATGCCCGCCCCATGGGGATGCTGGGTCCATAACTCAGGAGCACAATGGCTTTTCTTGTTGTGAATGAGTGTAAAGAGCCAGCAGAGGAAACAGGAAGCCCCCAATGCAGTCTGAATGGACCTGTGAACAGGCATAATAAAAGTTGTCCTGGATTTCCGTTACTACCAGGTGTTTCCGCCGGGACTTCTATTCATTCAGGCTGGGGATGGCCAAGGTGCCAAATCTTCCCGGTGACCCCGGCCCCCTGCTCCACTGCCCTGACCTCACGCATCTACGAGGGGCCACCCGGGCCTGGGCTCCTGGGACTGGGTGATGGGCGAGTTTTCACCCCCAGGACCCAAACTCTGTGGCACTGGTTTTAGAGTAAAGGAGAGGGGTGGGAGAGAGGAGGGGTTCGCCAGATTACACCACCACCCCCCATGTTTGAAAAGACAAGCTCATGAGAGGGAACCCCAGGGCACATGGAGACAGGTGGTCACGAGCTACAGGTAGCAGATACAGCGAGGGACTCGGGCCAGGAGCCAGGAGGTCCCGCAGCAGGGAGGATTGGGGTTAGAGGCTGAGAAGGACACGCATCAGCAAGGGTGGAGGAGACACCTCCACACAAGGCACAGGCACGTGGGAACAGCCAGAGGCAGGCACCTGCAGCCACTCACTGGCCCTGTGTCTCCCTCGAGGGCACTCTCTTGCCCTCCCTCCCTTGAGGGCACTCTCCCTGCAGGGCACCCTCTTGCCCTTGAGCCTGTCTCTCCCTCCCAAGCCTGCCCCTTGGCTCCCAAATGAGAAGGTTGGATGGAACACGCTGCCCATCTGGTGCTGCCTTCTGTGATCTGAAGTCAGACTGTAAGACAGGAACACCTCTAACCAAAGGGAAAAGGAGACTGCGGTCTCGGATGCCCACATGACCAGGTGGGGCACAGACGTGTGACGTCGGCATGGTGTAAGAGTGGACAGTGGGGGCAGGAGTGTTCCAACAGGATGCAGGCTACAGAACACACACCTGCCCCCTGCCCAGGGAGGTCCCCACCCAGGGCAGCCCTCCGGCACCAGACGCTGAGGAAGCTGCTGAGATGGCAAGGCTGCCCTTTAACCATCTTAATTGACCACATTCATAGAGATGCTGCCACAGCAAGGAGGGGCTTTGCCATTCTGAAATGGGGACAGGGGAATTTATTCTCTTGAGGTAGAAATACATCATAAATGACACAGTTGATGGTTTACAACACACACCATGACAAGAATTGATGGACCAGCCGCGGCCCTGATCCTGCACAGGGAATCAATCGCTCCTCCCCGATCACAAGTAGAAAGGCCCACCTCCTCCAGGAAGCCTGCCGTGACTGCCCAACCCCGGGGGAAACTGCCTGGAACCCACGGATAGCTGACCCCCTGGGCACCAGAACATATAAGCCGGGATCGTTTCTCTTTGGCAACATCACTGTAGCAAGAGGAAGACCCTCCAGCTGGAAACCCTGAGTCCTACCACTTCTAGCCTCTTGGTTCCATCTGCAGGACAGGTTGGTGAGCCATGCAGTAAACATGGACTAGGAACCAACTGGGAACAGAGCAGCCCTCTGGTTGCCAGTGTTTGGAGAGCAAGTGGTGACTATGGACAGTCCAGGTGTCTGACTGATATCTTTATTAGTCACCCAAGGCCTTCGGTAATCAGCCATTAGAGTTATGCATCCATCACGGCATCCAAGACACTGTACCACTTTGGTCCCCCCAGGTGATGACGATATGGCAATGGTGATGTCGGTGATACATAAACAAGCAGCTTCAGAGTGAACACAGAGCTCTATGCTTCTTGTACCATATGTCTTATTTGGGCTCTAGTGACTATATGATGTAAGAAGGGTGTGTATTATTCTGCAGGGAAGAGCACCGAGGCTAATAGAAGCACGTGGGTCGTGTGTGCGTCAAAGTTTTCACAACTAGTAGGTGGCAGAGATGAACTTTTCTTTCCCCAGCCAAGAGAGGCAGGTCTGCAAAGTGCTGTCTACCGTGGCAGCGTCAACCCAGGAGACGCTAAGTGGGCCGAAAATTGTTGTCCATACTGGGGAAATCTGCTGGGCTCTGAAACACCCCTGGGACTGGGTGACTTTGACTTTTCTTAAAGCAAACATGGGAATCCTGGTCCTCCTCCACGTCCTTGGGAAGCTGAGTGCGCCCAGGACCTCTGCCAGACCTCGAAGGACGGTCCTGCTGCCCTCCCTTCTCCATCCTTCAGCCTGCACACGTGTGCTGGGCACGGGACCACCAGGCACAGAACAGACAAGAAGTGTGGTAGGAAAAGAGTGCCAAGCTGGAGGCCAAAGTCCGCATCAGATCGCAAGGCACCCACATACCAGCTGTGTGGTCCTGGGTCAGCAACTTCCACTCTGGCACTAGTTCCCTCATCCATAAATGAGGGAATTACACTGGATATTCTCTTGCATTCTTCCAGCTTTATCACGGAGTGAGTCTACAATAGCTCCAGTGCTCTTTGGGCTCCACTTGCACCTTCCAGAAGCCCACTCAGTGGAGGCTGCTAAGATGACGTTCTCAGGCTTCCCTGGTGGCGCGGTGGTTGAGAGTCCGTCTGCCGATGCAGGGGACACGGGGTCGTGCCCCAGTCAGGGAGGATCCCACATGCAGCGGAGTGGCTGGGCCTGTGAGCCATGGCCACTGAGCCTGCGCATCCGGAGCCTGTGCTCCGCGACGGGAGAGGCCACAACAGTGAGAGGCCCGCGTACCGCAAAAAAAAAAACAAAAAAAAAAAACGGAAGATGACATTCTCTTACTTGGAAGAATAAAAATATGAGAGCAGGAAGCCGCTGCTGCTCCAGTGGAGAAGCTTTCTCCCGTCTGCTCTTGCTGTCCAAATCTCAGCCACCCCCAGGTCAAGCCTCTGGTGGGAAACAGCCTCTGCCTGGCCTCCCCCTCCGCTACCATCCCCACATCCCTGCTGTCCCCACCTCCCCATCCTACTCCCAGGGCACTGTCTGCCTCACCCTTTCTACTGCCAAGCCACATCACCTGCGGTTTTGCAATTTCTAATCTGAGCTCTGACTCTCACTCTCCAGAAAGCTCCAAAGGCACCACCCCTCCCAGGCTCCCCTAGGCTTGGAACTTACCTGGTGCTGGCTGTGGATTTCTTTCCGATGCTCATGCTTCTTGGAAAGGTGTGGTGTGAAAGGTGGGGAGAGCTGGCAGGTTGGGGTCACCAGGGGTTCATGCAGATGTTGTAATTTTGCACCTGGGTTTCTGACTTGGCTTGTCGTTGCTGCCAGGGCTGAGGTGGCTGAACCAGCAACAAAACAACCAACCCTGGGGCTGAAAATTCAGTTATGGAATCCAACTGGAAGGAGGATGTGAATATGGTAACCAGGAAAATCACTGCTTTCATACCATGGGGGACAGGGGGAAGGAGTAGACAGACAGAAGAAGCACAGCATCTCAGTCAGTTTGGGCTGCTATAACAGATTACCATGGACTTGGTGGCTTAAGTAACAAATCTGTTTTTCACTGTTCTAGAGGCTGGGAAGTCCAAGGTCAAGGTGCCAGTAGATCTCACATCTGGTGGGAACCTGCTTCCTGGTTTTCAGTTGGCCATCCTCTTGTTGTGTCCTCACATGACTGAGAGCAGAGAGAGAGGAAGCAAGCTCTCTCCTGTCTCTTCTTATAAGGGCACTAATCCCATCATGAGGGCTCAACCCTCATGACCTAATCACCTCCCAAAGGCCCCACCTCCTGATACCATCCCACTGGGGGTTAGGATTTCAATATATGAATTTGGAGTGGACATGAAGAAGCAAATAACTCATTACAATGGTAGAGCTGAGAAAGAGTTCTGGCCTGGCTCCCGCCAGGGCAGACAACAGAGTCAGTAGAAAAAGACTCACAACATCCCTCTCTTTCTCTCTCTCTCCCTCCACCCTGTTCATATTCTCCGAACAGCTATCAAGTTATCACCACCTGAAAAGATCTTGTTTATTATTCCTTCACTGTTTCATTTTCTGCTTCTCCTCAAGAGCTTGCCCTTGTTTATTATATCTGCCACTGTGTTCCTAGAGCCTAGACGGGTACCAGTTGGCACTCAAATGATTTGAGTGATTTCTTCATTAGGAATAAACCCTTGTTATTTTGGACAAAGAATGTTGCCTGTCACATCAGTAAATAAAGGATGTTGTGGCTGTCAAGCCATCAGTCGCTGTGCGCCCCGAGGGGATTCAGGATGGAGAGAAAACAGGATACTGGCCCTCAATAGTTAGGGTGCATCGCAGAGGAATGATATCAACGAGCCCAGACTCTTGTATTTTCCCGTACCTAGAAAAGCGCTAAAATCATTAACTTGAGATGTCTGGGTTTTCTTTGATTAGCAGTAATCTTCTGATGTTCAACTACCAGGATTTTTTGACAAAAACTCCTATATGTGCTGGCTCCCCCCCTTACCTTTTTGGAACAGTCCCTCAGAGCTATCTGAGAGGCTATCTCCTGGGCTTCAGGCGTCAGTATGTCCACCTGATAAAACATAATTCTCAACTTTTAGGTTGTGTGTTTCTTTTCAGTTGATGTTATCATTATCCCCAAGTTACAGTTAACGGAAATAGAGGCTCGGAGAAGTTGTTATGTGTCCATGACACACAGCCAGTAACAGGCAAAACCCCATCCCAGGTCTTGGGATCCCTAGTTGAGGAACCATCTCCTGTATCTGTGACTTGCTTCATTGTGCCTGAAGACAGTGACAAGCCCAACTCAGATGTCTTCTCCTCCTGGAAGCTCTCTCAGCTATCTTGAGCCCCAAAGAGTCAAGGAGGTTGCAGCACCCTTGTGGCTTAGTCTGTACCACGATGCCCTGCGTTTTAGTCAGGGGTTCGCCATCTCATTTTCTTCTCTCGTTTGGCATCCAGTTCAATCAACATTTGTTGAGGTCAATGCACACAGATAGGGTGCTGGATAGATTCCACCCAGCTGAGCCCAGCTGTGGTTGGTCGCTGACCCTCCCTGAAAGTCAGCACCTGGTCCCCAGCACCATGATCCCACATAGGCTCAGGGCCTGTGGACAATTGAACCCCATCTCCTGTTCCTTCTATCGGGGCCCCTCCTGCCCAGCAGATTCCTCACACAGGGGGTCCTGAGCTGGTCCACCTTGGGCCTGTTTCCCTTGACAACAAAGCTCCCACTTTTCTGCAGGCCTGTGACAGAGTCAATGCCTGCTCTAAGGGAGGTGCACAGAGACTTCTTTTCTCCAGGTTGCTCTCTTTCCAGGGAGTAGAGGCTAGAGATTGGTGGCTGAGGTCCAGTCAGGGCCCTGACTTTCACATGCCAGGCCTGGGAGCAGAACTGGGTGAAAGTTCCCAGCTGAGGGCATGCCCCCTTTCTCCCCCAGCCTCCCCCTCCAGCCTGTTCCATATCCCCGGGCACCGGTGCCTGATCCCTGGACGCACCCAGGCTGTCTACCTGCTGCTCCTCACGGGTATTCCTCCAGAACTCTGTTCTCCTGTGTCTGGGCCTGCATCCTCCCTCACCTTCCACCTCCTCTCCTCCACTCAGCCAGACAGCACGAACCCACTCAGGTCACACAAAAGCCACAGCTACTGATACACATCGAGTCAGGGCTGGGCTCCTGTTTGAGGGTGTGTCTCATCCTCCATCAACCAAGGCAGAGTGGCTCCAGGGGAACTGCTATCAGGCCTGGGCTCTCACCGGTTCCCCACGGACAACGGCCAGTGGCTGAAATTCTGTGAGCCCCAATTTGGCCAACTGTCACATAGAAATAGCCATCCATATCTCAGTCGGTTGTTTCGAGAACTAGTGGGGAAATGCCTGGCTCAGGTGGGCTTTCTAAGTGCAGAGTCTTCTGGGACTTCCCAGGCGGTCTAGTGGTTAAGACTCCGTACTTCTACTGCAGGGGGCGCAGGTTCGATCCCTGGTCGGGGAAGTAAGATCCCACATGCCACATGGCGAGATCAAAAAAAAAAAAAGTGCAGTCTTCTTCTGGAAATGGAAATAGTAATTCCTACCTTGTGAGGCAGGGTGAAGATTACATGGGAAGATGCATGCACAGGAGGGTCTCAATAAATGACAGCTATTGTCATCAGTAAAGACAGCAAATGGTAGCTGTCGTCATCAATCAATTCAGTGGTCTTTCTCGAGGGGACCCCGCTCACAAACACCCAAGGGCCTGACACTATTCTCTGGGCTTCCTGCCCTCAAGCAGGTGCGGAAGGGGAACTCACAGCGCTTCGGCACCTCGAACTTGTCAACCCAGTGCCCCTCACGGGGAGGTGGGGTTTAGGAGAAAGAGCCTTGACTTTGGAGTCTGATGGTTCCGTTTGAAATCCGTCTTTCACCACTCGAGCGGTGTAACCTTGGGCACGTTACTTACACGTGCTGACCCCCCCTTCATTTCCCCATTTTCAAAGTAGGGTCATAAGGAAAGTTTTCACAAAAGAGCCATCATGTGAATTAGGCCTGGAAGGGCAAGTAAGATTGCGAGAAATGGAGAGGAGGAGAGAGGCCGGGATGGAGGAGAGTTGGGGGGATATGAGGGGTGGGGGACAGCAGCCTCGCTGGTCAGAGGGCAGGGGCCCCAGATCACAGAGGTCTTGACCAGCAGCGGGGAAGGACTCTTCCTCTGCAGCGGAAGGGGACCCAGGAAGACTCGAGGGACAAGGGTCGTCTGCCTCGAGACTCCTGGCCTGTGTTGGAAGTGACATCGTGGCACTGCCAGCACCTGCCCTGGGGGGGTCCGTTCTCGGCAGCCGGAGCAGGGAGCCCGGGGTTGTTTCACGCTCCTTCACGCCTCTCTACAGGTGAGCTGGGGTAGCTCGGACGTGAACTTGGCTGCTGGGATTTTTCCCTCATCACTCCTTTCACTTGTCAATGCCAAGGAAAGCAGAGGGAGGTGGGCGCAGTCACTGAAAGCGTGCCCCTGAGAATGTGCAGGCATGGTCATGAGGATGGAGCAATTAGACTCCTGAGTCAGGGGAGAAACACATGATCTGGTCATTCTGAGACTCGGGTGCTGAGGGCCACAGGGCAGCAGAAGACCAGACCAGAGATCTGGCTGAGCTAGAAGACCGGGGGACTTCCTTGGGTCAAGACCAGGCTGGGCGTAAGACCGTGCAATCAACCACCCTGTGTGCTAGAAAGAGCCCTAGACATGGGCTCCAGCAATCCAGACCTCAGCTTCTCTTCTGCTCCCTCGACGGATTAGCTGTGGAATCGGGGGCAAAATGACGCCCGCATGCGCTTTAACCGGCTGCCCCGCATAGTAATAGTGCAGCCTCTCAGGAAAAACACGTGAACGCAGCCAGGTGCCTCCATCAGGGGCACTGGATTTACACACCTGACATGAGCACCATGGAAGAAACCCGAGGCCAGAAAGAAAACTCGGATCCAAGGTGTGTGGCCGGCAGAGCAAGCAGGACGGCACAGGGGCAGGGTCCAGGCGTCCCCAGCCCCAAGCCCCATAAGGAAAGAAACCTCCACGTCACAGAGCTGGCTCTGGTCGACGAGGACCCTGAAGCTGTGATCCAGCAAATAACCTGGTGTTCTGGCGGGGTGGGGATGGACAGAGGGGCCACGCCCTTATTATTCCATATAATTAAAGGCAGCTGATTTCTCCACTGTGGAGACATGTGGACCACTGCGGGCCACGCCAGCCTCACCTCCTTTGAGAGTGGAGGCAGCACTGATTTTCTTTTACTCCCAAGGACTTAGATTAACGGGAACACAGATGTCAGTCTGAGCCCGCCGCCGCTGAACGGTGGTATCTAATATGAGTTCGAAATGACCAGCTGTAATGAATACAGGCAAAGGAAATAAACACTCATCCCTGGCATCTCTGGATACAGTGTGGCATGTAAGTGGATTCAGCTTTGAGGAGATCTGATGGGGCCGGCCCTAGGCTTGGAGTCAAAGGATCTGATCGAACCCTGACTACAGGACTCGCTGGGTCCATGGTTCTGGGTAAGGTACTTAGTCCCGTGGGCATTCTTTTTCTCACTTGTAATGTGGCACAGTGGGATGCTATGAACGTAGGGAAGTTGTCTACGGTCGAATGGGATATGGTGCTTCGTGCAAGGCAAAGTGCTGTAGAAATAGGGAGTGCTGTGCTCTTTCAGCTTCTCGGGTTGATTTCCTTGGCCTGAAGACTGTCTTTCTCAAAGCTGTTATCGTTGGTCTTGTCCCCCCACTGCCCTCCCCCTCTCCCTGGTTGCAGGGAAGAGGAACTACCATGAGTGAAGTACGGCAGCTGGTCACGGGCTTCTCCTGGCCCAGACCAGGCCCTGTTCGTGGACAGGGATTGGAGACAGCATCCAGGGAGCCGGGCACCCCTCCCTCCCACTTGGGGGCAGAAAGCAGTCTCTCTGGGTTGGAGTCAGGGAGATGCAGTGGGGAGCAGGACACACTTGGAAAACCAGGGTTCCCACTCCAGCCCTGTCGTTCACCTGTTCTGCGGCCTAGGGCAAGTCACACCCTCTCTCTGAACCTCTGTTTTTGGCCTGGAATTATATCTCTAAGATCCTTGCCAGCTCTGATCGCTGACCTTCAAAAACTCCAAATGTAACTCCTTTGCTCTTAGAGCTCAGAATTTAATGCTACAGCAAGAAAAATAATTGATTAGTTTTTGCCTGCCCCTCTGTCCCACTAAATAATTCCAAGAGTCTCCGTCACCCCAGGCTACCTTCTCTGTCCCTCCTGACACTGGAATTGTCCACCCCAGGCCCTGGCACTACTCCACGCCCCCCTCTGACCCCCAGACCTGTCTGACCAGCTCTCTCTTCCCAAACCATGAGATTTAGGCACGGGAGAAAGCCCTGGGGTACTCTGATGGCCCCAGATCTCCCTCCCCGGCTATGTCCACACCGACAGGGGCTCCCGATGCAGTGTCCCCACTCACAATGCACCCCAACTTTTTGTGTAACACAAAGAATTGAGTCATGTGGTGGATACTTCCTTTCAGAAAGAAGTTGGTGAAGCGTGGCGCAGTGGTTGAGGGTCCGCCTGCCGATGCAGGGAACGTGGGAAGACCCCACATGCCGCAGAATGGCTAGGCCAGTGAGCCATGGCCGCTGATCCTGCACGTCCAGAGCCTGTGCTCTGCAACGGGAGAGGCCACAACAGTGAGAGCCCCACGTACCGCAAAAAAAAAAAAAAAGAAAGAAAGAAGTTGGTGGATAAATGAAAGATTCAGGGTCAGCAAGGCCTTCCAGGGCCCTCTGGGTCAGACACCTGGGCGATCCCCAGTCCACCTGGTCAGAGACACTGAATCATTCTCCGTGTTAGTTTGATGACACCCAGGGCAGGTTAACTAGGTGGACATGTGTTGACTAAGGGCTGATGGGGAGGGTCCCTCGGCAATAGAGCAGGTTTGGAGGGGGGGAGGTGGGCAGAGGATGGTTCTCACTGCACTCAGGTAACTGCCAAGGGGCTGAGCCCAACGCTCAGATGCTTTACAGAACAGCCAGTTTTGCTGTGTCTTCTGTAATCCGAAGGCAACGTCATCTGTGAGGCCTCAGAAGAAACAGAGCAAAGTAGTCTGAACACATCGTTAGGATGGCCCTTTACAGATGGACAAGCTAAGGCTTGGCTTCAGGCCCTGTCTTGGATGAGCTCACTCCCACGAGTGACAGGACAGGAGTAGGACACCAGTGATGCCGGCAAAGACGGGGGGGTGGGGGGGGGGGTGGGGGGGGGGTGGGGCACCTGTCCTGGTGCAGTGCCCAGGGAAGCCTTCGGGGGGCACCGAGGGAGCCAGACACATGGCTCCTGGCCAGCCGCCTATAAATAGCGTTGGGTCTGTATGTGCACACGCCCGGCCACCGTGTGCGGGGCGGCGTGCACAAGCCCAGGGCGCAGTGAATGGGGATTGTTGAGCAGGAGATGGCCTGTATTCATGGGCATTGCTTGGGTCGGCGCCAGCCTCTTTTCTCCAAGCAATCCCATTTCGGCTATTGTGACGATTATGGCTGATCGTTATCTTGGTTGTTTATCCAGTTGCTGTATAGATTGACTTTCTGAATCTCAGGGTTGGGCTGTTTCCATAACAGGAAGCTGCTTGCTGTCTTACTGTTTAAGAAACTCCAGTCTACACAATAGAATCTCAACAAAACCCTAAACACTCCATTTGCCGGGGGAACCTCATTGAATCCAGCTCTTATTGTTTCTGTTATAGGCTGAATCCTGTATTTACAGTCAGAGGACTGTGTGTGTGTGTGTGTGTGGGGGTGGGTGTGCGTGCACACGCATGGGTGGGATATTAAGCCTGGCTTTTCACTTTCCAAGTTCTCCACCTGAGCCTCAGCATAGAGGAAGATGCCAAGATTCCCCAGATGTAAACCTACTGGAGTTGGGGGGGGGGGGGCGAGTGGGGACAAGCAGGGCCCTGTCCCTGGAGAGTTTCCTCCTCGTTCTACCTGGGGTCTTGCGTTCAGAAGGAAGTTGGTGTTTGTGTTTTCATACCGAGGCACAAACAGTAGAACAAACACTCAAGTCAACATTGACCCAGGCGCCAAGACCCCTATGGAGGAAACAGAAGATCAAAGGGAGGCACTCAGCTCTGTTTCTGTCTGTCACTATTATTTATTATCTTCTGAGGTGGTTCCCAGGCCCAGAGGAGTTTTCGAGAACCCCTCGAGGCACCTGATTAAATATCACAGATTCATCTTTGATTTTATCAAGTCTCCCCTCCCGTCCTCAGCAGCCAGGGAGCTTAGAAATGGAGTCTGAGATCTCCAGGGAGAGCTACCTCCTTCATGACCAGGGAGTCCTGTGTTTAGAGCTTGGCTGGGAGCTCCTGGAGGGCACAGGCCTCCTCAGCCAAGTTCCTGGTGGGGGAAGTGCCACCTTGAACTTGTAAGGACCCTATGAGATTGCCGAACCTTGGGATGTAATTCTAGATGGAGAACAACCCTGGGTCCCTTGGGGTAGCGTCTCCTGGTTATCTTTAAACCTTGAAAATGTAAACACAGACGAGTTTAGGCATTGTGCCTGGCGTAACCAATGAAGCCAGTGAAACGACTCGTCAAGTCATCGCCAGTGGTTAAGGGAGTGTACGCACAATGGTCCTTCCTTCCGCAGAGCATAAGCTCTTTCCTTAATATCGTCCATCCTCATCCTGGGAAGGGGCAGGTGGACCCTGGATTCAGACGTTAAAGCACAGGCTGCAGAGTCCAGTGGGTCCCTCAGGGCATGGAGGCCATCTGCATTAGGCAGACACGGCTGGGGACCCTTTCTCGGCTTCATGGTGCAACTGGTCTCCCCAGAAGGAGTTCGGCAGAAGCTTGAGAGAGAGAGAAGTGGGGTGGGTGGGTCCCGGAGGGGGCTGGCAGGTACTGTAGAAGTCATCGAGTTAATCCATTTCTTCACTTTACAGGAGACGGGAGAATGAAGATGAGCGTCAAGCAATGTGCCTGGGGTCAAGCTACTGGTTAATGGTAGAGCAGCAGGGGAGGCTGCCTGTTCCCGCAGCCCCAGAGAGGGGCATCGGGGAAGTCTCCTCGAAGCCCAGGGGAGAAGCAAGTGCCATGCCACCCAGAAAGCCCAAGCACCAGGAACTGTGGACACGGGGATTCGTCTCAAACGGCTGTGCCCAGGTTATCCTAGATCACTACCCACATTATCACCTCCAAGCGTCTTTAGAAGTTCAGATTTCCTAGGGGGGCGGGGGCAATGAGCCTGTAGACAGAGCCTCCAAGGGAACCATTGCCCTCTGAGCTGTCGTAAAAGCTATTTAGCAGTAGAGGGCGCTGTTTACCTAAAATCCAAGCATGAGCCTTGGACAAGAGAAAGAATTCTGATGCCCGGAGAGTGGCCATCTAGCTGCCTCTCCTACCTCCTCCAAACCATGTCCAAACAAGCCCAACAGAGGCTCAGGTCATAAGTTCACAGAGAGCTCCCTGTCTTACTCAGAGACTCAGTAGCTGTCCTCCTTGTCCAGAAGCCCTTAAACCAACCTGCACCCATTGTGTTACATTTCCTCTTGTTCTGTTCCACTGACTTTGAACCTCGTGTCCATATTGCTTCAGAATGAATTGCTTCCCCGAGATGCCTTCCCTCTATTATTCTTGCTCGCCCAGCATTTTCTACCATGGTAACGTCCCTGCGGTGGGACACAGGGTAGGGTTGGGACAGCACAAATTGGGCCTAATATGAATACTGCAGATTAAATTTAACATTGAGAATTCGGGATACAGCTAGATCTTATAAACGGTAAATAAAGAGCGTTTGATTATCTATTGGGCTTACAGGTTAGGAGTCTGGTTGATTATCTATTGGGCTTACAGGTTAGGAGTCTGGTTCCTATAAATCATAGGCGGAAATCAGTATCACTGTTAGAAAAATGCCTTCAAGACACTTGAAACACTGAAAATAACCAGATGTCCCTAGTGTTATTCTCAAAATTTTAGTCTCATTTGTGGATACTGTTGACTTATTTGTTTTGAGATTTGGCCTTGGTCTGTATGTGGTGGGAGGTTTACCCTGAAACCAACAAAGTTTAAGTCTCGAGGCCCCTCATGGCTAGCCAAGCACCCTAGCAACCTCTATTCAAACAGTACATGTGTTTGTGAAATTTGCAAATGTAAGCTATTTTAATCACAAATTGGTTAAGACTGTTGTTTGTTTCCACTCTGACTTTCCCTCCATCATACCTGCCATCATAAACACACACACACACACGCGTGCACTTTAGTCACTTCTGTGTAATTAAACATTGTCAACCGTCTTGGTGTTGAAATGGCTTCCAGGAACACCCCCAATGACCCACCAGTGCCACGAGACGAAGGTGCAAGGCCACAAGTCGTGCATCAGTGGGAACATGTCTTCGGGCTCCCAGCACGGGAAGTATGTCCCAAGCAGAGGATAAACAAACATACAGAGCCAGAAGCTTGTCCGGATGATTTTCCTGGTTCCCTGATATTCCTGTTTTTCATCTTTTAAAAATCTTCTACTTGGGCAAAACTATGGAGAAAGTAAAAAGATCAGTGGTCACCAGAGGTTGGGGGAGGGAGGATGGAGTAGGTGGGGCACAGAGGATTTCTAGGGCAGCGAAACCATTTTATGATACTCTGATGGTGGAGACGTATCCCTGGACATTTATCCAAACCCACAGAGTTTACGACACAGAGGCTGAACGCTACGGTAAACTAAGGTGATTAGGAGGTGTTAATGCAGGGTCATCGACTGTAACCAATGCACCACTGCAGTGGGGGATGTTAATGATGGGGCCACGTGTGTGGGGGGCAGGGAATCTCTGTACCACCTTCTCTAGTTTGCTGTGGATCTAGAACGACACTAAAAACTAGCCTTATAGAAATATGCAGGTCGTTGTAATTCATTTACTCATTCCAAATAAGTATTCGCTAGGGGTCTCGTTATTGACGTGCAGTCAGTCTGTTTTTTAAGAAGTCCTCGGAAAACCTGGGTCTGCCCTGTTTGCACATCATAAATCCTTGCAGCTGTATTAGCTCATGCTTATAACCACGTCACTTTTCCATGTGGCTTATAAATATCTTGATGAAGAAATGGTATCTACTATTTCCTGTGTTCAGTACATAAAGTTGAACTCTTCATTGCCCGGAGTTGATAGACGCCTCTCATGATTCCCTTTGGCTGTCATCTGTAGGAATTGTGTTACTGGCTCATTGAGTATCTTGTAGAGAATTCTGTCTTGAGATCTCTGGTCATTTGGAGGTGTCTTGAGCTAAAACAGGGGATCACAGGAAGCAAATAATTATCCATGTTAATAGAAGGGAGCAGCAAATAGTGAACTCCCCATTCCAGAGACTTTAGAACTGCGTTCCTGCTAGAGTGAACGAGATGATCGTCGTACCGCTCCGATGCTCCCACCGCTGTTAATGACCCTGAGAGTCATTACCTCACAGACTGAGAGACATTACCTCTTTTTGTTTCTAGAAGTTTCCAAGTCCACTCCTTCCAGAAGGCAATATTAGTGAACGTTAGATCTCGTTTTCTCCAAGATCCTGCTTGCCTAGCATAAAAGAAATGGGGTTGTATCAACAACACAGATTCATGACGGTGAATCTTTCTTCCCAGAAATGCCACAATTCCGATTCTCCCAGAGCAGGTACAGAAGAGTGGAAGATAAACTGGGGATGCGGCTTGTCTGGTAATTCTTGCAGGGACCGTCCCTTGAAGAGATGCCTGTCATATCAGCACCTGCCAGCAGAGGGCGAGGCGTCCCAGCCGGTGGGAACGGAGTTGGCCGCCCTGCCCCGGGTTCTTTGCTTGGTCCAAGCGGATTACCAGGCCGGCTCTGCCGACTTCCCCATCTGCACCCACAGCCCTGAGGAGGGGGCTCCACCACAGGAGGCTGCGAAGAGCTCTGACTCTGCTCTGGGGGCCTCAGACTTGGAGCATCCCTGTGCCCTGGGGAGCCACCTCCAGCCTGCCCGCCTCCTAGAGGATTCTGGAAAAGATGCTCCAGAGAAACCCTAGGGAATGAGAAAAATCCAAAGGAACCCCCCCCCCCCAATTCCCAGTCCTGTCTGATCATCCCAACGACCTCCCTGCAGCATCCCACACCCCACAACGGGTCTTATGTAGAGGTGCCAGATATAATACAGGACACTCGATTCAATTTGAATCTCAGACAAATAACGAATAATCTTTTGGTATAATTCTGTCCCAAATATTGCAGAGGACATACTGCTATTTTACGAATAATTCTTTATTTGAATTCCAAATTGAGTTGGGTGTCCTTTCTTTTTATTTGCTAAATCTGTACCATGCCAGCTCTCCTGAGACGCCTAGAATATTCTAGCCCAGGGCAGACCAAAAGCAAGCTTCCCTCTCCCTTCCCCCAGCCCCTTCGTCCCGAAAAACTCTGGATAAGATCTGCTTTATTAGGTCTGCTCTAATCTAAATCACTCACTTCACACACTTTCATTTCCTCAGCCTTGTTTGGTCCTGTCAAGAAAACAGTCAGGGGACTTCCCTGGCGGCCCAGTGGTTAACACTGCCCCTTCCAATGCAGGGGGAGCAGGTTTGATTCCCTGGTCAGGGAACTAAGATCCCACATGCCTCGGGACCAAAAATCCAGAACATAACACAGAAGCAATATTGTAACAAATCCAATAAAGACTTTAAAAAATGGTCCACATCACACACACACAAAAAAAAAGGAAAACAGGCAGGCCTGCACCTACACAGAAGGAAACAGAGATGCGGAGATTCTGACTGTGCAGGACATTGGCCTTGAAGGAGAGACTTGGAGAGGCTACCTGTACATGCAGATACCACAGCTGGTAAAGCGGGTGCTCAGAGTCTCCTGCCCCTTCCTCCCAAGCACCAAGATCCCCCCAAAAGCGCGTGGCTGTGTGCCATGTAACCCACCACGGGCTCTGGGACAAGCCTGAAGGACCCCGACTGTGTAGGCAGCCCCGCCAGCAGGACACCTGGGCCGGCCTCGGCCTCAGTGGCCGCCACGCTTTCCTGTGCAGCCGCTGCAGTGTGGAGGATGCTGATAACAGGAACAATGAGGCAGGACTGGGACAATTAGCCCGCTGAGGGACTCTCCCGAGCCAGGCGGGATGGAGGAAGGATCTGCAGGTCCCAGGGGCCGCGCCGGAGACTGCCGCATGGTGGGGCTGTGAGGGGGGAGCCCAGGGCCCTGGGAAGGAGCTGCGAGGGCAGCCTCGGTATTGCTCCAAACCCCCCCGAGAGACCCCTCTCTCTCTGTGGGTAGGGCAGGGGCAGACAGGGAATCATGACCCCAGGAAGGGGCCTTCCAGCCTTCCCTGGACAACAGAGCAAGCATCACACAGCTGGAGCAAGGAGGGAGTGGCTCCCAGGATGACCGCAGCCCTGACCCCTGGAGGCCCGTGACCTCTGACTCACTCTCCTGCTCTCTGGCCTGTCCCGTGCCCAGCAGGAGGGCTCTATCAACACCCCCAGGCGTGCGGAGCGTCTGGGCGCACACGCAGGACACCCCAGCGGGCCTGCCAATCCCGCAGGTAGACAAGCCGTCGGGGCAGCAGATAGACAGAGACCTTGCGGCTTGGCCAAACGTGAGGCCGAGTTGTCTCGGTGGCTGGGTGCCTGCAGAGGCTGCCCAAGTCACCCCGAGGGGAACTGCCTCTGCTCTTAGCCAGGAGCGGCTGCTGAGACATCCCAGGTGCCATCGTCGCTTCGTTTATGGCTCATGGCACGTGGTAGGTATGGAGCAAAGTGCGTAGACTGTACGATCAGATCTCCCCAGGCCAGAACTGGAGACCCCAGGAGGAACGGCCCAGGGGATAAATGATGTGCCTTGAGGATATATGTCTCTTTCTGAAATCCAGACTGGGTCTGCATCTTTTTATTCATTGGTTAGCCCAGCCTCATACTGAAAAGGACTTACAGCAACCTACAAGATGCAGACAACGTAACAGGATAAAGCAAAATAAAGAAGAAAGTTGAGGGGAAAAGAAAACAAGGGAAGACGGGTTAAGTAGAGCCAGGAGAGAGGGTGACGTCCCTCGCGGGTGAGGGGTGCAGCCACCACCAGGAGGGAGAAACACCATCGATCACAGGTTGTTTGGGAGGAGCAAAAACACAACAAACAAAAACACCAAAATGTTATTCCTGATACTAAAACCAAAGACCAAGCCTCGTCCAAAATCTTCCTGGAAAGAACTCAGAGCAGGACGCTGGAACCTTCCAGGGCTCCAGGACCCTGCTTGTCAGAGCTCCTCCCAGGGTCAGGAAGGGGCCAGTCGTGAAAGACCCTACAAGGAGGCCACTGAGACAGGGCCCGTGCACCCTGCCATCGGCTGTTTCAGCTGAATTTTAAGGCAGAATTCTAAGGGGCAGATGCTAGAGGATGGAGAGAAGTGACATATGGCACCGCCCCCAGGTAGCCTTCCACTGGCCGGTTTGTCTCCGTTGAACTCTGGCTACGGATGGGGTAGCTCGGAGAAGGTGTTTCTCCTGGGCCCCACCCCGGGAGGGCCCCTGTGTGAGTTCCTGCTTCACCGCAGGCCTCTCTGCTAAGCGGTGGGCCTGGGCGAGGCTGCCGTCCTCTTGCGAATGATGAGACGTTCAGGAGGCCCCTCCCCCCTCTCCACGCCGGAGGCTAGAAAGGCCAAGGCCCCAGGTCAGATTGGGCGTGGCTTGATGCAAGGTCTGTCTGGTCAAGGGCAGGTGACAGGGCTTTTACCCACCCTAGCCCACCTCCCCAAAACTTCCCCTCGCCAACATCTACACTTGTCAGTGAAACTTATTTCACCTTAGACACATCATCTGCGCTGGGGAAGGGCAGCATCCTTGCTGGCAGAAGACCGGGCCCCTCCTCGAGGGTTAGCCCCCGCCAACCGCCCGGCCTAGGAACAGCATGGACGACAGTGATCAGAGAGGTGTGGGTCAGCCCCCAGCATAGCCTTGGGGATGTCATGGATCCCAAACACAGCGCTGCCCCCAGTTTAGCAGGAGTCCGGCACGTTCTCCAGGTTGGGGCCAGGATACCTTTGCACTGGCCCCCCGCTGGTCCAGCGGGGTCGGCTGCCTCTCCACGGGTCAGCTCGGTCAGTCCCTGGCGGTTCCTTCATCCACAGAATCGAGCACAGGACCCCGGAGCTCCCTGTTAGGGACTTTTGTCAGCACTTGGCATGCAGTCAGCAAAGGTGACACCAATTGTGTCACAGCTCCTGGAGAAGATAGAGATGTATGAAATCGACGTGGGAGCCATCCATCAAGGCCTGAGGGGGGCCAGGGGTCTGTCACGGTGACAGGGGTTTGAGGGGAGCCAGGGTCTCTCAGGACAGCTGGTTGGCAAAGTGCATTCCATCATCAGAGCTGAAGCCTCGGCACTGGGGCTTAGCCAGGGTGACGGACAGACCAGGCCAAAATGCCCCCCTTCCTCCATGTGCCTGGGTCTGGTCAAGCTGGACCCTCCCTGCTTCCTAAACCTCTGGGCTTTCAACCTTCTGTCCCTCCCCTGGAATCTCCCCAGCCAGGCTCCCAACTGCTCCCGTCAAAGCCCCACTCTTTTGTCAAAGTGCTGACCGAATGTGTTCTCTTTTGTGTAACCTTCCCCAGTTTACTCCCTTGCAGAGGAAATGTGCTTTCTCTCCTCTGTCTGAATTCAGGAGCCCCTGTACCCACTCAGACAAATCATTTCCAACCTGTCCCAAGAATAACTCATTTATTAAATACTCACGATGGCACGTCCACAGTTATCACACCGTTTAATTCTCATAGCCACTTAGACGGGTGGGCATTAGGTCCATTTTGGTAGATGGTAAACTGAGGCTCAGAGACATTAGTAACTTGCCCAGACCACACAGTTGGTAAGTAGGGTGTGGCAGGTGGGCAAACTGTGGGTACAAAGGAAGGCGTGACAGAGGGGTCTGCCGGCGGAGCCTTCGGGCTCTACCGACATGCCCCTGGGGACACTGCGCTAGATGGAGCCCTCCCTCAGGACACAGGGAGGCTGAGATGGTCCATACTGGGAAGTCCCAACAGCCGCAAGGAGGATGCTGGTCTTTCAGAAGAAGCTTCCAGGGCTGGGGGAGGCCAGCACATGTCTGCTGGCTGTGGAGCCCCACCTCCTTTTTGGCTGCTGGGGCCCGGCTTCCAGTTTCCCCTGCAGAGTCAACTTGGGACGCCACTCTAAGCCTAGGGAATTCGAGTCTTTCCTGTAAAACGTGATGCCCAGGCGAGAGCTGCTCACACTGTGCTTGGTCTGCACCAAACCCGAAGATATGCTAGGGAAAGAGGCTTTATCCACGGCGAGGGGCTGTCTTGGCCTAATAGCCATCCGTCCCCTCGGGGTCTCAGAGCCCTGCTCCCGGCCATCGCACCCTGAGCTTCTCTCCACGAGAGGCCTTTTACCAGAGGATTTCTCAGTCCAGTTCATCTGTCCGTATCAGTTTCCTCATCCATCAAATGGGTACCGCAGACCTTACGTTGCTTCTTCACTGGGTCGTTCTGCAGGCCTAAGGAAGCCAGACTGTGCTTTGTGAAATGTGCCCCTCACGTGTGAGGGGTGGTCTGGTGGGTTCCTACTGTCTACTTTGAGGGACTGGGGGGACGGGAACAGAACTCCAAGCTGTGGAGAGGTATATGTCTTAGCCAAGGTCAAAAACGGCTGAGGCCGGCTGCTCGCAGGCCCTAGCCCGGGACCGCTCAAGAGGTTTTGCAGAATGACTGGTACGTGGCCCTGGCTCTCAGATGGGAAGTTCGGGGAGGTGGCTCAATCCAGCCTCAGAGCTGGAAGAGACTCTCAGAATGCTGCAGGTGAGGACATAGGCCCAGAGGAGGGAAGGGGCTGTTCTAAAGTCACCCAGCTCAGCTCACGACAAAAGACCCAAGACAGGAGCCCCTTCCCCACGCTGCCCGAGTGCCCCCGTCCCCATCAGCGGGGCCTTCCAGGAGGCAACAAGTAACTAGCACAGAGTTCCTCCTCTGTTTTCAGTGTACGCGTCCTGCATTCAGGAAACTGTTTCACTGTGGCAGTTCGGGATCCACTCATCTCACACGCCCGTCGAAGGACTCATGGAGGGCAGCACGCGGCAGGAAGCTGAGGCCAAATGGGGGCGACACGGCCCGTGCCGGCGGCATTCCTGGACCCTCCACCCTGTGGTCACATGGCCCCGCACTGCCCCGCATCACAGGCCGTCAGGCTGCTGGCCCGGCTTCTCTCTGCCTGATTTTCCTCATTCCAGCTCTTGATACCACGGGCGACTCCCAAATTATAAAACACATCCAACACACCCAAATCTTCCAGCTCGCCTCCCTCCCCGCAGGGGACACCAGGGGTTGGAGAGTGCAGCCATCAGCAATTTTCTTATTTAAAGTGACCCTGTTGTATTAATTAATTAAGCCTCCTCCGTGGCTTTTCAGAGAGAGAGGGCAGAGGGTTAGTCCTGCTTAGAGCTGGGGGTGGGGGAAGGTAGCTAGCTTCACCCCATCCATTAAAAGGAAACGTGGATGCAGAAACATGGGGTCCCGAGGAAGGGTTGCCCATCCCTCCACACTCCTGAATAGAACCCGGATGGTCAATCCGAAAAGGTTCCTTCCTTCCCGGCCCACAGGCTGCAAGGGAGGGGCTTCAGAGGTGCAGCAGGACATATCGGAAAGGGAACGAAAACAAACAAACAAAAACAGCCTAGAAGATGCGAATCGGCTCAGGGAGCAGCGTAATGGGAAGATTTCAGCGTGATGTATGGTGCCGGGGATGTTATTAATGGTTTGCTGATTTTTACCTTTAAAACCTTTGGGCAGATTATTTATTATGTCCTTGGCATGCCTATGATCTATGGAGGGGCGCTGATCTGCGAGCACGGCCCCCCATGTCCCCGCTCCCCTACAGCTTCTAATTAGGCTGTGAAGCTGCCCTCCCCGAGGGGCAGCCCCAGCTCTGAGGCTCTCCAGCTGCGGAGCCAACTCAGACCTACAAATCAGGAAACCCAGTTTCCAGGCCCGACTCTGCATTGACTTGCTGTGTGACCTTGGGCCAGGGCGGGATGTCTCTGGACCTCTGCGCTTTTATCTCTCAAGCGATGCGGAGCTATAAACGGCAGAGCCAAGGTGGAGCAGGTATATGGTCATCCTGGTCCGAAAGTCTCTTGCTTCTGGGACACAGAGAATGGGAAAACAGCAGGGCTCTTTCGATAGTTCATTGTCACCAGTCCCAGAAGCCAAGTGTCTCTGGGTAAGATGGGAAGTCAGCCTTTCTCATTCCGGCTCATCTACTGTGGCTCCACGGGGAGGGGATGTCTGGACCCTGCAAGGACCTCCAAGAATGACCCTCCAATGCCCCAGGTCACCCTGCTGCTGCTGGTTAGGGACACAGCCAGGACTAGAAGCAGATTGCAGCAAGGAAAGCCACCTTGACTGTCGGAGTACAGGGCCTCAGGCAGAAACACCGGATTAGAAAAGACCACACCCCTTGTGCTGGCCTGGACCCCCTCCCCCGGGAACCCAGGGGTCCTGGTAGTCCCGGCTTCTCTCTGCCTCATCCAGCAGCACCCCAGCCCGACAGCAGCCCTCCCCTCTCTTAGATTCTCCGTTACCCCTCCCTGTGTTTTGGGGACCTGGTGGGGCTTTGAGCCAAGGCCAACCTGAGGCCTGGTCCTCCTTGAGCCCAGGAAGACACCTGCCCTCACACCGGCCAAAGCTCCAGCCTATGTCTTTGGAAGTTGCTCAGGTGGTCCCAAGATTCCCACTCCCACCCTCCTCCATTCTGAAAAACCTCTTCTACCTTCCAGAAGAGGTGTGTCTCGGGTCATCAGGGCCCCCTTCTCAACTAGGCAGCATTTCTGCAACTCTCAGTTTCCTTCCTGTCCTACACCTACTGCCCGCAGACACCCCCCAACAGACCACATGACTCCTTGTGTTTTCTTCTAATTGCTGTCACCCCCATCCTACAGCCCCCGACCCCCAGCCTCAGCTCATGACAAATGCCTGGAGAATACCCAGACCACCATCGCCCCCAGTCAAAATAGCTCATGAAAACTGGCCTTTCTGCCACTACAGTTGCTGTTGGGACCACTTCTGCGGCATCTCCCAATTTTCTCAGCCACCGTCTGGGTTTCCTGCTGTCGCTCCACCCCTGGGCACACAGAGAAGGTATACTGCTCTGTTATTTCACTCGTCCATCAGGAGGGCAGCACTGCTGACTGGTGAGCCCCGGGGTGCGGAGGGGGGGGAGCACAGCAGGTCTAGGGAGTGGGACACCTGGGGGCAGTACTTTCATCTCTGCAACCTCAGCAGCTGGCCTGGAGCCTGGCCCAGAACAGCTGCTCATCATAGGTCGGATAAAAGAACTAACAAATGTCAATGGTCCTGGTGTGTAGTGTGCCCTGCAGTGCAGGTCCAGGTAATGCGGGGAAGCCGTATCACAGTGAGCCTTTGCTGTTGTGACATGTGACTGCAGCGAACCCATCCGTACAAGTCCTAATCTCCGTCTGTAAGAGCAGCTTCATAGTGGGGGTGAAAAGCCTGGACCTAGGCGGGAATAGACTCAGTTTATCCTGTAGATGTCTTCTCTCCTCACCCTCGCCCCTTAAATTCAGAAGTTTTTGTGGGTCTGATTCTGTTATGTATTTGGGAGGGTCAGGTGTGCTTGGAAGGCTGAGATCAAAGAGGGGAAGAGAGATCATTGCTCCTTGATGTCAGAACAAAAGACCTGCAAAGCATTTCCATTTATCCCTGGGTCCCCAACCTTTTCTGGAGCTGCCTGCCCTGTCGGGGCCTGTCTCTCAAGGGCAAGGAAGAGCTCGCCAAGCTGAAGCAGATGTAGGGCTCAGTCTTTTCCAAGAAAAATGAGTCACTTCCAACTCTCACCCATCCCACCTTTTATCCATGGCACCCAGCGGGCATCTGACCCTAAGGACTGTCTTTTCCGGGAACTGCTGTGATGATGAAGCTTCGGGAGGTCACCCAGTTCATCCCTTTGCCTTGAGGCAGGTGATCCCAAGCCAGCCTGGAATGTTAGAAGGCCATATCATTCCTTCTCGGATACGATGGGAGAGTCATAACTCAGAAGTGGGATGCTCTTCTACGCCTGGCCCTGTGCCTCTGGGGAAGCCGCTACGCTCCCGAACTTCAGTCTGGTCGGCTGTAAAGTGAAGCAATAGTAATACCCGTGGCCTCTGGGGTAGAACCACCCATCCTCGTGAGGGACTGGCACCAGTGTGGCCGGGCGTTCAGCATGCTGGGCTCTGCACACCACACCACAGGCGCTGCCAATCGTTGTGATGGACAAACACATTCAATGCTTTTCCTAGGCTGCCCACAGTTGGAAAACCACAAGTTCCTTGTTCTTTAACAGCAACAGGCCAGTGGCGCTGTCAGGGATGCCGCCGAGGAGGACGGGCCCTGGGGTGCAGAGGTGCTGGCCAGGACAAGGTGTGAACCTGGAAGGTTCAGCCCCACAGGCCAAGGGCAGGACGGTGAGGTGGCCAGAGATGCAGCCCAGCGGAGCCCAGCCTCCCCAGCCAGCCTCGGGCAGTGGGGGGTCCAAGGGCAGGAAGCAGGGCTTGAAGTCCAGCCCAAGGGGTACAAGGTAAGAGGTCTCTCCGGGCCTGGGGCTCAGGCCCTGGCTGCGTGGAAGAGGGAACCCAGGGCCGGGAGAGTCAGGTCTGGGTTCAAATCATGGCTTCGGCATCTACCAGCCACGCGTCCTTGGGAGACTTACCTCTGAACCCGTTTCTTCAGCCAGGAAGCTGCGATAGGTGACCATGTACATAAAAGCAACTTCCTGATACACAAGGGATCGCAGGTTTTCGCTGGGCGTCCTCGGACCAAAGTAGGAGCAGAAAGAGCGAGAGAGGGTGAGGTCCTCTGGGGAGATGAAGGAGGGAGAAGGCCACTGGGCTGGGGATGAGGACACCCTGGCGTTCTGGGGGAAAAGTGCCCGCCGAGGAGGGGGTGCTGTCACTGAGTCAGGGGGCGTCATTAGGACCGTGGGCCACCACCATCTCGAGACATGATGACCAAGCTAGGCCCCAGTGTTTGGAAAACTCACAACCAGCAGTGATTTTAGGGTCTGGGGTGGGGTGGGGGACAGTATGGGCGGGGGGTTACATGAAAGGGGAGCAAGGAGGGCAGAAGCGGTGAGGGCAGGGCATTCTCCCGACACGTGGGACCTGCAACTGGTCTCCTCATCAACGAACTGGGTGCCTTGGGCTATGACTGTCCACCTCCACCCCCAGCCAGGTCTAAACATTTAACCCAAGAGGACAAGCATGGGTCTCTGTAAATGCCACTAGGAAAGAAGGCACCGGTGGGCTCTGGAGGCTTCCCCAGAGGGAGGGTGTGCAAGCAACGGGAAGGCAGAGAGCTGGCCAGAGGAGGGGCATCAGAGGCAGCCGCCCTCCCGCTGCATGCGGGGCTCAGTGCGGGTGCTGGGCCGGCTCTCTGGATGGAGGGTTGAAGGCTCCTTAGCCCAAGGGTCACGAGACAAGCTGGGCCGTTCTCCTGGGGAGCTCGGTTGGTGAGTGGATGGGAGTCGGAGGACCCACACCCAGGGGTGCATCTGCCCCAGGCAAGTTCCACGGACAACCGGGGGCTGGGCTGCCCGCTGTGCCTCTGGGGATTCTCTTCACCCCCGTGTGTGTGTGTGTGTGTGTGTGTGTGTGTGTGTGGTGTGTGTGTGTGTGTGTGTGTGTGTGTGTGTGTCTGGTGTGTGTGTGTGTCTGGTGTGTGTGTGTGTGTCTGGGGTGTGTGTGTGTGTCTGGGGGTGTGTCTGGGGTGTGTGTGTGTGTCTAGGGATGTGTGTGTGTGTCTGGGGGTGTGTCTGTGTGTGGAGGTGTGTCTGGGGTATGTGTGTGTGTCTCTGTGTGTGTGTGTGTGTGTGTCTGGGGTGTGTGTGGGGGGATGTGTGTGTGTCTGGGGTGTTTGTGTCTGTGGGGTGTATGTGTCTGGGTGTGTGTGTGTGTATGGGGGTGTGTCTGTGGTGTGTGTGGGTGTGTGTGTGTCTGGGTGTATGTGTATCTGCCTGGGGTATTTGTGTGTGTCTGTGGGACGTGTGTGTGTCTGGGGTGTGTGTGTGGGGGAGTGTGTGTGGGGAGGTGTGGGGTGTGTGTGTGTGTGTCTGGGGTGTGTGTGTGTGTGTGTGTGTGTGTGGGGTGTGTGTCTGTGGGGTGTGTGTGTGTCTGGGTGTGTGTGTGGGGGTGGGTGTGGATGTGTGTGGGTGGGTGTGGATGTGTGTGTCTGAGTGTGTGTGTGTGTGTGTCTGGGGTGTGTGTGTGTCGGGGGGGCTCTGGTGGGTGTGTGCGTGTGTGCACACACATGTCCGTGTATGTGTGTGTCTGGGAGGACCCCCGGTCCTGGTGGGACGGTCCGGCCATAGAATGCAGGTAACTTCTGGGGGAGGACCGTGTGTGCGTGGGCCTCCAGGGGCTTGTTGAAACGCGCATTCCTGGACCCCCTCAGACACACGGAATCAGAATTTCCTGGGTGGAAGTGTCCATTTTAATGATGCTCGCCAGGTGGTTTACATGTTCACTCAAGTGAAGGAAGCCTCCACCCCGGCCTCTGATTTATGTGGAAATGTCTCAGAACACGTCTGCGTCACAGCTGTACTTGTACTGAAGGCTGTGCAGACAAAGGACAGGTTAATTCTGCCCTGGACACCTTAGAAGGGCCCTCCTGGAGACAGCAGCTGGGTCGCCGGGTCAGACTCAGGGGCAGGGAGCTAGGGCAGGGGGAGTTGGGGGGCGGGCAGGGGGAGTTGGGGGCAAGCAGGGGAGGGGCGCAAGGGTCTGGGTGACAAGGCTGGCTGCTCCTTGAGTTCTCCGGCAGGGCCTCGCTCAGCTCGGGGACAGAATGTGAAGCGAGCTCCAGAGAAAGACCTGGGGTCTGCTCTCAGAGTAGCCACTTATCCAGCCGCATGGTTTAGGCAATTCATTTATTCAAGATGGGTGTCTCCTCACCTGGAAAAAGGAAGCTGGACTAAATCAGTGACGGGCCACCTGGACTGAACGCTACGTACATCTGGGAGCTGGACAAAGCAGCTGTGCTGGAGCCCGATTCCAGACCAATAAATTCAGAATCTCTGGCATGGGACCTGGACACGAGGCTTTAGTTCCCAGCCACTGAAAAACGGTCCCTTTGATCTGAAATCTCTGATCCCCAGCAGAAGGACAGAGGAGGGGGGAGAAGAGCTTGGTTTCTATTCACTCACTTCCCTCTCCCACTTACTTCAAGGTGAGACTCTGCTGGCTAAAAATGCTTGCATTACCACTGATACTAAAAGTACTTTGGCAACTCTTTGCGTTGCAAACGCACCAAGTTTTGGTTCAGGGATGGGCTACAGGAAGCCCAACATTTTCAAGAGGTGCTCAATTTTAGAGGCCTGTGCAGTATGGTCGCTGTAGAGAAGAGGGGTGCAGAGGAGACGTTCAGTGGGGATTTCAGTGGGGATTTCAGATCCCCACCTTGGCTGATGGCCCTGAAATACTTTACCTCCAAGGCAGAAGAAGACACAGTTTTCCATTAACAGCAAGTTTTTTAATATAAAAGCAGAAATATTGGGTTGGCCAAAAAGTTCGTTCGGGTTTTTCCATAGCGTCGAACAAACTTTTTGGCCAACCCAGTTCCTGGAGGCTTCAAGAAGATGAGTTTGTAACTAAAAGGAGAATTCTGTGGCTAGAAAACTTTTGAGTTCAACTCTTAGCTTTAAAAAAACAGGTTATCTCAAGCTCCCAATGTCTGTATGTAATTAGAACATTACTAAGGACGTAATACGATTGGTTGAACCAAAAAATCCCATCTAATCTACTGTCCTAAGTCTTAACTCTTTTGCAGTAAATTCATCCAGCAAATCTTTGATCACCTTTAGCTAAATGATTTAGTTAGGGAACCCAAATCAAAATGAAAAAAATATGATACAGTGGAAAAGGACGTGGACTTCAGAGTCTGAAATATCTGAGAGTAAATCCTGGCTTTGCCTCTAACTAACTGCGTGAACTTGGACAAGTTTACCTAAGACTCCTCCACCTCGGTTACTTCATTTTTGAAATGAGGATAACTGTCGACTTGCTTACTTCACAGACACGTTGAGAAGACTAAATGAGATCATTTATGTTCCTGTGGTACCTGATACATCATAGGCATTGAAAACTTAGCAGTTCTAATTAAAATATTGGTATTTTCCCAATACACATGTAATGAAGTTTCATATGTTATCTCATCTACTTCTCAACAATGCAGTGAGCAAAATATTACTTGGTCCATTTCACAGAGGTTGCAGCTGAGGTGCCATCATTGGAACTTGAGTCTGGTCATCCAACTCCAAGTCCCACCCTCTTTCCATTGCCTTCTCTTGACCAGAGGTGGACATGCCATTTTAGTGAAGTGCTGGGTCAGTAGGTGCCAGTGGTGGCTGTCTCTGTCATTTGGGGAGATAGCAGATTATGAAACAAAGAGGTTGGAACAACTCTTAGGAAATGACTGAGGACCTCAAGTCACAGAAGAGGTGCACAGTGAATGCTCCATGTCAACTAATAATAATAAGTTCTAGACAATCCTGCATATCACCATATCTAATCCAAGCTCACAATGCAATCTGTTTCACTGGGGGCTTCTGGCTAGGATACCAGTTCATATGTACATATGTGTGTGTGTAAATAGATATTGTGTTAGTTTCTGGTGTACAGCAAAGTGATCCAGTTATACAGATACATACATATATTCTTTTCCACATATACTTTCAATGTAAAAACTTTAAAGACTCGCCTCCACAAGAAATTTTAAAAGCATGTCAAATTTTATGAAGAACATCTTCAGCATTCAGAAACAGAGCAGAACAGGGACTTCCCTGGTGGTGCAGTGGTTAAGAATCCGCCTGCCAATGCAGGGGACATCGACCAGGTTCGAGCCCTGGTCCGGGAAGATCCTACATGCCGCAGAGCAACAAAGCCTGTGCGCCACAACTACTGAGCCTGCGCTCTAGAGCCCGCAAGCCACAACTACTGAAGCCCTTGCGCCTAGAGCCCATGCTCCACAACAAGAGAAGCCACCGCAATGGGAAGCTCGCACATTGCAGTGAAGAGTAGCGCGCCTCCCCATCAACGCAATTAGAGAAAGCCCGCACGCAGCAACAAAGACCCAATGCAGCCATAAATAAATAAACAAATTTAAAAAAAAAAAAGAAAAGAAAAGAAAAGAAACAGAACAGAACAGATGACTTTGGGAATGAGGACACAGCCTACACCCAACATTTGCTTTATTTTCTATTATTAATGTATTTATTTTCTTTATTTTTTACATGAACATTTACATTTGAACAACCAGTGAACAATACCTGTTCTTATAGCACAGACCTCCGCTTTAAAAATTCTGAACACACAGAGTGGTCCTGTATGCTGGTGAGAACGCTTGCAGGAAATTCTGCCCCACTAAGGACCCCCCGATCCAGACAGCCCTAGTCCAAGGCTTGCTGGAGAAGCCTGCCGAGAAAGGGCATTTTTTCAATCTCAAAAATGATAAACAGAGTGTTTAAAAATTGTAAAGGACACGTGTACATCAATTTGTTTAAAAAAAGCTAGAATTCCAGCTGAAAATGGGTAAAAGGCATACATGTATAATTTATATGCGAATGGCTTTTTAAAAAACTAGAAAACTCTTTAATCTCATTAGCAATCAAATATAGCTAAAATAGTTCCACATTAAAATAAAATTAGCAAAAGATTTCTCATTTTTAATGACTCTACCAAACACGGTTGGGAATGTGGCAGACCAGGTGATGTAACTTAGTACAGCTTAGTAGACCTTTAGAAAAACAATTTGACAGAAGGTATCAAGAGCCTTAAAAAAGTCGATATCTTTAGACCCAGTAATTCCATGCCTGGGAATCTATCCTAAGGAAATCATCTGCTATTCAGGGAAAAAAAAAAAAAAAAAAAAAAAAAAAATATATATATATATATATATATATATATATATATATATATACACACACACACACACACATATATATATGGAAAAAATAATGGAAACCATCCAAATGGTCAACAAAAGGGAGATGGTGAAAAAGCATTTTATAATCTCATATTATTTGGGCATTAAAAACATTATTCAGGTATTAAAAACATTATTCAGGTATTAAAAATAGGTTTATGAAGATTTTGAGATTAATGGGGGGAATTCTCAAATTATGTTAAAAAAAGAAGTTTAAACACACATCTATCAAATAATTAGAAAAATGATGGGAAGGAAATACATCCAATGCTACCACGAGTCATCCCTGAGGGGTGGGATTACGAGTGACTACTTTTCCTTCTTTCTGCTCTTTTGCATTTTCCAATTTTTTTCATTCCAAAAAAAGAAAAGAATTAAGGAAAGACACTTGAACTTGGGGGCTGAGAACAAACTTTGTCCAGTGATCCTGAATTTATCCTCTTCTCTCCAAATTTTCACATCTGCAGAATCACCAAATATAGTCAAGACTAGAAAAAAGCACTGCAAAGTCGAGAGACATCAGTGCCCAGGAGAGGCCCAGGAGAGAAATAACTGGAGATCAATAGGCAAAGAATAAGGGAAACACTCACCAGCAAAAAACAAACACACAAACAAAACCTCTCTTGGACGGTTGCCAGGCAGTTCCATCCTCCTGGGCCCAGCAGGCGAATGCTGGGGCAGCTGACCTCGTATAATGGGGAAGATCTGGGATGGCCCTCTTTCACGCAGTGGGTGGACAGGCCGATGGGGCCTTGGAAACCCCAGAATTTAGAACTGGGGCAGTGTGGGGTGGCCATGCCCTTGGCAAGTCCTTGACCTTCGCCCATGTCCCTTATGCATCTCCAGTAGGCTGAGCTCCAGACTCAGGACTGTCTTGCAGCTGGATCCTTAGAAATCAAAGTCGTCTTGGCCAAAGCCATCTGTCCTGTCCATGGGGAGGGTTTTAAATATCACTTCTGTGGAAGTGAGACTTTTCACTACCTTCTCAGCTTCTAAGTCAGAGCCTCTCTCTGTCCCCTGCTCTGGAGCTGGGCCTCCCTCTTCCCCCAGCTCTGGAGTCAAACCTTCATCTGTTCCTCGCTCTGGCATCCTCGAGCCTGAGGGGGCCCTGTCTTGCTCAGAAGGGGAGCTTTCTGGACACGTGCCTGTGACTTTTGTCTCTGGATCAGGGACGCCCTTGGCCTCATCTTCAAGGCTCCTCGTGGGTCTGTCTGAAGGCTCATCTTCGGAGCTTTTCTGAGAGAGCCGAGAGCAGTTCGCCAGAGATGATGCGCTGGAGGACGAGAGGCCTGACCTTTGGCGGGGGGAGTCTGCACCTGGGGCCGGGGACGGCGTGGGCCTGCCCTCCTGGTCTGAGCTGCTGTTTCTAGAAGCCTCACGCGACTGGCGGTGTCCGAGGCCAAGCTGAGGGCGCGCTTCTCTCTTACCTCGATTTCCTCCTCCTGACTCTGCCTGTTGCTCCCCGTCAGCTCCCTGGGCCTCTGCACTTTCAGCACCAGCGTTCTGTCCTCCTGGACTTGGGTCACTTCCTCCCGGGGCTTCACCCGCCCCAGTGTCCTCAGCCCCAGAGCCCACCTCTGGGTCTCCTTCTTCCCTGCC
The DNA here is from genome assembly GCF_008692025.1 of Phocoena sinus. Classification (NCBI taxonomy): domain Eukaryota; kingdom Metazoa; phylum Chordata; class Mammalia; order Artiodactyla; family Phocoenidae; genus Phocoena; species Phocoena sinus. The sequence goes on from NC_045768.1 coordinate 107,272,857, forward strand.
CACACCCTGCTTCCCCCACCCCACCCCGTCCGGGTAGCTGCCTACAAAGGGGTCTGTTTTCCTTTCTCTCTTCTCAGCAGTTGCCCCCTCCTCTGCCCCCCGGGGGGCTTCATCTCTGCTGAGGGTCTCGTGCCCCACCTCCACCCCGGGGCCCTGGCCTGATCCCAGCTCAGGGCCTCCGTCTGCTCCCCGGACAGGGTCCGTCCCCGAGGGGTCCCTCTCGAGGGGCTCCATCCCCCTCTTTGCAGGGGCCGCCTCTGCTGTCTCCCCGTCCGCACATCTTCCTTTCTTCTTCTGCAGAATTTGCTGCAGGTCAAAGGCCTCTCTGACGGGCGCACTGGCCGCCCGCACTGCGTCCCTCGGGGATGCAGGGGCCACTTTCTTCCTCATGCAGGCCTCGCAGGGACAGAACCCCTCCTCCTCAACCTGCTCCCCGAGCCGGGTCCCCAGGGCTCCTCTGAAGGTTGGCACGTCCTCCAGGGAGAAGGAGGGGGGCCCCCGGCCCTGCGTGTGCTCGGAGGAATCTGAGAGGTCACTCAGGCCCTGGGGGTGCTGCCCGTACTGCTTGGTCTGCTGGGGCGTCTCCCAGCGGAGGGCTTCCCTGGGTGGCCCCGGCGCCGTACCCCCCGCCCGGCTCTGCACCTTGCGGAGCTCCTTCTCGATGTGGTCCTGGAGCCGCCGGCCCACGTCCTGCTGCAGCTCGGCCACCATCTGGTCCAGCAGGTCGTTGCTCTCCAGGCCCCAGCGGGCTTGGAGCTCGGCCGTGGCAGTGGCGAGGTGGGCCATGAAGGCCTTCTCCATGTTCTTCAGCAACTTGGACACCCAGAGGGGGTCAGGGTCCAGAGGCCCTCTGCGGGCTGTGGAAGTGCCCCTCTCCTCCGCCCCCTGGGTAAGCTTGGCCTGGGTTTGCCTACAGCCTGTCTCAGTTGCTGTGGACAACTTCTCCAAAGAAGGCTCAGCGTTGGGGCCACCTCGACTCCCGCTGGCGTCTGGGTCACTCTCCCTGAGGCTCTTAGAGCGCTCTTTCGGGCTCTCTCTCTTCCCTGGGGGGCTCAGTGTGGCCGAGGGGGGGTCTCCCTGCTCTTCCTGCAGGCTCTTGTCTTCCCTGGCACCCGCCGCATCCTGAGAGCCCGCCCCTGACGATTCTCGTCCTGTGATTCCTTCCTCTTTGGGAAACCCTTTAACACCCTCTTCTTGCAGTTCTGCTCTTTCTTTTTCCTCTTTTATTTCCTCTAATTGTACCCCCTCTTCTTGCATCGTGTTTTTAACACCTTGGTCCAGGTCACTGCCCAACATCTGCTCCCCACTGTTTCTTTCGGCCCTGTCCTCACTGGAGGCACCACCAGCCTCGGAACCACTCGTCTGTTGGTTTCCCGGATCCTCTGGGTTCCCTGAGATTCTGGAATCAGGCCTCTGGCAGGGGATGCTTGAGGGCAGCCCCATCCTCTCAGGGACCAGGGCGCAGTCCACGGTGCAGGGCCCGTGTCCCTCCCCCGAGCCTCCGGAACCACTGCCAACATCCACACCAGAGGAGGACGTTGGCGTGAAGTCCTCAGCTGCAGTGTGGGACCCAAGGTCCGGCAGGGCCTGGCCCCAGCCTAGCTCCTGGAGGCCCGAGTCCAGCTCTCTGTGCCCAAGGCCACTCCCTGGCCACAGGGCCTGCAAGGTGCTCAGGAGCTCCTGGTACCGAGGAGAGTCTGTGAACCTCACTTTGCCAGCGGGAGACCCAAGGTCATCATCAAAGAAGCGGAGCCTGGCGAGACAGGTGACGAGGGCCTGGGCCGAGCGGCCGAGTCTCCTGCCCTCTGAGCTGGACACTTCGGGCACACTGCTGGGCCGGCCTGGCCTGGATCCCATCAGCGCCTTCATGATGTGTATGGAGGAAGAGACCCTGCTGGGAAGCACGCACTGGCCCATCGCACGGTCCACAGCCGCTCCTTTGCCTCTGCCGGCCTCCGTAGGGGCTTCTGAAACCCCACTGCAAGGCAGGCCCTCTCCTGACCTGGGACCAGTGCTGCCCGTCCCTGGGAGGGCTGCATCTGGTTCTGCTTTCTCACTGGCCGCCCCTTCCAGGGGCACTTGTCTGGCCTGCACTGACCCTTCCAGGCCATCTGGGGGATATTGGTCAACAGGGTCCTCCTCGGGACCTTCCGGGCTGCGCCCAGCCAGGTCTTCGCCCTCGTCCACCATCTCGTATTTCACGGGCTCCTCCGAGATGTTGCTCAGCCATGCACGGACCACCGCTCCTGGGGAGGCTCGGGGCAGGGTGCCCAGCATCATGCAGCCACCTTCCTTTTGCTCCTCCAGGTCTCCTCCGCCCGAGACCTTCTCCTGGAACATTCTCCCGAGCTTGGGACCGCGGTGGGAGCCACCCCTTCTCACGGCTCTGACTGCTCTCCCCACGGCCCCTCCCGGAGAGCCAGGGGGCCGAGGGCGCCACACGTCCAGCTTTTCCTCCCCCGCCTCGGCCCCGCCCGGCTCACCATCAGCACTGTGGGTGCCCTCGCTGTGGCTGAGGGTACACAAAGGATGTTTCTTGCCCGAGGGCCGTGGCTTGCGAGGCATGGGACAGTACCTGCTGCACACCGAGCAGGCCTCAGAGAAGGGGCCCTGGCCGCCCCAAGACTGGGAGGCTGGCAGCGACTGCGTCTTCCCACCGGGGGAACCGAGGGCCGGGGATGCGCCCAGCTGCGAGCAGCAGCTGGCCCCGTGCACTCCCGGCCTCCCTCCCTCGGGCCACCCGACTGGCAGGACCAAGGGCCAGGAAGGCTTGGGACTGTCACCCCCTGCCTTTTCACCCAGGCCATCAGCTTGCGAGTTGAAAGAGCCAGATGTGTCTGAAGGTGTGGGAGCTGGTGAACACGCCCTGAACTCAGGGTCCCCTTCGGTCTCAGCAGCGGGGGAATTTGGGGGGTGGAAATTGGAAGCACAGTCAGAATTGCTCACAGGGGTGGTGGGAATGCTGCTGAACCCTCGCGTGTCCCGGGAATAAAGAGTGGCGGAGAAGCAGGGCCCCGGGTCCCGGGAGGCCCGGCTCCCGCGGCTGTGTGGGCTTTCCGAAGGGCCAGGCGCTGGGTTGTCTGGGCGGGCCCTGCCTCTGCTGGGAGGCCCCGGCACTGGCCTGGACACAGGCAAGCCGAGTGGGCAGTGGGTGTCCTTTGGGTGGTGGTGTTGCCCGGGGCGGTCCCTCTGGGACCCTCGGCTGAGGACAGAAACGCTGGGTAAGGACAGGGTGCCGGCTCTGCTCTGCTGCTTTCTGCTCCTGCCTGGGGCTGAGGTACAGGCAGAAGGTGGACGGTGGCCTCCTGCGTCCTCCCCAGAGGCTGCCCGGGGGCCCTCTTTCCTTACAGACGAGGGGCCCACAGCGGGGGAGCCGGGGCCTCCCCCCTGGGTGGCCCCCCAGGAAGTCGCGGCCCAGCTCTTCTTGCTGGGGCGGCCCTGGTGCAGTTCACCCGTTTCACTGGACTCCTCGTGAGACCCGCCACTTGCCAAGGAGTCAGGAAAAGCGTCTGCCGGGCCTCGGGTCCCGGGTTTCAGGCAGCCACGGTGCTCTCTGAGGCCCGGCATTGCTCCCTCGCCTGTGCTCTCACCAGCCCCTGAGGCCAGACGTGGGCCACAGCTGCCCACACCATCCTCCAGGGACCTGGAGCAGAAAGAAGAGTTGTTCTCAGAGCCTTCAGGGGCTCTGTCACTGGAGGAAGGGCTGGCGCTGTCTTTGCTCCTTCTTTTCCTGCTGGCGACCCCTTGGCTCCTGGGGGTCCTGGAGTGGGACCTCTGGGGCAGCCCAGACCTCCTCTGAGAGGCTGTCTGCTCTCCCTGGGGGGCATAAAGGGGGTTCATCCAGATCTCATATCTAGACCCCGGCTGCCACCGGCCTCGGTCAAAGGCTCCCACACCTCCTGCCTCGCAGGGCCCCAGTCCCTGTGCCCCAGGCTCTGAGGGGTCCCTAGGGGGTCCCCTCCACACACAGCCGAGGGGATCTGCCTGCCCCAGGACGGGGCCCACCCCACTGGCCGCTGTGAGACTGCTGGCCCTCCCGACCCTCCTGGACCACAGGAGCAGGTCCTCCCCCTGTAGGTGGAAGCGGACTTTCATCTCCACGGACAAGCTGCCGTCCTCGTTCACACGCACGTTCTTCTCAATGTCTTCACCGGCTACCGACGGGCTGAGCTGGCCAGGTGTGCCCTGAGGGTTCCCGTCAGGAGCAGGGCACGTGCAGGCACTTTGCAGAGGCACCGAGGGGTCACCGAGCCCAGACCTCTCTGACAGCAAGGAGCAGCGCCGTGGCCTGCTGCCTGGCCTGGACCGCGCGTGGATCACGCTCTGCTTGGCTTTGGGCCCCCAGCTCCCTGGTGCACGATGACAAGCAAGAGAAAAGAAGGAAAGATAGTGAGCTGCCGGCGAGCGCTTGGGGATAGAAGAGTCAAGGCCAGTCATGAGCCTTCCACGGTCTGTATACCCCTGCCACCTCCACAACCAGCAGGAAGGACAGAAACCATGCTAGAACGAATATTCACGGAGCTGCCAGGGTGTGAAGCAGCAGAGCCCAGCGACATGAGCCTGAAGTCCAAATTCAGCCTCGACCCTGCCACTTCCTAGCTGTGCAGTCTCTGGCAGAGCCTCTTTCCTGAGCTGTGAAATACGAGTCATGGTATCTAACGGGTAGGTTTGTTTTGAGGATGTCAGGCAGTGCATGTAAAGCTTCCTGCAAAGTCGCTGGCGCAAAGTAGGTTCTCCATAGACCGTAGAGCTGACTGCAGAGCATCGGTGCCCAGAGCTAAATCCCAGGTCTGCTCACACCCACCCACGGCACAGGAAGCAAAAATCAATAAGCTGCTGCAGACACACCTGATTGTAACTGGAAACTGCTTTGCAATTATTAGTGATGATTTATCATCTTTACACTCATCAAGATTTGGGGTTGATAAATGGTTGCAAGGAAGGACCTGGACACATGACAGCAGGTCGTGGTAGCTAAGCCTGCCCCTCAGCCATGAAAAAGAGAAGAAGAGGGGGTCACTGGGGATAGAAAGACATGATCCCGAGAGATAACGTAGCCCTTGGTACTTTCTCATTTCATCTCCTGAGCTAATGCTTGGCAAGAGGGCGGGGCCGGCAGAGGCTGAGCCTATGGCCGGCAGAAGAGCAGACCTCCTGAGTCCATCTGGGCAGGAGAAGGATTTGCTCAGTCCTGTTCCTCCATAAGCACCAGATGAGACTGGGGGCTCCTCCAGAGGAGGGGCTGTGGCTGACGGGCCTTTGTACATCCAACACCAAGCATGATTCAATCACCGAAACCATTGCTGTCTTTCTCTTCATAGCTTTTCAACAAAGGATATTATTTTGTTTACTCGCCAAAATTTGCCCATTGTCATTCCAGTAATTTTGCTTTTTGGGTTTTTGTTGTGGTCGTTGTTGTTTAATAATGAAGGCTACCTCTGGTACCCGGATGGATGGATGGTTGGCTGTATAGATTGATGGATGGATAGATGATCAATGGTTATCATCTGTTTTGGTCTGTTGGGTCCTCACTGTTGCCTAAGACAGTCATGACTCTTGAAAGATGCAAAGGCCACATATCCATGGTCCACTGCCTCCATGTCATGCCCACTATGGTTCTTAACAAAGTTTATTTTAGATCCTAGAAGCTTAACGTTCAAGATCTTTAAATCCCTGTTTAAATACCAGACTCCCATCTCTCTCAGCCCAGCCAAATGTTCAACCTAGTTAAGGCTGATGGTGATGAGAAGGAAAAAGAGGCAAGAGAGACCCCCAAACAAATGGGATGCCCCAGACCCGGAGCCAAAGGCAGGTTTTTAAAATTATCTAGAAAGGATACCTGCCCAGCCCTACCAAACCACCGTCCAGTGCGAATAAGGTTGGGGATCCTGCGGAACAAACTCACCGCTTTTCCTCCTTGAAGTCTGCCCAGATAAAGGTTCACTTCCATTTCTTCTGACATCTTCCACTGCCAGAGGTCTGAAGGGCTCGTGACCGGCACATACCAGCACTGAGGGGCTGTGTAGCAGACCCTTCAGAGAGTCCACCTGGGGAAGCAGAGTGTTGAATCAGGAGACGTGGTCTGTAGGACCCGCTTCTGTCCAGCGAGACATAGGTAGAGGGAGAATCCACTGTCGCTGGTCCCTTTCCTGATATTTGCACATCTCACCCCAGATTTCTGATCCAAGGGAAGGATCCCATTCACTCCTCAATACGCATCCATGACTGGCGGGGGGCTGAGGTCCTCCCACCATGATCTTTTTCTCTACCTACAGCCCTCCCTCCACCTGGTACGAGGCCTGTGGTTTAGAAGTTATTCTTGATACTCAGGTGGAAAAGACTTCAAGAAGACTTTGACTTGCTTCCCCGCCCACACTCCTCCCTCCGGAATGTGTATTTTTTAGAGCAACCATAACAGAAGGTCCAGGGCTCCCATATGGAGACCTGATTCACTATCTCACACTTTTTCCAGGCAGAGTCCTCTCTTGGGTCTGATCTGTGCTTTCCAGTCTAATCTGAGCCCAGGGCCTCTGCTTCTGCCCCTAGTGGAGCAGAGAAAGACAAGGCACAGATGGCCTTTCTCTCCCTCCTCCAATTGTTCTCTAGGCTCTTGCCCAGACGCGTGGGTCATCCTCCCACCACCTACCCTACCCCCCACCATCATGACATCCCAGGCTGGGTCGTGCAGGCAACATCAGTGCTGGATCGCATTCCAGGAAGCAGGTCCCTGCTTTTAGAAAAATCTCACCTGGTCCCAAGGAGCCTGCCTATCTGATGATTTGCACAATTTATAGCATTACATCATAATTAGCGACGTTGGGGGATTTCGTTCCATCTTTAAAGTACAGAATCTGTTCTTTTTCGTTTTCTCCAATTAGAAGGGTATGCTTATTAACAAGGAAATGAAAGAAAGGGCTCTTAAGATAGAGGGTATAAAGGTGGGATCGTGACTGAGCTGAAAGAGAATGGTACAGCACAGATGCAAATTTGGGGAGCAGGGGAATATGTCTCGATGGTAGGAGGGATGGTTCCATTGTTAGGTGGGGATGCGCTGCTGTAGCTGCTGTTATAAATTTAAGTAGCATGGCGTATACAGGTGTCAGTAGCTATAGGACTAGACTGTGAGAGTTTATGTGGATTAGATCAATCAACCTCCGTCCTCCAGCCTGCCCATCTTGGGTTACATTCATGTTCAGCAAAACCCAGGAGGGCAAAAGTTACATTCACTAGCCTTCTTGCCAGTTAGGCCGGATGCCGATCGGGTTCCATCAGGTAGGTCAAGCCTGGGATGGCAAGCGAGATAGACACTGTCTCTTCTTGCTTCTGGCTGTGTGTGGCTACAAAGCAAGTCTGTGGGCATCGGGAGGCGATGGCACTCAGGCAGCAGTGGCTGGTGTCCCTGGGCATTAAGATGCAGCTGGGGCAGGTTGCCGACCCAGCTTTATAAGCTTCGGTTCCACTACAGAGGGGTCCTTCTCAGCCCAATCACAGTGGCTTGGAGCGGAGTTAGCAGCTTTCTGCAGGGTGCTGGGAGCCAATCCTGCACACCCAACTTGGAGTTCGCTCCCGCGGCTTTCCAAAGATTTGAAAGTCCCCCCAGTGCCCTGCGGGAAATTGCTTTCTGCTTAAAGCACTTTGAATCTTTTGTGTCTCCTACACTGAGCTCTCACCAAAATAGGTTAAGAGGATTGGATAAGAAAACAAAGTGTGCAAGGAACAGGTACTAAACACTTGCTAAATGGTAGCTGAAAATATGAAGAACAATTGCTTGTTTGATTAACTGACTGGATGTCTCCACTCTACTCACCTTTAATTAGTAGCGGGGCAATCAGTGCCTCTTTTAAAGGAATAACTTCTCAGTTCCACCTGAGTGTTTTGAGCTGAGGTCCAGGGAATCTTTTAAGGAAATGTCATACCCGACAGCCTACCTTTTTCCCACCGGTTGTGTACACCTGCTTCACGGGAAAGTGCAGCAGATCCGAGGCTTTGCTGAGAAAGGCCGTCAGGTTCCTGTGACTGAGCACCGCTGTCTGCTGGTATCGAGGGTCGCCGTTCTTAACCAGCGTTATCCTCCTCGGGGCTCTGAGACTTTTGCAGGAAGAAGCCGTTCCAGGTGCCTCGCAGCAGCCTTCGAAATCCCGTGACTGCTGAGAAGGGCTTCTCCCCCGTGGCCGGCCCGGCCCGCTGGGGGTCTTGGGGGGCTTCTTATCGGAGCAGAGGTAGCAGCCGCCGTCTTGCAGCTGCTCCAGGGTGCTGAGGCCGTGCAGGCCCCGGGGTGTGGTGACGGAGCGCACCCCAAAGGAGAGCGGCATGCGCTGCGAGAGCTCATCCATCAGGGCCCCGAAACTCCTGAAGGCGCGTCGGTGAACGGCCAGGCGAACCCCAGCAAACTGGGGATCCCCTCGCTTGAGGAAAGTTATCTTCTTGGCTGGCATGACCTGGGTGACAGAGGGGGTCCGGGCCACAGAAGGCAGGAGGCACTCGCGGTGTCCGGGGGCCTGGGCATCCCTCGGGGTGCTGTTCATGGTGTGGAGGACCAGGCAGCTGAAATGGATCGAAGGAAGAGGAAAGTCAGAGAGCGGGTCTGTGCGTTTCCTCCCCCTCGTTACAGAGGCGCTCCCTGCCCACCCCAAATCTGCTCCACTCAAACTTGTAGAGGCAGGTTAATCCATTTTGATGAGTAGAAGGAAGGCCAAAGGTTTGGCATGGGAAGATCTGAATTCAAATCCCACCCCTCACCCCCCACTTATTGGCTGTGTGATCCAGGAGGTTGATGACATAGTCTGTGTTTTGGTAACATGCAGCCATATTGACCTGCATAGTGGTTACAAGGATTCAATGAATTTACGCGCACAGAGCAAGCATCAGTACACCTTCATTCCTCTCCTTTCTCTTGCTGTTTCTCTTACCCTCTTCCAGCACCTTGAACTCCTTTGAATAGTGTAGAGTTTACCTCCTAAGGAGGTGGGTGAATAAGGGGACATAAGAATACCAAACAAGTGGTCAGGAGACCCAGGCGCCCTGCCCTCCCTCTCAGAGCAAAGTGTCATGTGTGAACATGGGGGAGTCCAGGCTGTCTGCACTCACATCCTCCAGCAGCCAGGTGGGAGGGCCGGAGCAGAGTCCCTCGTCCTGAACCCTGAGGGTGGAGTGCAGACAAGGAGACTCGTAACTCAAACTCATCACCACCTGATGCCGTGCTTTTTTCTCCATTATACAGGGAGGTTTGCTTTAATAGAACAAGGATGCTCCCCTGCATCCCTCCAAAGTCTCTGGAAGATGAACCCTGCGGGTGAGTACCACAGCCTGCTGCCACCAACGTGGGAGATAGGGCTGCAGGCCAGCTGCGCGGGGTCAAGGCCATTCGCCCAACCGTTCACTTCTATTCCCGCCGTGGTGGAGCCCCGTTGCCTCATCTGGGACTCTTGCAAAAGCCAGCTGCAGGCTCTTCCTGCCCAGGTCACCACATGGCATTCTGTTCTGTGCACTGGCCAGCCAAGTTGTCCCAAAACCCTCTTCTCTCGGGACATTTCCAGAGCTCCAAGCCCCTCGGGTGGTTTGCAGTGTCCTCAGAAAAAGCCCAGGCCTTTACTGCACAATTCAAGGCCCTCTCCGCCCTGAGTCCCAGCTCCTGCCTTGTCCTGCAGGAATCCTCCACTCTGACCCAGCTGCCTGACTAGGAGGCTCTGCCTGCAGGGCGGCCCGCATTCTCTGTGCCCTGCCTCGGCTGTCCTCCTTTGTGGAGGCTTCTCCAGCCAAGTCCGGGGCAAGCCCCAATTTCAGCACGGCTCCCCAATGTTTCCCACACCCTATACCCTTCCTAGCCAACTACCCCAAGGCATGGGGCACAGAACCTGTACCCCCCAGGGCACCCAGCCCCCTGCTTGACACAGAGCAGGGGCCCAAGAAGTGCCGCTGACCGATGACACCCGTGCTTCACAGAGCCGCCCAGCAGAACCCAGGCCTGCCGAGCGGCTGCCACGCACGCAGTCAGGATCAGATGAGGGGTCTCCCCTGATTACACGGGGTTCAAACTTAGCAGGACCCTCGTTGCTGCGCGCACTACAGGCGACCGCGGTCTCCTGGGCCGCAGCCCAGCCAGCGCCCACATCTCCCTTTTTACCTTTACTCACCATTTATCCCCATTCGTCTTCGGGGAAAGAACTCTGCTCTCATTTTTAAAATCTTGGTGCACAAGAGGGCTTATAATCTTCTCTCATCTCTGCACAAACTTTATAATTAGCTTCCTCAGCCTCCTGCCTCCCAGCTAATCCCTCTAAAGCCGCCCGAGCACCGGTGCACATCCCCGCAGCTGTGCACGCTTCCTCCGGCGTGCCTTCCCGAGGGCTCCCTTTCTTCCCACTTGATTCAGTTTCTCTTTTGACCATGGGCATCCTTCTTGGCCCTAACTGAGGGACTGAGAGGGGAAGGAAGGTCACAGTGTCCCCTGCAGTCACCACCATATCCCCCAGCAGCACGATGTCCCCAATGTCACCGTGTCCCCCTGTCACCATGTTCCCAGCATCACTGTGTCCTCCAATGTCTCTGTGACTCCCAGTGTCACCATGTCCCCCAATGTCACCGTGTTCTTTGTTGTCACTATGTCCTTATAGTTCCACAAGCGTAATGGTGCCCCCAACATCACCATGTCCCCAGTGTGACCATGTCCCCCAGTGTCACCATGTTCTTAGCATCACTCTGCTTCCCAGTGTCATGGTGTCTCTCAATAGCACCGTGTCCTTTATTGTCACCATGTCTCCCATACCCCCTTAGCATCACTGCATCCCTCAACGTTACTGCGTCCTTCCGTGTCGCCGTGTCCCCCAGTGTCACTATGTCTCCCAGCATCGCCGAGTCCCCCAGCGTCTCCGCTGTCTCCGAGGACTGCTCTTCCTCACAGCCCACTTCTGAACAGACAGGGCCTCCCCAGGGCCTTCCCGGCAGCAGCTCTGCAGGGAGGGGAGAGACAGTGAAGGTAAAGCCCATCTGGGCTCCCCCAGGACCCCGGCCAAAGCGTCTTGTGGCAACAATGCATTCAGAACCCTCAAGCGCTGACGGCCCCTTTCCTCTGTCGTTCCTCTAGCAAATAACTTCTTTATGAACTGGGATCCTCAATCTCCAAGCGGATTTTTGAAATAAAAAGACAAATGCGACCCAAGGGATCTTAAGTACAAAAGAGCAGGCGGATAGCAGCCGGGCTCCACCCCGAAGGCTCCTTCCCAGTGCGAGACCAAGCACACGACCCCAGAGAAGTGAGGGAAGCCACGGACCACCCCCGCCGCTAACATACCCGCACTCAGGTGACAGACAAGATTCCGCACATCGCTTCGGGTGGCTCGCTGACGCGCACACATACACACACTTATGCAGAGACACGCACACACACACGTACACACAGACACATACATATACACACAGACACGCATACACACAGGCACACACTCGCTTACTTGCATATACACAGACATACACACACGTGCACACACACAGACAAATCAGAAAACACTCAGGACCCAGGAGAAGAGCTGAAGGGGCAGGGTGGCCTGCTGTGTAGACCGTGCAAGGGGAGGGCACACAGGACTCCACGCGTCGCAAGGCTTCTCGCAGGAAGGTGAGGGCACCACCTGACCTCCAGCGTCATCAGCAGAAACAAAGAGCCTCTACTTCATCCACCACCTCCTCCTGCAGCCACAGGGAAGGGAGAAGAAAATCGATTTTCTTTTTTCAAAGAGGCTTAATGAACTTTTGATTCTTTCACCTTCAAAATGACCTGGCTCCCAGACCAGGGTAGTCATTCATTTAATCACTCTTTCATTCACGCATTCACGTACCCAACAAAGATTTCTGAGCTTCTGTTGTGTGTCAGGCTCTATGCTGGGTCCTGGAAATGCAAAGATGACTGAGCCATAGCACTCATCTTCAAAAACGTCATATTCTAGTGTGGCAAGTAGGTACATTATTAAAAGGCAGCATAAAACATGTTCTGAGATAGAGGTAGAGATATATTATATATACACAGGGTGTGACTGAAAGCAGGTTCAGGGGAATGCAAGTCAGGGAAGACTTCCTGAAGGAGGTGACGTGCTGTCTCCTGAGCAGAGACCTAAAGGACAACTTGGGGATTAGCCAGAGAAGGAGAGAGTTAGGACCGGCGTGGCAAATAGATACTGCCGTGGTGCTAACTCTGACCTGAGGGGTGGGCTGGAAGGATGGGCAGAGGAGGTGCTGAGGCTTTCTTTGTGCCGCGTCATATGGCAGAGCTGCCATAGCGTCAGGGCAGAGAAGGGCCACACAGTGCCTGACCTTCCCATCCTTGTTCTCCTCCTGGCATTCGAGGTGAGGGCATATGTGCAAAAGTGTGGTGGAAAAAGAAAGCTTGGGTATTCTGGAAGGGCTTTCGACTGACACACACAGTGCATCTGACAGGCTCTATTAAGGGGGCTGATGAATGCCCCTCGAGGATGGAACAGCACAGACAGTAAGATCAGCTTTGACCCCAGGAACTGCAATGGAAGAGCCCAGAACCCTTTCCCACTGAAGTCTGAGATGCTGGCAAAAGCAAACTCAGGGGGTTCCTACCTTAGATCCAAGAACAGGTAAGTAAGGAAGAGGGGGATGGTAACTGAGTCTGGCAAAAACAGAGGAGCAGTAAGAAGCAGGCATCACTGCAGGCTAAGTTTACCCGGACTGCCCCAGTTGTAGCACTGAAGGGCCCAGTGCTGGGACCCCAGCCTCCTCTCCACCTCCCATCCCCTGGTAAGTTCCCAGGATCAGGTGTGCCTCTTCTTGGCGCTGACCTCCTTGGCAGCGAGGCCGGGATAAGCTGGTTGCCTCGTGGAGCTGGAGAAAGACGTCACAACCAAGAACGGGAAACCAAGTCCGAAGGACTTGGCCGCACCCCTGGACATACTAAGGCCTGAAACCAGCACCCAGACTGGAAAACTGGACTCTTTGGATACACAAGCCGACAATTCTCAACTTAGCTTAATGGATCTGAGTTGGAGTTTCTGTCACCTGAAACAGAAAGGGACAAAGATCCCCCAAGGCACAGAGTCAGTGAGTGCCCTGTCTTTCCCAGATTCAGTTAGGGAGGCCCCTGGGGGTGGGAGGGTGGAGCTCTGAGGCCCCTCTCAGATCCTCTCACCTTGTCCCTGGGGATGAGGTCAACGATTCCTTTCCTGCAAGCCCTGATGGGGGAGGGGTGAGTATAACATAAACCCTCAGAGGTGGGACAGAGGGTTACTGCTCAGCTGATATGCAAAGTTACGTATATTGGGTTTTTCCCTCGTTGCATCCCTCCTTTCAAAATCATGAGGTTTCTCTCCCTAAGTGGGAGGACTTGACCACTTTTTTTTTTTCTTTTTTTGCGGTACGCGGGCTTCTCACTGTTGCGGCCTCTCCCGTTGCGGAGCACAGGCACCGGACGCGCAGGCTCAGCGGCCATGGCTCATGGGCCCAGCCGCTCCGCGGCACGTGGGATCCTCCCGGACCGGGGCACGAACCCGTGTCCCCTGCATCGGTAGGCGGACCCTCAACCACTGCGCCACCAGGGAAGCCCAACTTGACCTCTTTAACAAGACAAGATAGGTAGGATACCAGGCCTGGCCCATGAAGAGGGTGCATGCAGCTCTTCTTTACCACCTGTGAACGAGGCGAACCACGTGATCGGGAACCCACTTCATAGGAGAGAGAAGACAACCCTTCCCCCATTAACACTCTCTATGGGGGAGGGGGTGGACAGCAAGAGAAGGTTCTGGAGGAAGTGGGGAGCCTGGCCCTTCCAGGTGCAAGGAAGTGTTGGGGAGAAGGGCAAAGAGAAGCGGGGGGCAGAGCTGGGGGACAGCACATGGGGTCTGCCTCCCAGCTTGGGGTCACGGTGGGGAGACTGGAGGTGGGAAATATCTAGATAAGGCGAGAGACACTCCAGCAGCAGACAGCGTCTGCCCAGCTGCGCCGTGACCAAGCTCTAAAGGAGACCTCCTTTCGGGACCCACACCCCACTCCCACTCGGGACAGGGCCTCAAGGTATGTTGGGCAGAGCAGATTGGAGGAGGCTCTGATGTCTGGATTTCCTAAGCCACCTGGGTTCTAATGCGGGGTGGACAGGACCAGGCAGCAGATCAGGGTCTGGCTGTCAAGTGGTGGTGGGTGATCTCAGTTAGCATACAGACTGGGGGGCGAATCACTAGTGTCCCAGCCAAAGCCAGGCCCACAGCACCAAATCCTAGCAATGGTGGGACCGCTTTAGGGCAGTAAAGGATAGGGGAGGGTGCCAGGGGATTTCAGGAGGAAGAAAGTATAGGAGTCATCCCAGCTGTGTGTGGGTAGGGGAGGGAAGTGGAGAAAAACAGATTAAGGGGCAAAAGGAGAAAAAAATAGAATTCTCAGGAAATGCTCCAAAAGGTGACAGGCCTGGCAGAGGAACTGGGCAGGATGGGCCCGCGGGCGAGGAAACAGTTTTGTTGGCAGGCCTGCAAGTGGGCTAGGCCAGGGGCTGGGGGCGGAGCAGGCAGCAAGAGTGATGGATTCAGGAAGAGAATAAATAGGGTGAGAGAAGTCTGCAGGCTGGATAAGAGGCTGGGCTTTGCAGGAGGGAAACTTCCAGTGGCAAAGACACCAAAGCCGACCTAAGAAGGAGTCAGCAGGAAGGGGTGGGAAGGAGGATGCTGTGCCCGAAACCTTGAAGGTTGACTGATTGCTGTTACAAATGAACGGCTGGAAGGAGCAAGGATGGTGTGAACAGCCAATGTCCCTGGAGAAAAACGCTGGTGGGGTGTAGCCTCCAGGGAGAACTGCCACCCATCAGAGGCAACTCAGCCCTGCACAGGGTCTTCCAGTGCCCCAGGCTGGGTGGGATCTAGAGCCACTTTCAACACCACCTTTGAGTGACTCGAATTTGCCGTTATTTTATGAGCCAAGAAGAAAGAAAGAAAAAAATGGTGACAGACAAAGACATGCTATTAATTGCAAGATTGCATCCTGATTTCAGAGATATTAAAACGTGGCAGGGGGAGGGGTGCAGGAAACCTGGGTGTATTAAAGTCAGTGAAATACAACAGGAGTGAAGCATAGGCTGTGCGCAGATCCATGGTGAAGACCCAGTACTTATTCAAGGTTGGGTTTGATTGATTTCGAGTGATGACAGCATCAGGGTGCCACTGTGCTGTAACCTGATGGTCAGGTCACGATGACCAGGCGGCTAAGTGTAAGAAAGGAGGAAGTGGGGTGAATTGCCCTTTAAGAAAGGCGACTTGATGGATGGAGACTTCCCAAAGCTGGGGCTGAGGTGGTGAGGGGCAAGGCAAGCAGCTCCGCACAGCAGAACCCCCTGTGCTTGAGGCTCTGAGTGGTGGGTTCAGGAAGAAAATAAACGGAATGTGAGGGAAATTGGGTCTAACAAGAGCAGTACTTTTGTTTTTTGGGCTGCATCGGATCTTTTTTTTTTTTGGTTGGATCGGGTCTTGGTTGTGGCACATGTGCTCCTTAGTTGCGGCCAGCGGGCTCCTTAGTTGTGGCATGTGAACTCTTAGTTGTGGCATGCATGTGGGATCTAGTTCCCCGACCAGGGATGGAACCCGGGCGCCCTGCATTGGGAGCTCGGAGTCTTGACCACTGTGCCACCAGGGAACTCCCAAGAGTAGTACTTTTAATTAACAGATGTAAAGCAATCTAGCAGCCAATATTGAGATCTACGATGTGCTAGAAATACGGTTAGACACAGAGAATGAGGCTTAGCGTGGTGAGACGGGCTCATGCCTCACAGAATTTAAAAGCCAGGAAAGAAGACAGAAGCTCTGCACCTGAGTCCTCACCCTTTGGCCCGTGAGTTTCCCTGCTGCATCCAGGGGACCCCAGGCTCATGAGCCCACCTTGACTCTGCCAGTAAGTAGCTGATGGCTATGGGCAAGCTACTTGACTTCTTGGAGTTTCAGCTACTTTAATCCTAAAATGAAGGTGCTAAACCAAAGGGCTGCTGAGGTTACACTAGGAGTTTTGCAGGAAAAGATAGCGCATGATGCTGTGTTATAAATGATTACACTTTAATCTGGATGACCTCTTGAGAAAATATCAAAGGCATTAGTTTCTAAAAATTTCTAGGTAATACCTTACCCTTTCAACATTATGGTAAAACTATGAACAGTGACCCTCTTCTAAAAAATGAGCACATTCCCATTGCAGAAAATACCCCCCAGAGATCACAAAGCCCAAGTTATAAACCTTTGATCGAAGTCTGAGGATTTAATGCATAACATGGCGACTGCAGTTGATGGCACTGTATTGCATAATTGAAATTTGCTAAGAGAATAGAACTTAAATGCTTGCAACAACAAAACGAAAAGGAATCTTTGATGTCGTCCTTGAAGATGAGGAAACCAAGGAGAGGAAGAACAGTAGCGAGAAAGAACACGGAGCTCTGGGCTGACCGGTATATGCAGATGGTGTGACTTAAAAAAGAAAGAGATCGTGTTTGTGAATATAAACCCTCTTGTTCAACCTATAGGTCCTGAGGAAAGTTTTGCCAAAGATGGTTCTCTTTCTTTCTGGTGATAATGGAAAGACACACACGACAACATATTCATGGCAACTCAGGAAAGGAGACTTAGCACTGGAAGAACCCTGATATCTGATATTGACACAGGAAGGAAAATCCTTGGAAACTGTCTTTTAAAAAAAAAAACACCAGCATTAGAGTATCTTCCTGTCCTGCCTCTCCCCCACCCCACACTTGCTAATATTCTCTAGACAGCTTATCAACAAGGGAAGTAGGCTAATGAGATAGCTCAGATTTACAGAGCTTAAAATGCAAAGTGGAACAGGCAAAGTGGGATGGCTGAGCTCCTTGAAGGCAGGAAGTGTTCTGGTTGTGGCCCTGCTGTCCCAGGCAATGCTTGGCACATTGTAAGTGCTTGACAAATGTTTGCAGAATAAATGATGCTTGGGAGGCCATGCAGCGGTAAGGGTGGGGTGAGGTGTACAGTCAGCAAAGACTATGAAAATAATAAAATGGGGGCAAGGTAGCCCAAAGGAAGAAAGCTTTCTTGACCAGCCATGGGTCAGGGCACGGAGGAAACAAATAAACAACCAAGGAAAGTGCAAATCCAACAGCTGCTGTGGGCTGGGAGGATCTGAGAAGTGACACACAGGACACGCACCCTCAGACTGCCCAGGGCCCTGAGCAGCTGAGAAAGCAACTAAGGGAGCCTGAGGTCCAACAAATAAACAATCGCAGGTGTAAGAGATGGAGTGAAAACCAATAACATGAAAAAGCCAGTGGGAAGGAACTGGGAAGATGCTGGAGACAAGAAAGAAACTAGATTTCTCTGGGGTGACCCTAGAAGGCAGAAGCAGGAGTTAGGAATGGCCAGGACTTTCCTAGGACACAGAGGCTGATCTCAGTTCAACTTGGGAAACAACTTTTAAACAAGTGGAGTGATCCGAAGGTGACTGCCCTGTCAGAAAACGCCTTTGGCTGCAAGTAACAGAAGCCCTCCCACAAAATGACTTCAATCAGGTAGAAGTTAATTTTTCTATCACATAAAAGGAGTCTAGAGATAGACACTCTTGAGCTGGTACAGATTCTCCAAGATGTCAGCAATGTTCCTGGCACCTTCTATATTTCTGCCCTGACTGCCCTACTGCTGACTTCCCTCTTCAAATTTCCTCACAGTCACAAGATGGCTGCTGTGGACCCTGCAGTTTGACTGCGATCCATTCAGCCTGACACTAGTGGTCTACCTCCTCAGTCTCTGTGTTGAGCAAGACCACCTATAGCTTCACAGTCAGCCCCTGAGCTCCTGCCTGGTTCTGTCCATACCCCATAGAACGCAGGTGGCTCAGGAAAGCTGAACATCAGAGCCTCGTCCAATCCATCCTCCAAATATACCTTGATGAGGCCCTGTCCTGAGGGGGAGGGCGATGAGGGGTCTAAAAGGAAGTCTCCTTTAGAGCTTATTTATGGGTCTTGGCTGGACTGAAGCCCTCTGCTGTTGGAGTGTCTCTCTCACCTTATCTAGATATCTCCCACCACCTCCCTGCCCAGTACTCCTCCACTTGACCCCAAGCTGGGAGTGGAGAGTGAAGAGCTGGGAACCAGAGCCCTGTCTTGCTTTTGTCCAGCTCTGTGCCCTTCTTCTGTTGCTACCTACCCACATTCCAGGCAGGAGGGAGGGGGAAAGGCTGGGCACTTACTGAGTTAGTCACTTAGAAAGTTGACCCAAAACTTTCCTCCAACAACTTCTGCCCCCATCCCATGGCAGAACCTTCTTACATGGCCATCGCTACCTGTACAGGGAGCTGGAAGTGGCCGCAGCACCGGCAGACAGCAAAATGAGGCCCGGAGTGATGACCCCTCTGGGCCGTGGTTGGCATTCAAGTGGAGAAAAGGGAAAGTGGTATAAAATTTGAGGACCGTAAAGGATAGAGAGAAAACTTCAAGACGAATCCTGGAGAATGAAGAGCTTTGCTTTTGCTCTCTGCCGACATTATTTCCCAGGGGAAGAAATTACCCTTGACAGGGTAGCAGGGTGACTCAGAGAGCAGAGCTCTGCGCTACCAGGCAGGCAGCCTCCAGCACAGGTGTGGCCACTACCTCACTCTATGACGGTGGGTAACTCGCCTTCCACCTCTGGGCTTCAGTTTCCCGTCAGTAAAATGACCTCTAAGTTTACTTCCAAACCCCAAATCCACTGTTTCTTAAACAGTCCATTTTCTTGAAAGAGGAGCTCTCCTGGGCGTGATGGTCTGAAGCCATACAAGACATGTGGAGGCGGGTGGGCCTTCAGCAAGGTTCTCTCCTGCACGTACAACGGGAAAAGTGACAGGACAATGGCCCCAGAGAGTCGGGAGCTGGCAAGGCCAGTGGCATCTCTGAAAAAGATTAAAATCCTGGGACTTCCCTGGCGGTCCAGCGGTTAAGACTCCATCTGTGCTCCCACTGCAGCGGGCATGGATTTGATCTCTGGTTGGATAACTAAGATCCCACATGCCGCACGATGCGGCCCAGAAAAAAGAAGGGAAGAAAAAGGATGAATATTCTCCCAGAAATGGCATGGCGTCGATGGAAGTGGTAGTTATCTAATGCCAGTGGGCCAAGCAGGCCACGTAGAGGGTCAGAAGAGTCAGATGTTTACCCGACATATGAGAAAATATTAAACATGCCAACAAAAGTCAGGATCCTTGGGATAGAAAAAAAGCCTTTAACAGAAAATGATAGAAGTTTTTTTGATGTAAAACTGGCCAAGATGATAAGCAGAAAAACACTGTAAAAAAAAAAAAAATGTCCAAAGCATCTCCAAGTATGATGGAGGCATGAGATGTAAAGGACCATGAATACAAGTGCATGGGTGCCACGTCCTATGGCACAATGAGCCGTTACTTACCGATGGGTCAGTAGCCAGCTTTATACCAAGGGAATCAAAGGCACAGCCCCATCCCTGGCCTCAGGGAGGTTACCGTCTAGGTGGGAGGTGAGGATGGGGGGATTCACGTGGCTGGCTTCTGCCTCAGAGCTGCACCCTGGACATGCAGAGGAATCACCGGGTGTATTAGTCAGCATGGGCTGCCATGCAAATCCCACAGGCTGAGTGGCTTCGATAACAGAAACTTATATTCTCAGTTCTTGAGACTGGAAATCCAAGATCAAAGAGTTAGGAGGTTGGTTTCTTCTGAGGCCTCTCTCCTTGGCTTGTAGACGGCCGTCTTCTCCCTGTATCTTTACATGGTCTTCCCTCTGTGGTTCTGTGTCTTCATCTCCTCTTCGTAACCAGACACAGTCATATTGGATTAGTGCCCATCTTAATTAATTACCTCATTAAAAGCCCTGTGTCCAAATACAGTCACGTTCCTCGGAATGCACTGGGGGTTAGGGCTTCAGCATATGAGTATAGCGGGGAGAACACAGTTCAGCCCATACCTCCTGGAAAGCGTTTGAAAGTACTGACATTCAGACTCCACCTTCAGAGATTCAGAGACTTGGGTTTGGCCTGAAGCCCAAACTATTTTTTAGTATTTAAAAATGTTTTCAGTTTCTTTCTTTTTTAAAGCTCCCCAGCTGATTCTCAGCCAACGTTGAATACCACTGAGCTAAAGTAACAGCCGGACACGATTGGATGCCAACTGCGTGCCAACCCACACGATGATGTGAAGTCTTAGTACAACAGAGGTTCGTCAAAGGAGTGTCTGGCCGTCACGGCCAGAGGATTTGACAGACTTCCCAGTGGGTGGAAGGGATAGGAAGACATACATTGACAGAGCAGGGCGAGGCCTCCAGCAACTTTGCAAGTGGGGCCTTGCTTGATATAGTGAACATCTGCCTCTCAGGAGGGGTGGCATTGCCTGGTTTGAGGGAGAAGGGGCTGTAAATAAAGCAGCCACCACAGTCGGGAACCATGGTGGGCTTCTAAGCGCGAGCGCGATGTAAACACGGTGATCGCCCAGGATCAGCCAGCCAGCAGGACGGATCAGAGGGCCTGTGGGGAGTAACGCCCAGGCAGGGATATTGTCATGGCAACAGTACCTACACACACACACACACACACACACCCATGAGGGGAGGGGCGCTTCCTCAACGCATAGTGAATATGCAACCACGGCTCAGCAAGCTCACAAAGCCTAAAGAATTCTTAACTGGACATAAGAAGTCATAGAGTATGTAATCCTTTCTGCAGTTCAAAACAAGAATAATGCAGCTATGCTGTTACAGGAGAGGACAGAGGTTCTATGTGAGGCAGAGGGCGGGATGAAAGCACACCGAGGACGGCTCTGGAACACTGAGGATGTTCTGCTTCTCTCTTTTTTTTTTTAATTTTTGTTTTCATTTTGTTTTTGTATTGAAGTATAGTTGAATTACTGTGTTGGTGATGTTCTGACTCTTGATCTGCGTGCTGCTTGTATTGGCTCATTTACTGATAACTCATCCAGCTTCCTACTCCTGATTTATACGCTATTTTGTACGTAGTTATATTTCAATAAAAATGAAGTTAAATTTTAAAAAAGCTTCATGATATCCCATTGAAGAGATTTACCACACATGTGTAACCAATACCCTATGGGTGGGCATTTTCCCACTGAGGTTATTATATACGACACTGAAATAAATGCCCTTATAAACACAAATTTTTTTTTTTTTTTTTTTTTTTTTTTGCGGTATGCGGGCCTCTCACTGTCGTGGCCTCTCCCGTTGCGGAGCACAGGCTCTGGACGCTCAGGCTCAGCGGCCGTGGCTCACGGGCCCAGCCGCTCCGCGGCATGTGGGATCCTCCCGGACCGAGGCACGAACCCGTGTCCCCTGCATCGGCAGGCGGACCCTCAACCACTGCGCCACCAGGGAAGCCCCCCCAAATTTTTTTTTAAAGAACTCTTAAAGCCCACATGTGTAAAACTCTTTTCAGCTTACAAAGTGATTATATGTATATTATATAAATACATACATGTAAGTTAATATTATTTATAGAACAATTTTTAAATAATATATTAATATAATAGCCTTTAAATAATATAAATATATATACATAAGTGTTATCTCACTGCTCCTACAGTGACCTACAAGGAGAGGAAAGGCCAGGAAACCCCACTGAACAACGGAGAAGTGGTGAGTGGGCAGAGTTTCCAGGGTTTGTCGGTCTCTCGGCCCCGGGTCATGGATGTGGATGCCCTAGGAAGCCTTCCTCGGCTCTCGGCCTGCAGACCTCTGCCTTCTCGTCCCCAGTGCGGCCTCCATACGTTGATGAGGGCTGGTTGAAAGCAAAGGAGGAGCAGCCCATTCTTGACGAAATGGAAACCAAGGACGGCCGGCCCTTAAAGGTTCTGTACCCACCGAGGGGAAGATACTGTGACCGCAAGTGTCTGCTTTCAAAAACAGGAAGGGGGAAACCAGCCCAGGGCAGATCTGGAATCGTTCCATGGAAGTGGAATGAATAACTCCAAATCCTGCTTTCTCTGGCACTCACGGTGGCCTCCGTGAGCCGGGCAGCTTGCTTCCTCGAGAATGTTTTTGTCATTTTGTCATCGTGCCTCTCACAGTGGGGGGCGATGGGGAGGGGCCGTGGGAGGGGCCACCGGGGGAGGGGCGGGTGGGAGGGGCCACCAGAGGCCGGGTCCTGCTGAGGAAGGAAAGGGAGAGAAGATGGGGCAGACCCAGCCCTGGGAGGAGGCCCCGGGGTGCAGGCTGGAGAGCTCTGATTTCACAGTCCTGTCACTGTGTTAGTCAGGGTTCTCTAGAGAAACAGAACCAATGGGATACATACAGATTCACAGAAAGAGATTCGTCACGGAGGACTGGAGCATATGATCACGGAGGCTGAGAAGTCCCACGGTCTGCCGTCTGCAAGCTGGAGGCCCAGGAGAAACAGGGATGTCATCAAACTGAGTCCAAAGGCCTGAGAACAAGTTACAAAGTCCTAGTGGAGGCTGAAAGCCCGAGAACCGTGAGCACAGGTGTCCCAAGGGCAGGCGAAGACAGCTGTCCCAGCGCAAGCAGAGAGAGAATTCTCCTTCCTCTTTTTTATCCTATCCAGGCTCTCTATGGATTGGAAGATTCCTACCCCCATCAGTGAAGACTGTCTTCTTTACTCAGTTGACGATTCAAATGCTAATCTCTTCCAGAAACACCCTCACAGACGCAGACTCAGAAATAAAATTTTACCCGCTACCTGAGCACCCCTTAGCCTTATCAAGTTGACACACAAAATTAACCATCCCACACCGGTTCTAACAAGTGACACAGAATAACCTGGGGAAGCCATAGGGTGCAAGAACCAAGTCCCCTGATTACGTTTAGGTGTAACCGGCCAGCACTCCACTCGTGACCCTTCGCTGGAATGGAGGCCGAACCTTCTACTTCAGCCTTTTCTCTTCTGGAAAATGGATGGAAAGCAGTTTGTGTGTGATGTCTGGAAGCAGTTTGTGTGTGATATCTGGAAAGCAGAAGAGGCTGCAAAGAGACAGACCTTGAATCTGGAGCTCGCTGGGCAACCGTCCAACCTTCAAAGCTGCGCTGTTTCCTCCCTGCGCAGGGGGGATAACGGTGTTTACCGGGAAGTCTGTGGTGATGTTATGAAGCACCTGGCACATAGTAGGACATCAATAAAGATTAGGTCTCCCTTTCGGTTTAGCTTATTGGTAAACAGCTCTTGGCTACACGGTCCAACCTATTGATTTATGTGATTATCTCCACGCAAGATTCAGGGGAGGGGATGCCCCATCTCATCCCATTTCCTTCTTCTGCCCCTAACTCCTTCAGCACTTTATCTCTTCCTGTCTCGTTCTCACGCTGACTGTATAATTGTCACGTGTGCGCACAGCTTATCTCTCCTGCTATACTAGGAGATGGGTTGGGAGTGAGAACTAGGCCATTTATTTTGGGGTCCCCAGTGCATGGCACACTGCAGCACCTTGAGGTGCTCAGGAAATGTTGTGTTGAGTGCCGGAATGAATAACTGCATGAACGTTCATGGGGCAGAAACGGCCTATGATTCTCCACCTAAGGTCGATATAGGGTCAGTGAGGTCAATGTTAGGATTTAAAAGCATTTGAGGGACCTTTGATGGTTCTGACACTGTTTGGAGCCGAGAATGACCTTTGAGACTGCTCGGTCCATCCATCAGAGTCGTCAGTTTCTTCTCACTCCTCCCTTGGGCTGAGACTGCGAAACATGAGCTGTACCCCGGCCACTGCCCTTGCGTATCTATTATGTTGGACTGGGCCCCCCCGAGAAGCTCAGGGCCTGGGGCCACTGAACCCCGGGTGCTAATTCTGACAGGGAAGGTCAGCATCTGATGTACCTCTCTGTGTCAGTCAGGGTCCCCGTGGTAGACACAGGATGCAATCAAGGGTTAATTGAAGGGAGTTTAGGGTAAAACACATGGGGTAGCGTGTCCAACACTCTGTGTCCACCAAGGGACAGAAATGTGCCTAGGAGACAGTATCAGTGGGAAGCCGATGCTGCCCCTGTGTCTGAAGGGGCACGGGGAAGAGAGAGAACTGCTGGTGCAGTGAGAGCTGAAGCTACACAGCGGCCACCCGGTGGCCTTGAGTGGAAGAATGCAGACATTGTCAAAGCTATGACCTGACAGGGAAGGGGGAACCAAATACTGCAACCTCTCTCTCCCCTTTCCCTCTGATCTCCTGCTCGTGCCTCCCACTGGCCAAATCCAACCAGAAGCCAGAGGGCCAGGGAGCCTGAGAGGTAATCCATAGAGGTCAAACTCCTAGGTCAAAGGACTAAGAATAGATCAGGAAGGGCAGATGGAGATTTAACAAGCCAAACACCTCAAAGGAGATCAGCTTCCAGCCAGAGGAAACCCTGGGCAGGGTCACCAGTAGCATCCTGGAGACTTTGAGTACATTTTGGCTCCATAAATTCTCTCCACAGCCCTTCTACACGCCAGGCACTGCTGGGAGTCATAAGCCTGCCCAGAGGAATTCACAGTCCTGGAAAAGAAGCAAAATGACCTCTTTTTTTACCCTTCTTGAGTCTGTTATCAACCTAGAGCAACAGGTGGGGCTCCAAAGCTCCAGACGGCTGTGACCCGAGCTACCCTGGAAAGTTCTCCAGACCTACATCACGATCTACAGCTACATCAAGATCATATGAACTCCAGTGACCATGAATTCGTGGTGGGTCCACTATCTACCAGGCTTTTTCATATTATGTATATAATCCCCACATAGTCCCATGAGGGATGCAAGAACTAATATCTCTTTCCACCATCCCTACATTTTTTCAGGTGGGGAAACTGATTGACAGCTGAGAGGGGAACCCAGGCTTTACGACCCTAGAAACCCTGTCCTCTCTCTTCACCCATGAACAAGGGTGTCTGCGGGCCTGACAGGCTCCCAATTCACCCTGCTCCCCAGCTAGTCCTGAGGTGGCCTCAGCCTCCTGAGGCAGAGTAGACAGGGCTCAGAGGGTCAGGCTGGACCACACCACAGCTGTCTGAACAGAAAGAGAGGTGATGGGTGCACGGAACAGGGTAGAGTCCTCATGTCATGCAGCACCGGCTGGGAGAAAATGTTCTTTTGGCTCTTCTCTGATACCACCCCAATCGCTCACCTCCTATGTGAGCTCAACCACGTGTCTACTCCTCTCTTCAGGAAACAGTTCGGAAAAACATGCTCTCCAGGATCCAAGTAGGAGCCGCAACCAGGGCTGGGGACAACAGCAGGAAGATGCTCAGCACATGGACCACCAGAATAAGATGCACCCTACAGGCCAACCTCATCTTCAACTGGCATCTGTGGAGGCTTCTGCAAACACATGAGCTGACCCTCTGTGACTGTGACAGACTTAGGAAGATCAAATCAAAGAGCGTGAAACAGCCAGAGCGTAGAAGGTGGGTGTTGGGTCCGGTGTTGCTGCATGGGGAGAACTTGGTTTCCATGACTATCCAGGGCCGCCCCCAAAGTCATTGGCACTTCTTGGGTACCACTTGCTGGAGCTGAAGGAGGCTCCGGGTTTGGCAGGGCAGCTGGCAGAAGTGTACCAAGTCCCTGGGCTCTTGCTGGATTTGGACACCATCCAAGAGGCTGTGGGACATCCCAACAAGAATCACATGTACAGGCATGGTGGCAGTGGCTGTAGTTGAACCCACCAGGTCTGGGGACCCCACCCCACCCGTGGGCAGAGCAAATCCACCTCCGGGCATTATGGCTCTTCCACCTGGTATCAGCCCACCCAACCTCAATGGGGATTCCCCCTCCTCCAGGGAGACTATTAGACGTGACCTCTCCAGTCTCCTTGGGACCCTCTTCACCAGGAAATTAGGGGCCCACCTCCCTCAAGAAATGCAGTACCTGGAGTACTGCTGAGCCTTCTCAGTCACTTTTTTCCTGAAATGCCCCTTGTGAAAGTGTGTAGGGTGATTGTGAGCTTTTTGTCTCCTCTTTGCAACATTAACATGGGCCCAACAATCCATGCACAGAGCAATGAATTGAGTGGGGAAAACAAGCAAAGGCTTGAGAGTCAGAAGCCTGGGTCTTCATCCTAATTCTGCCACAGACCAATCCTTGTCCTGAGGAAGTCGCTTACCTCTCTGGGAAAGTCGGGGAGAAAACGGGAGGCCCCCTAATTGGGAACCCGCCTGGTGCTTTCCAAGTAACCCTTGAGCCTCAGTAGCCATGACTGCATTAGCTCTCCTGTGAGGAGACCCTTCTGGCACCCTGCACCCCACCAAAGCTGATCTCTGGGCACCTTACACACCTTTTCATCCCCACCCACCCAGAGACCCAGTGTTTTTGTATGAGACCAATTCATTCCTTCATTGGGCAATGACTTATTGAAGACCTACTAAGTTCTGGGCCTTGTCAATAAGGAAGACTAGGTGACTTCTCAGGACAGAGGAGTTCTTTAAGGGTCTACTCTCCCAGCAACTGTGAAACTGAGACAGGGAAAACCCTTTGATTTAAGCAGCACAAATAGCATCCCATCTCCTTCGCTCCTCTCTTCCCTTCCCCTCCTGGCACAGAGCTGTTGGTCAAGGAAATGGTTGGTGAGGGTGATGGGGTATTTGTGGAGAAGGTGGAGGATGTGGGAGTTCTTTGTACTGTTCTTGCAACTTTTCAATGGCTTTGGAACTACTTCAGAATAAATCTGACTTACTTAAAGAGCACAAACAGTGGAGGCTCGGGATCGGGTGGAGACCAGTGGGTGGAATGCTTAGGGGCAGTAGGCACAAGAAGACCCTATCGCCCCACCCCGGTCAGGCCACCGCACTGACCTATGGAAAACACCATTTCCATTGCAGCGGCCGGCACAGGCTGAGAGAACCAGGCTAGGGGACGGGCTTGGGCTCCTGTCCGGCTTCGCCACTAATTCCGTCATTTATTCAACAGCTCTCTGTGGATGACCCGCCTTCTACCAGGTACGGTGTGGAATGCTGTGTGGGTGTGGATGAATTGCTTCCCCTCTCTGAGCCTTGGTTTCCTAAACTCTAAAACGAGTTATTTGGACTCAGTGATGCTTATGGGTCTTTCTAATGCTCACCCTTTCTGAGTCCATAACAAAGGCTCTGGGCCATCTCATGTCTGGACCTTGAAAAGGGGTGCTGGGGGCTTTCGGGGTAGGTTAAGACTTGCTTTATCCAGCATACAGAAGGCAAAGGGAAGAGAAGCAGGTTTGGAGTCAGCCAGACCCCCTCGATGTTCCAGGGCTACCCTTTAACATCTGTAAACCTTGAACTTGGACTAATGAATGAACCTGTCTGCACCTGGTCACCTCTCCTGTATGAAGTGGTGACATCAACATCTGCCCTCAGGGTTGTGTTGGGGATTCCCTGAGCCCTCGCTCAATGCCTTCCCTCTTCCCCTTCCCCCTCAAATCGCATCTCAGGGCCCTGCCAGCCCCGAGGAGCCTGCTTCGCAATGACCTCTTTGGATGAAAGGCGCTGGGGCAACAGGAAGGACTGTTGTTTTAACTGCTCTCCGTTTCCTCCCTTTGTCTCCAGCATTATAAACAAGCCTATTCCCCAAAGCCACATCTGATAATCCAGCTGCAGGAGGTCAGTGGTCAAGCAATCAGAAATGCTCTTAGCCGGGATTAGGTAATTCAGAACTGGGTTTGATGACTGCAGCAGGTTGGAACCAACCCATCCTTGATGACACCAAGGCTGTCTGGGCACAGATGCCCCTTGAGAAGATGCCAGATGCCCAAACAGAGCAGGAGTGCCTGGGGCAAGGGTCAGCCTGTCCACACGGCTCCCTGAGACAGCTCCCAAGACAGCCCAGCCTCAGGACCTGAGGCCATGACCAAAGGCCCTGCTTGGGGAGGTCCTTATCAATATACAAAACACTTTCACCCATCTCAGCTGATCCTTGCAGCTACCTTGTGAGGGAGATAGACAGGCAGAGCGTTTAGAAGGAAAGAACCTGGGCCCAGAGAAGAGACGGGCCTGCTGAGGGCCCACAGAGCAGGGAAAAAGAGAGCAGAACCCTCTGGATCAGGTTTCTGGACCCAGACAGTCAGAGACATCAGCCTCCCAGGCTTGTCACAGAATCTGTTGAGTGACAGGGTCCTGTTGCCCCTGAGTGGAGCGAGCCCGCAATCTCCTTCAGTATTTCTCTAATGCACTGAAAGCAAAGGCCAATTAGGTGATACACTTAAAGAACACGTACTGTGTGTGATGTTATGTGGGGACCCGAAGACTCCTCTGGCATTAAATGGAGGCATTAAATGGAGGAATAAACATATCAATAACAAATATACTCAAAAGAACTCCCCCTTTAGTCAGCCAACCCACCTGATGTATACCAGTTGCTCTAGTTAATTACAGCTCAGCTGAGCTTTCCGGCAGGGAAAGAGTTAATAGAGCTGTTATTTGTGGTCACTTATCTCCCGCATAAGCTCTTATTTCCCTAAATTGGTTGAGACAGGAGAGGAAAGAGAAGGGGGGAAATAGGAAGAGAGAGAGGAAAAATGGATTAGTTTCAAGATCAAAAGATGCTCAGAGATCCAAAAGGAAATACAAGCTCCGGGGGTGGGGGGATTTTCAGGACTCTGTATCCTCTTGATAAGGAACTAGTTCTTGGGATGGTCCCGCCCTCCTGTCTACAGCCCCAGGCCCGGGTCCCCTCTGCAGTGAGAGCAGGCGATGCCCTCACTCCAGGAGCTGGTGAGCAGCTTAGACCCCCACAGACCCAGACCCGGGAAAAAGCCCTAAATCCATGACAAGAAAGAACAGCTAGGAAACACCTACTTTGTTTCAGGTATGGCTTATGTCGATGACAAGTGTGAACACAAAAATATTGGCTCAACTCACCTATGCAAAGTAAACACACATTCAAACATATTTCCATGTATCCACAGGCACCCGTGATCCTCACTGAGGCCTAAACTAAGAGTAAAGCAGTGTAGTTAACCTTGATGATAAAAGTATAAGTGGAGGGATGAAGTCGGAGATCTTCCTGGATGCCGGGGGCTTAGGAATTTGAGACTGTTTCATGTGGAAAAAACATTGAAGGAAGAACTGCAATAATTCATTGCCTTGATTATTTTCTCACAAAATTAGATTAAAACTTCTCAAACTGTTCGAGGTTTGGAATTTTGGGGACCAGAGCTGAGGACAAATAAGGGAGTTCGCCAGATAGAGGGATGCAGATAAAACCCATTAGCTGTTCAACAGATTGATGGAGGAACTACCCATGGGGAGCTGGGGCCAGGCATTCTCACCCCTGCTCTCTGATGGAGCAGGCACGTGTTATTTCTGCTGAGGCTCTTTGCTCACCCTTCGTTCTGGTCCTTGTAGCCCCATCACCAGCAGGAAAGGTGATGCAGCAGAGAGAAAGAGAGGGAGAGAGAGAGAGACATTGACAGGACCTACAGATATTTTGTAATCCAGGATTCATGTAATGCAGCCCTATCCTAGGTGTGTCAACCTGTCCCATCTCTTTCCTTTTGCTTCTTGCCAATGTTTTTAATCTATTTAGTAAACCATGCTATTTGAGCATCTCATTGTGAACCTATTTCACGACCCCTGGGAAAACTTGGCTGAACACTATTTACACTCTACCAAAGCATCAAAATATCCCTAGACAACAAATCCAAAAGATGAAGGGCATTTAACTTGGCAAAGACAAAATGAAAAGCATTTCAAGTAGAAGGGATGGCATGGGCAAAGGCCCTGGGGCATTTCCCTCCTTTTAGGGGATGGTATTGGCAGAATGTTGCATGGGATGTATTTATTATAGGCTTCTAAATGGTTAGGGTTTTTTTGTTTGTCTTTTGGTTCTACTCTATTCTAGTTAAAAACAAAACAAAAAATAAAGCTATTTTGGAATGATCTGGTCATAGGAAAGAAAGTACTAAAAGTGGAAGGTTCTAGAGTGAAGTTGACAGGGGCCTTGGACAGGCCCAGGATGTAAACCTGCATAACCCAAATGCTTCACTCTGTCCCTTTCGTCTTAACAATGATACTGTTCTGACAGTGAGGCCTCATCTATCTCACATAGTTGGAGAAGGAGCCATTTTACAGAAGTCAACTTTGCAGATAACAAAAGTTTACTTTGTAAAGCACTAAGACTTTTTTTTTCTTTGCTGTAAGTCATTCCAAAATTTTGTGGAAGAATTTGTAAGTAGGAAAGAGGTTGTGTCATAATATTAACCTCTAAAATAAAATACAACATTTTTCATACAATATGTAGCAGATGCAATGCCACGGCTCACCAAATCCTGTATCATATTCCTTCTTCCTATGCATGACCACACTTTCTGTCCCCTTGCAGGTAGGTGGGCCACGTGACCAGCTCTCACCAATGAAATGTGGACAAACATGACGCGTGTCATCACTACGCTGAGGCAGTGAATGTGGAGGCCTCAGGTTGGGACAGAAGAGCCAATCAGAGCAGCTTTGATCCCTGAGTCACCACTTATAACACAATAGCCCCAGAAGGTTGTCTGGATTGGCAACAATTCTGTGTAAATAAGAAAGAAACGGGCTTCCCTGGTGGCGCAGTGGTTGAGAGTCCGCCTGCCGATGCGGGGGACGCGGATTCGTGCCCCGGTCCGGGAAGATCCCACATGCCGCGGAGCGGCTGGGCCCGTGAGCCATGGCCGCTGAGCCTGCGCGTCCGGAGCCTGTGCTCCGCAACGGGAGAGGCCACAACAGCGAGAGGCCCGCGTACCGCAAAAAAAAAAAAAGAAGGAACAAACTATTGATGCACACAACACATTGTGATGTAAAGTATTACGTACTCTATGATGACATTCATATAACCATCTTGAAATGACAAAATCATAGAAACGGAGAAGAGGTGAATGGTTGGTGGGGTTAAGGAGAGAAGAGAGTGTGGCCATAATGGGGTAAAATGAGGGATCCTTGTGGTGATGACAAGTTCTGTGCCTCGACTGCATCAGTGTCAATATCTTGGATGTGACATTGTGCTACAGTTCTATGAGATGCTACCTTTGGGGGAAACTGGGTAAAGGGTACGGGAGAGCTCTCTGTATTATTTTTACACCTGCATATAGATCTACAGTTAATTCAAAATAAAAGGTTTAAGTTTTTAAAGAACGACAGAGATAAAAATTATTACCATGTGTGGCAGGGTTAAATATCTATTCTGCCCTTTTTCCTAATCACTGAAGTCCTATATATTGGAGCTGCGATATATCCAGTTAATAAAACTACATTTCCCAGATTCTTTTTTCAGATGGGAATGCCCAATGAGTTTTAAGCCAAAGTCATTTGCAGGAACTTCTAGGAAACTTCTTTCAAGGTTGCTAAAACTCTTTTCCCTCACTCCTTTCTCTTTCCAGATTCCAGGAACATGTACAAGATGGCTGGAGCTACGTACAGCATTTTACCACCACAATGACATCCAGGACTAAGGATAAAGGACAGAAAGAGCTTGGATACCAATGGCTGTATCTGAGACACCATACCAGCCCAGGACTGCCTCTGAGTTTCTCATTTAAAAAGAACAAAAATAATTGGGAATTTGAGAGTGAGGGAAAAGAAGAGAGAATAGTGGATTGTACTGGTTAAGATCCAGAGAGAAAATTTTTGAGAAGCTTCTAGGAAAGTCTGGGGGGAAATGATCAATGAAGATCTGTTGGATGTTTTGCTGTGAAATAACCTCCTTGGGGCCTTTAGGGAAGTTTTAGTAAAGAGTTGGCTTTTGAAAAATTATTTTTAAAATATCAGAACAGTGTTTCCCTGAGTGTGACAGCATGCTGAGAGGTGCCACCAAGCAGCCCAAGTGTATCTGGGTTACACCCAAATGGCCTACACGCCCAGGGTGTCCTGAGCTGTACCATACTGATGTTCAGTAATGTAAGTGAAAGATAAGAAGAAAGCAGGTGATTTTAGGAGGCACGGGCAGAAGAACGTCTGTTCTAGCAAAACTATGATCAACTTTTTAAAAGTACAAAAAGTAATTTTTAAGAGGAAAGTCAGGGAGGTTCTTTTTCTCCTTTTTTTTTTCCTGCAGACCTGACCTTCAGTCAAGGTACAATGAAGCTTAGAGCTACACAGGTGCAGTCAAGTTTTGTTTTTTCTCCCCACTTACTAGTTACGTAATTTTGGGTAAATTAGCCAGTACCCCAAACCTCTGTTTGCTCATCTGAAAAAGAAAATAAAAATGACCCCTAGTTCTACATGAGAGCATGCATTTGAAAATTCCAGCACACAGTAGATACTCATGCCAATTCTGACCCTCTTCTAACCGTTCCTAATCCAACTTCTTCCCTAGCATGACCAATCTACTGTGAGCTACCTGAAAGACTTGAGGATTGAGAGACACATTCCTAGCTTCTCAGAAAGGAGGAGAAAGCATTTATACTAATGTCTTGGGGGTGGGGGTGGGGGGCAGAAGCAGGGTCTTCCCATCTGTTTCTCTTGCCAGGTAACACAGAGTCTGGAAGAGGCTGGAATGTGGTCTCTCCTGCCTGGGAGAGGAAAGCCAATCCTTGCATCAAGAAAGAGAAGATCCTGGTTCAGCCAACAACCTAACGTGGGTGCTGCAAAAACACTCCTTTCTCGCCCGAGGCTTGCTGACTACCTCTCACGTGGGCAGGTGGTGGTACAAGGCAAAGCCTCCTGTTCCAGGAGTGTGTTGACAGATCCATGGAAATTCAGAGAATGGAAGCAACTGGAATGTTACAAAAAAACTGATTTACAAGACCAGAGGAATAAAACTGGATACACTGTGTGTCATTCTGGCAAACAAGGCCAGGGGTGGGTGGAAGGAGGTGGGGAGGTAGTCAGGGAAAGTAGCAGAACGTTCCAGCAGAATGTTCCAGCATCAAGGGCGTGTGTCGCCAGGGACTGGTTTGGGATGTGAGGAGACCCTACTGGGTTCGGAGATCATCCAGCCCAATTCTGCCGTCTGGGGAAGCTTGCCTGCCCTGGCTCTCTTCTCCAGGAGGACCAAAGCTCCATTCAAGGACTGGGCAACTGGCACCATAGAGAGAGTGCTCAGGACCAGGGCTGGGTGACCCAGATGCTGTCTCCCTGGGGTGGTGAGGACCCAGGGACTCCACATCTCTGGACTTCTTATTTCTTCTCTAAAAAGTGACAAGGCTGGACAAGGTGGTCCCAAAAGAGTCTGCCCATCTTCAAAGTCTGTGATTCTGCAGGAAGCCAGCCGCTCTCCTGAACTGTAGGGAAGCCTATGGCAGTCCATCCCTGCCTCCCCTGCTGCCCTTAGAAGGTGCACACGAGACAACACGGGTCTGATTCACCCCTGCTCTCAACTATGCAGAGAGCTGTGATGACTAAGAGCTGACCAGGTCAAGGTGAGGTTACCACATCCACGAAGCGAGACATGGAACCGGCCCTTTCCCTGTCGAGCTTTTTTTTTTTTTTTTTTGGGGTACGCGGGCCTCTCACTGTTGTGGCCTCTCCCGTTGCGGAGCGCAGGCTCCGGACGCGCAGGCTCAGCGGCCATGGCTCGTGGGCCCAGCCGCTCTGCGGCATGTGGGATCTTCCGGACCGGGGCACGAACCCGCGTCCCCTGCATCGGCAGGCGGACTCCCAACCACTGCGCCACCAGGGAAGCCCCCTGTCGAGCTTTTGACTGGTCTGTTCACCTCTCTGGACCTTAGCTTTTTCATCAATAAAACAAAAAACAAGTGCCTGCCTATTTCACGGGCTTTCCGTGAGGATGCCATGAAGCTGGTGATGGTGGGAGCTCTGTGGATGCCAGGGCAGTAGTTCTCACACTTGGCTGTTTGGTAGAATCCACCCAGAGCCCCCTTCAGAGACCCCTACTGAGTTGGCACTTTTCTAATGTTCCCTGCGGGATTCCAGTGTACAGCCGGGGATAGAAACACTTCTCTCCGACTCTGCATAAATATGGGGGCCATTATTGCCAGTAGAGATAAAAATTTCAGTCAAGGAATTATTTAGTTTATACAAAACTAACAACCGGTTTGACCCATTTCTGTACTAATGGCTGTTTATGTTCACATTGTTCTGCATAACATTGAGTGACCGGATACGGTGCTTGCTTGGATTTCTATAACACTTCAGATTCTTGTGGAAATGAGGAAATAAACAAATAGAAAAAATAAAATCTTAAATTCATCTCTGTAAAGATCTCCAAACCAGCGGTTTCCAATCATCAGTCTTCAAGACCAAATGTGTCCAAACCACCAGAGGTTTTGGTCGAAGTTACAAATTTTCCAAACTCCACTCCATAGAGTGAGTGCAAACTTCGAAGTGGGGAAAGGGTATGGACCACCGTTCCAGGTGGTTCTGAAGCACGGCCAGGTTGGAGAATCTCTGCTAGTGTCTTCCAGGATGGGCATATCCTACCAGGAAAGAGGGCCTCCTGGAAGGAAGAGGCGGTGCGACCTTGAGCCTTCGGGTTCTGTTTACTGGGCCTTTGTGTTTCCAGCTGTGAAATGGGACCGCGTAAATGATGGGCTCTGGTGATGTTTGGGCACTTAGCCCACAGGCAGTTTGCTGTCACGTGAGGGAGTATGGCCCCCGTCGTAACAGAGCCAGGTGGAGGCCACCAGCGAACTCAGATTCACGCTGTTGCTGGCATGGCTGGCTCCCCCCTCCCTCCCGCCCCTCAACTCACTCAGAAAGCCTGATTCCCTCAGCACCCGGCAGGCCGTCCTGCCCCGTCTTCATCCCTTTCCTCAGCAGATGCAGACGGAGCCCCAGGCTCAGCACTGGGCCACACGGAGAACACGACAGAAGCCTCCCCTGCACCTTGGAGCTTAGGGTCTCGTCTGGGAAACAGGCGAGGGCCGGGCTGTGTCAGGAAAAGCAGAAAGTACCACGGGAGCAGCAGCGACGGGCGTCAGGCCCAGCAGCGTTGCTGAGAGTCCGCCGTGATGGGGATCTCACAGCCTCAGTATCCGATCGTGGACGGCTCACCCTACCAACGTGTCCTCAGGACCCACTGTTGTCATCTCCACTTGATGGTGGAGGAAACGGAGGCTCAGAGGTTTCAATGACCTAGAGGCAGGCGGCAGCTGAGGAGTGAAGCTGGGGTTGGAGCCCAGAAGCAAGGACACCAGTGCTGGTTTTCTGAATGGCTAGGTGCTCTCTGTGTCCTGTTAAGACCTTGTCTTTTAGTCACGAGCTATCGAGGGATTTTGCATACCTTACCAGGGCCCTTGGGAGGATGGACCCAGAGAAGAGGTGATGCAAGCCTTAGAAACTTCCTGGGAATTCCGGGTCCTCAGTGTGTGGTAGGAAGGGAGGGAAGGATATGAGCTCTGGGTGGGGCGCATCTCCGTGTCCCTGTGGACTCCTCGTCCCCTAGGGCGGGGTGTAGACGGAAGAAGGCCAGAGCCAGCCCCTCAAACGTCCAGGGCCCACGACAGAGCCTCCGTTGCCAGCACCTAAGGGCGGGAGGTGTGGACAGAGCCCCGGACTCAGACACAAAGGCTGGAGTTCTGAACCCACTCAGCTACTCTCTAGCTCCTAGCTAATGACTTAAGTGTGTGGTGCCTTACGTACAAAGCAAGGAGATACTGCTTGCCTCAAAGTGCTACCGTGAACACAAAAGGATGGGTATTGACACTTTGCATGCATTTTTTTCAATTGACAGCTCTCAGCTGTCACCCCCGCCTTAGAGCTTGCTTCAGTGGAAGACAGCCTTGCCCAAGGCCATAGCCCTCACAAGTCAGCGCACATCCAATGACACATCCACTCCCAGATCTGAAGGCCTGTCCTCTTGCCCCAAGTTGGGGCTGCAGTCCCACCTTCAGACTCCCTGTGAAAATGCGCTGAGTCTCCATCAAGACTCCATGGCAGCCCAGATCGTATGGTAATCCTATGTTTAATTTTCTTAGGAACTGCTTTACTGTTTTCCATAGCAGCCGTACCATGTTGCATTTCCACCAACAGCGCACAAGGGTTCCAACAGTTCCACATCCTCACAAACACGTGTCATTTTCTGAGGTTTTTTGCTAGTAGCCATCCTAATGGCTGTTGGTTCAATATAGGTTCCCAAGCCCCTGCTAGACGTGCTGTGTTTCTTAGGTGTCCCAGGCAGTCTGACACACAGACAGGTTTGAGAACCACAGCTCTGAAATCCAGTAATCACAGCATCCCGCTCCTGCACGGATCGGATACGCATTTCCAAGCTTTCAAAACAAACATCACAAGAAATGGTGCAACAGGCCTGGGACCCTAATGTCCAGAGCCCTGTGTCCTCCGTCTCCTTTGAAGTGGCCTTCAAAGTGGTCTTTGCCAATAAAACGGGAGCTTCGAACCAGCAGAGCAATAAGATCTGTTTGACTTTGCCGTTGGCTCCAACCCCCCCTTTTTTTTTTAACATCTTTATTGGAGTGTAATTGCTTTACAATGGTGTGTTAGTTTCTGCTTTATAACAAAGTGAATCAGTTATACATATACATATGTTCCCATATCTCTTCCCTCTTGCGTCTCCCTCCCTCCCACCCTCCCTATCCCACCCCTCTAGGTGGTCACAAAGCACCGAGCTGATCTCCCTGTGCTATGCGGCTGCAACTCTTGTACTGGGTATGAGACTCAGCTAGGACCTCGTTGGGAGAGATCGTTTCTACTGAGCACAGACAGACACCATACCCACACAGGGGGATCGGACCCAGTCTTCCTCCTTCTTGGTGTCTATCCTCCTCAATCCTACATGTACCGCCCCTAGGGACCGCCCCCCCCCGGAGGGTCTCCACCACACAGCTTTCCCACCACACTTCATAGAAGCTAGGAGGGGGCTCCCGGCCCAAGGGCACCCATCGCGCAGGCCTGAGGGCTCAGGGCAGTGAGGCTGCGCCATGCCCTCCCCTCCCTGCCCTGTTTCCTTTCAGGGCACAGCCATTCCCGAGCCCAGACGGGAGCCTGCCCCTTAGAATAAAAACCCAGTGGGGTCACCCCTTCCTGTAGAAAACTCCTGGATCCGCCACTCTGATGGGTCCACAAAGCTCTTACCGAGAAGAAAGACTGAGATTGGAACCACCCACAAACACGCCTGTCTCAGAGCCAGCAACCCCTATTCCACATACAAGCCTTCTTCACTCTCCCCACCCCTTCTTGCTGACCAGACCGCTTCAATTGTGGCAGTTCGAGTATGCTTTTTTTTTTAAGATTTTTTTTTTTGATGTGGACCATTTTTAAAGTCTTTACTGAATTTGTTACAACATTGCTTCTATTTTATGTTTTGGTGGGGTTTTTTTGGCCGCAAGGCATGTGGGATCCTAGCTCCCTGACCAGGGATCGAACCCACACTCCCTGCATTGGAAGGCAAAGTCTTAACCACTGGACCACCAGGGAAGTCCCTTGAGCATCTTTCTTAAGCACTTAGGTGTCTGTCAGGCTCCTGCTCTGGTACTAGGCCTACGCTGGATTCAGGAGGAAGCACCACATGCATTAGTAATGCTGTGATGTTGATTTGTAAATCCCTAGGGTCAAGCATGTTGCCTGGGAAAGACCCTGTGGCTGTTGGGTCCACAGGCTGTGGTCTTGCCCTGGCCCTCTAGACTTGGAGGACGGAGGGCTGCATCATTGCCTCTGTCTCCAGAGAGCTCAGTCCCTCTTGTAAAGGCTCACAAATACCTATTAAAACAGCTTTTTGAGATTCCGCTGGAAGCCCTTCCTAGCTGTGCCCCCAGCTACAGGAAGTTCTCCCCATGTTGTGTGGTAGACGTGCAAGTCAAGCCCTTATGAATATGGTTTTTGTTGGAAAAAGGCACGGAGTGCAGCAGACACTGATTGGGTGACCACATGTTTCATAGGCCTCTTCCCAGACACAGGGGTTGAATATTGACTTGTCTAAGCCAATCAGGCAATTCCATTTCCTTGTCATAGGGCATGTGATACAACCTTGGCCAACAAGAGTCTTCTGAGAAAGTTTTTATCCATTAAAAGGGATACAAGTCAGGGATTCATCTCTTCCTGCTTTTGATTGTTGCCAAATGTGGATGTGAAGCTTGGCACCACTGCAGCCACCATGTGACCATGAGGAAAAAGCCCAAAGAATTCCAGAGTCTTAACTTGGTCAGGTCATTGAATTAATCAACTTTGAAACCACCCTCCTTCTGGACTTCTTGTCAGATGAGACAACAAACCCCATGTCTGAAAGCTACTTTTAGTAGGAAATTCTGTTTCTGGCGGGCAGAAGCACCCTACCTTGCAGCAGTGGCCCAACATGCAGCTTTGAGTGAAAGGGCCCAGGGACACAGGGTAGCATTAGCCAGGATATCAATCACAAACTGGCATTATCCACATCTAGAACAGTGAACTGCCATATGATCAGCGCTGGCACACAAGATGAACCCAGGGGCCATCCTGTCATACGATGGATGAGGAAATTGAGGGTTAGGGAAGTTATAAGAATAAGACTCCACAGTTCTCTATATTTCACAAATTGCTTTTATATAGATCATCACACTTAATCTTTACAAAAATTCTGTTATTATCCTCATTTTACAAGTGAGTAAGCTAAAGCTGATGGGGAATATTAAACTATTAATAATTATGTTGTGTCCTACAGTTTATAAAGCGCTTTGCACATCATACTTTGTCTAAGTATTACCTTTCAATCCAATCTGTAAGGTGGAAGTTTATAGATGAAGAAGCAGGCTCAGAGGGGCAGCTCACTTGGGCAAAGCTCCACTAAGCTCCAGGGATGCTCTTCCCACACCAGTGGTTCTCACGGACCAGGCCCCAGACCAGCAGCCTCAGCAGCACCAGGCAACTTGTTAGAGATGCAAATTATGGGGCTCCGCCCAGACTCACTGAATCAGAATCTCCAGGGTGGAGCCCAGCCATCTCTTTTACCAAGACCTCCAGGTGATTCTGATACACTGTGACGTTTGCTTGGCACCACAACTGTCTCTTTGGTGAATGGTCCAAAGTTGCCCTGCCCAGTGAGCCAGGGGTCTCCGTCAAGAGTCAAGGGCTCTTTCTAATACAGAAAAATGAGACTAAACCAAAAAAAAAAAAAGAAAATATGGACCCCGAACCATAAAGATAAAGGCAAAGATCACAACTGTTGTCCTAAGACTCTATAATCATGACGCATACACTGTGCTCTTGAGAGAAGATTGTCCTTCAACCCGGAAGAAAATATCTTAGTATTATAAGCAGAGGCAATATAGTAGACTAACAGAACTTAAGAATCCCAACCAGTGGGACGCCCAACAATATATACCACCGAGAAGAGCTGAACACTCTTCAGAAACAGATCCATGATTCGGTGCAGAGAAGAGATAATAAATACGGATAACTTACTATGCACTGGCCATTTACAAATGTGATGTCCTCTAAGCTCAAACAATCCTTCCTGGTAGGTATAATCCTGCCACGTTATCTTTAAAGAACCTGGGGCTCAGAAAGCTTAAATAACTCGCCCGAGATTCACTCGGTTAATGAGTGGTGAAATCACTATTCAAATAAAGGTCTGGTTTTCTCCAAATTCGGGATTCTTTTGGCGGCTTCACTTTATTATTGATTGCGCTACATCTGGGAGGAAACCTTTCAAAGCAGCTCACACCCAGCACCGATGTCTCGTCTGCAAACTTGAGGTTGGCTAGGTCCCCACTGAGGATCCTCTTAGCCCTCTTGGCTTCCCCGTGCCCACTCCCACAACTCTCCACCTTGTGCCCCTGCCTCCCGTCCCAGGGGTCAGGGACTGCATCACGACCGTTTTTGTAACCCTCACGGCGATTCCTTCAATGATTCCTTAAAGTACCTTTAGACATTGATGTTGGGGGAAAGCCCTGCTCCTTGGGGGATGCTGGCATTAAAAGGAACAATGTCCTCCCAGCGTGACCCCCGTGCCTCTGGCCACTGCCGGACAAATGAACCCATGATCTGAGCCAGAGTGAACATTCTTGGAGTTCCTATGTAGTTGGCTTGTATCAGCCAAGCACCTCCTGTAAGCCACAGGGT